>NC_133617.1:537973591-538573591 GCF_048593235.1 Sminthopsis crassicaudata
GAGATTTTCAGTCATAAATCAGGAAAAAATAAATATAAAAGAAACCGAGGCACAATATGCTCATCTACATATGATATTCAGGCAAGAGTTAGGGTAGCTAACCTTTGTCAATCTCTTTTGTAAGCAACCTGTGTCCTGGTTTATAACTTTCTAAGTCACTAGTTTTCTGGGTTCTGCAGCAAATCATGGAGAAGTGACACTTCATGCCATAAATTCTGCATACTTCATGCATGGTAGAAAACAAGATTTTCTGTCTCCATCTATGTCTCTCTCTGTCTGTTTCTGTCTCTGTATCTCTTCTTTCTCTGTATCTGTTTCTGTCTCTGTCTCTGTCTCTACTTCTGTCTGTTTCTCTGTGTGTGTGTGTGTGTGTGTGTGTGTGTGTATGTGTGTGTGTGTGTGTATCTCTGACTCTGTCTCTGTCTGTTTCTCTTTCTCTCTCTCGGTCTCTGTCTCTATTTCTGTATCTCTCTCTCTCATTTTTTTGGATAGGAACCAGACAGGGGAAATATCTATACTAAAGAACTGGGCCTACCTCTTTGACCAGTTCTTCCATTACATTGAAAAAAATCAAGTGGTTTTGATAATTAATCTTTTTTATAAAAGTCTGTTGATTAGAGTTAGTTTTCTAGAAGTTTGGTTTACTCTAGCTATGTCTAGAAGTCAAGATGCCAAAGCAAATACTGAAATGTTAGTTTAGCAATCTCAAAGTCTGAAAAAGTATTAGATGTTTTCAAGTCACATATGAGAAGTAAAATAGATGTGTGTCACACTTCATGCTAGAGGTTTTAGGCTTCTGTTATCAAAACAAGACTGTAGTATGCATTCACATTACTTTTGGAAATGTATGAAATTTGCAGAGGCCGATTTTTCACAAATTTTTATTTATTTGTGTGTGTGTGTGTGTGTGTCCCATTTTTTACTTATTCATGATATTTCTCCCTCTGAGTAATTTTACTCACTTCAGATACCTTAAACCTCATAAAATAAGAAAGCAAATGAATGTATTTTAAAAACTCAGTAAAAATGTGTTTCAATTAAGATGCTTTGTTTCATCCTTTCATTCAATAAAATATTTTCTAAGCCCTTCCTGAACTTTGATCCTTCTACACTTAAAACATTTAGACCATGACTGGGGAGGAAGAAAAATTCTTAATGCCTTATTGAGGTTTTAGAGCATTTTCTACTTTAGCACTTCAGAAAGGTCAAACTAAAATGAGAGTATGGCTCCATTATTTTGATTTCTATGTGTAAATCATTTATTTTATCATTACTTTGTGGTTTGATTCATTTTATCTATTTTCTATTGGGTTTTTTCTTTGTATTACATAAAGAAGCAACTCGCTCCTTCATTTTCCCATGACAGAAATTTGAAAGTAATCAATAGTCTTAGTATTCTATTTTTCCATGGTGAATATGAAGTACAAGAATTATAGCTTTTGAATGGCAGCAATTTCAAATGATGTAGTATTTAAGTTTATTCAAACCAACAATCAAATACAGTGCTGATATCACATTAACCACAGAATAAATCAATATCTTTTTATGGAAAAGACAATGAAAACTCTTGGTGCTCATGTGATTATGCTCTTTCTATGATAGAAGAACATATAGGTTTTCTTACTGTGATATGTACTTATATTGCTATGTGAAATCTTGCTCAAGTCATCAAGAATTGAGTTTGCTTTACCCAATGGTGCTTTGTTGCTCTAAATTAATCACAATCTTCATTTTGTTCTATAGCCTAAAGGGGTACAAATCACTAAAGTTTTAAAAAGCTATCTGGAGCTCAACAGTGCCAATTTCTGTCCTAAAACCAATGGACACGTTTGTCAGATTAAATAAATATCTCATCCATGAAAAGTAATTTCTCTAAATTGGAGTTGAGTTATATACTTGAAATTAGCATGTGGAATATGAATAGAAATATATAATATACCCAGAATCTTTGTCTATAGTTCAGAGTCACTTAAGAGAATGGGACGAAATGCTTTATAGCACATATTGTTCAAATGACTTTTCTTAAGTAATCAATTAAATCAAAAGTAGAAATTAATTAATTTGCACTAAACCATGCTGACTCCTATAATTTGTGTTTATACTAAATCCATCAATATAGACAAGGAAAGGGTTTGTGTGGGGGGAAAAGAAGAATGACATCATTCAATTAATAGGTACAATACATATCATTTTTATCACTCTCCATCTTTTAAAATTGAGGCTGTGGTTAGAATGGTCAATATTGTTGAACTACTGGTCATAAAACAAATTAAACTAATAATTCTCTTAGGTCATGGTCATGTCAGCCAACTGATCAAGAAGTACTTATTTCTCAATGGAATTTACCTTCTATTCTCTATAGTTCTGAATTTCATAAGGTCTTTCAGATTTTTCTAGAGCTACTGAGAACTGTCACTTTTTATCTACCCTATTCAGACTATTTTTGAATGGCAGATTAGTTAATAATGTACCAATGTTTTTCCTTTTTTTTTCAGTCTAGGAATAGGAAAGGTAGACTTTTCTTTTAGTTTTCCAGTGTACACTATTTCATGGAAACACATCTTTCCTGGGTGTTTTTTGCAGGGTATATATTGATCATTTAGATTACTTTCATTTTCAGAAAAATGGTTCAATTGAAGAACAATAGTATCTCCTGGTATTGCCAGAAGTTAAAGCTTCAAAGCAATGAGGCAAAGTATAGTGGAACTTTAGCTGAAATAAAAGAAAAAGTACAAGTTCAATTTGATATAGTATTGGATTAAAGGGAAAAAATAACTCTTATTTGAAAGACTGATAAAGCCCATCAGCAACAGATAGAAAGAGAAATTCATTTAAAATTTCTTTAGAGGAGTAACTAGGTGGTGCAGTGGATAGAGCACCAGCCCTGAGTTCAAATATGACTCAGACACTTAATACTTCCTAGCTATGTGACCCTAGACAAGTCACTTTACTCTAATCATCTCAGCAAAAAATAAAAAAAAAATAATAATAAAATTACTTTGTACTAAATAAAATACTTGGGAGTCTATCTGCCAAGACAAATCCAAGATCTATATGAGCACAATTACAAAACATTTCTCACACAAATAAAATCAGATCGAAACAATTGGAAAAAAAGTCAAGTACTCAGGGGTAGGCTGAGCTAATATAGTAAAAATGAGAATTCTGCCTAAATAGATCTACTTGTTCAGTACTACACCAATCAAAATGACAAAAATAATTATACAGAACTAGAAAAATAATAAGAATATTAATCTTGAAGAACAAAATATCAAAAATATCAAGGGATTAATAAAAAAAAATGCAAAGGATTGTGGCCTATCTAAAGCTATATTATAAAATAGCAGCCATCAAAACCATGTGGTACTGACTAAGAAATAGAATGATGGATCAGTGAAATAGATTATTTTCAAAAGAGAGAATAGTCAATGATCATAGTAACCTAGTGTTTGATAGACCCAAATATCACAGCTTCTGGGATAAGAACTTACTATTTGAAAAAAAAATTGTTGTGAAAAGTAGGAAAAATCAGACTGCTGCCTTCCACAAACAAATGAAAAAAAATCAATTATTAGAATATAAGGATTTTTAATTGGTTTGTTTGTAAATTTGACTTTTACATCACATCTCCTCCCCTCAAGTAAACCCTTCACTAGTAATAAAGAAAAAAAAAGTAACTGAACAAAATTAATTGAAACAGAATTATAGGATATTAGAAGTTGGAGAAGAACAGATTAGGGTGTATATGTAACATTCCACTTCCATAGTTATTCATCTCTCTTCTGAAAGGAGAGAAGTATGTGCCCTTACCTCTTCTATGGAATCAAAATTGTTAATGATACTTATCAAAAATTTACCTTTATTTTATTACTCTTTTACTCTTTGTATTTATATCATTTTCCTTAGTTATTTTTATGCTCATTTATTTTATTATTTGTTATCTGAAGCAATCTTTCAAGTGTGATTAACAGTCTTTTGCTTTTATTCTTTTGAAAACATTTCATAATCTTTGGACCACTTCAGACCACTTACAGAATGGCTATTGTACTAATAGATTTGTGATAATTCTCTACATATCATTTACATCAGGTATTTTTAGATATGTTTTACAAAGATTTTTCCCCAATTAAAAAGTTTCTTTCTAATTCTAATTGTATTGCTTTTTTGTGAAAATATTTTTATTTTTATATTGTTGAAATTGACTTATCTTTTATGATCCCTCCTTTTATAATTTGTTGGCTAAGTATCCAGATCTTATTAAGTTATTAAACATTTTCCTCTATTTATTTGCTCTTTTAGTCATTTGTAAAAAGGCACTATGTTGCAATGCTGGGTTGTTAAATTTGAAGTCAAACAAATTGTTTGAAATAAAGCAAATTCAAATGCCAGCTCTTTTCAGTTACTAGATATGTGATATTAAGTGAATGATTGAGGCCTCTGAGCCTTAATTTTCTCATGTATAAAATGAATTAGACTAAATAACCCAAATTTTTGTTTTTGTTTTTGTTTTCCCAGATCTAAATCTTTAAACTCATAATCTATTTGAATGTTTGTCTCTGCAATTAGATTATGAGTTTCTTGAGAGTAGAGACATTCCTTTTTGACTTTTTTCTTTAATGCTTAAATTTATTTTTAAAATTCTGAAGTCGCAATTCTCACTTTCTTCCTCACCCCCTTCATTGAAGGAGAAAAATTTGATATATTTTATATTTGTGTAGTAATGCAAAACATAATAAACTGTAATAGTTTTGTAGAAGAAAAACCCATAAAAATAACAAGAAAAAAACAGAAGTGAAAAAAAGTGTGCTTTATAAATGTATAAATACTCATAAATTCAATTTGTGAGCCAGATTTGCATGAAGTCACTGTCCTCTCTTCCAGAATCATGAGAATCATAGAGAAAACAAAAGTCAAAATGACTGGTGATGGCTTGGGATGCAGTAGATGATCTTAGCAACTTTAATGCTGGATCAACTTTAAGTACTCCATATACCTTCTGCTTCTACTACCTTAAAGACCCATCAAAACAAACTGTTAGTGTCCTCATGTTCTGCTGAAGAAGTCTTCACATGCTTTAAGTAGATATCTCCTAACTCACTGATAGTTTAAATCCTGTCAGTTACCCTCAATGCCAGGCTGGTTTTGCTGAAGCATGGCTCCTAATGCTAGTTTCGTATAGACACAAGTGACAATTGGATGGCAGGTGGATACCAAAAGTAGAAAGCAGCCCTGAAAAGTATTTATCATTCCTTATATCAGAAGTAGTAGTTTTCCTTGAACACAGGTATATCCTTGCTTGACACATAGTAGGTGCCTGATAAAGTGCTTACTGGCTCTCTAGTATATGTGATGTTGGTCTAAACCTATTTGTTGTTTGTTTCACTTGCTAAATTCCTTTTAGTTTTAGGAATTTTTGTTATATAATGAGCATTTCTATCCATAATTAACTTATTGTCTTTAACTTACCACACTTTGGGCATTAATTATTTAGTTCATCCCAGTGATCTACTTTTGATTTTTTTTAAACATTAATTTTTTCCATGCTAATTGCTATATATTATTGCTTTTGGACTGGAACTATTTGCCCTCATTGATTCTTCCTCCCTACCATTTGCTATAATTATTTTTAATTAAAAAAGTATATTTAGAATTTTATATGTGAAAACAATTTTCAAAATTTATTTTTAAAATTCTGAAATCCCAATTCTCATTTTCTTCCTCACCCCCTTCATTGAAGAGAAAATTTATATATTTTATATTTGTGTAATAATGCAAAATATATTTCTGTATTCGTCTCATTGTAGAAGAAAAAAAAAACATAAAGATAACAAAAAAAATAGAGGTGAAAAATGTGCTTCAATATGTGTTCAGACTCCATTAGTTTTTTCTCTGGTGATGGAGAGTATTTTTCATCATAAATACTTCAGAAGGGTTTTGGCTCATTGTATTGCTGAAAATATTTAATTCATCCACAATTGGTCATCTTAAAATATTGTCATAGTTTGTACAATACTTTCTTGGTTCTACACATTTCATTTAGCACCAGTTTATATAAGTTTTTCCAGTTTGTATGTGAGGGGATTTTTGTTTGTTTGTTCTGTTTTCCCTGAGAGCTTATAGCTACTAATGTCTTAATATCCAATAGTATTCCATCACAAATATATCCCATTACATGTTCATTCATTCCCCATTTGTTGAACATTCCCTCAGTTTCCAGTTCTTTTCCACCAAAAGAGAGATGATATATAAGTATGTATATACATATATATATTCATATATATGTATATATATATATATATACATATATATGTCTACATTTATATTTGTATATACATACTCATATACATATCGGTCTCTTTCCTTTTTGTTTTTTCTCTTTGGGGCTGAATAGTTTATAGCAGTACAGTACTATAATTATTTATGCAAATAGGTGTTTTGCAATTGCATTTTAATAAGTTTTAATGTCTCAAGATTGACTTCTAGATTTATTTTTATGTGTGCTGTAATTATTTGAAATTATTTCTTATATTTTGGTTTTATCAGTACCTTATAGAAATTCTAAAGATTTTGTGAATGTAATTATTTATTTGTATCTTTACTGAAGTCCTTACTGATTATTTGAAGTTTACTATGTATGTTTTGTAGAAATAAGGATATTTTAATCTTCTTGGTAATGATTACTATTTAGTTTTTTTCTGTTTTCTTATTTTTATAGTTAACTTTTCTAGAATTTATGTTTTTTTTTTTTTTAATAGAAAGAAGATACCTTCTCTATACTTAAATTCATTGGTAAATTTTCTATTATGTTTCAATAGCAAATGTTAACTAAAATTTTCATAATTTTGTCATATTAAAAAAACACTCCTTTTCCTCCTCTTCCTCTTCTTGTTCTTCTTCTTCAAGTTCTACTTGTTGTTGTTATTGCTGTTGTTGTTGTTGTTGTCGTTGTTGTTGTTGTTGTCCTTGTTGTTGTTGTTGTTGTTGTTGTTGTTGTTGTTGTTGTTGTTGTTGTTCTTCTTCTTCTTCTTCTTCTTCTTCTTCTTCTTCTTCTTCTTCTTCTTCTTCTTCTTCTTCTTCTTCTTTTTTTCCTTGTTCTTCTTCTTTGTTTAAACAGTATAAAACCTGAATCTCTAGGTTTTTTTTTGTTGTTGTTGTTCTTGTTGTGCTTTTTTAATTTACTTACCCAAAACAAGAAATCTGAGCTAAAATCTGATCTAAATCTAAATTTCTAGTGATTTTTCTCTAAGGTTCTGGGGTAACTTTGAAAAAAGCCAGAAACAATGAGAAAGGGCTTAACCTTGAGAGGCACGATTCCCCAAAATGGTGCTCAGTACCTTCATGAGCCCAGAGCTGAGTGACCCTTACACTGATCTATTATTGCAATGATATTCTACTGATCAGAAAAAAAATCTTAGAACTGGAATTCTTAGAAAAGAGTGTAATTTGATAGCAAAAATACATAATTTTTAAATCCAAAGAGAAAATTTAATTAAACATTTGGTTGCCTTATATCCCCTTTTCTCTCCTTCTAGAAATATTTCAATACCCCAAATTGTTACCAGTTAATTAATCTTTTTTTTTTAATTTGAAAAATACTTAATAATGGCTTCTTGATTTCTATTCAGAATATATAAAAGCCAGTCTAGACCAGAGTCTTCTATTTCTCTTTTCCCTTCAACTCACCAGTAACATCTATTAAGATCATTTATCTTTCTCTCTGTCAATTTTTCTATTTTCATTTTTCCAGGAAGAAAAAAAAATCTTCCTGTAGTTATTTCTGAAATAAAATTTTGACATTAGATTCTCAAATGCAGCACCCACTCACTTTTACAGTGACTTCAATGGAACCTGTTCATGAACTTCTAAAAGCAGAATCTGTCCAGGTGGTTTCCTATTTATAACTGAGTAAAAAATCTGAACCTCTTGTTTTTTTGAACTTTCAATCCAAAGTAAGAAAGAAAATGAGCAAAATTTGAACCTTATAACAACTTCCTATTTCAGTAAATCTCACACTATTATTCTCTTCCACTGCCTTGCATCCAATAGAATTTTAGAAATAGAATCTTATCTGACCTTTAAAACTAACCTGAAAGTCAAATAGTAATGATATGAGATCTTCATTTAAATACATTTTATCTCAATCCATAGTATTAGATAGAATTTCTCCCCTTCACATTTTCTAGTACCCAAAATATTTTAACCTTAATTTCCTAAAATTTCCCTTTACTATATGTCTCATAAATTGAGTATATATAATACTCTGGAAATCATAGTTCTGATCTCTATTGTATTGCCTCTAAGATAAAGACTTCCAACTGAAAACTACAAACACACAACTGTACATATGACCTATAATCACTTTTTAAAATAAATTTCAAACTTGTTAATTTACAAGAGACATATATTTCTTGTTAGTGAGAGAATTTTTATGAAACCATTAAAAAATTCCACAAACAGACTGTCATTTGCTATTATGCAAATGAAAGTGTCTGAATTTTTATTTTGAATGGCCTGGTCTCTATCATTCACTAGACCCATGCATTCTGAAAAGTAGAGACAGCAGCTTGAAAGGGGAAAGCAATTATTATCTTGTCTGCAAAACTATGACTGTGAAGCTTTTTGGGGGGGGGTTGGGGACTAAAAGAAATTTTTTTTTATCAGTCTAATACTGTAGGTAACACTTTTTTATATATTTATATTGAAAGGTTATAATATGTGACAGGTATAACATAAATAAATTTCTATCTTAAGAATCGTTTCTATTGAAAGGTAGTGTTTAGCAGTTGTACTTTTGTCAGAACTCTAAGCCCTTTGAAAGCATTTGATTATTCATTCTCAACAGTTTTCTTTAGGTTGGTGAAGAAATGCACTAGGAATCTGTTGTCTGAGAAAATATGGTGTAGTTTTTTTAGGTGCACAGGCTATATTTTAAGATATTATTGTAACTACATTATCTGTACTGATCTTCATACATCCAAAGGAACAAATGAAAGAAAGAAGATGAGTATTTCTCATTTATTTCAAAGACGCATTCTCTGATTAATCTATGTTGGTATAGAACAAAGCCAGAAAATAATATTGTAGAATTCTAAATAATTCTTAATGAATCTACTAATTTACTAATTAAAGTAATAATATTAAGTATAATTTTCACATAACTAAATTTTCCACATAATTTTAGCTGACAGAAATTTTAGCTGACAGCTGGTAGCTGTTTATGTCTTTATGATTAGTGGTCAATTTTGGAAAAAAAAAAGTAATAGATTAATTGCTTATCTGAACTAATCAAAGGAATTTACTCTTTGGTATTTCTCCAAACCAATGAAATAATAGGTGTTAATTACAATTTTTTATGTAAAATTTTATATGCCTTACCCTTACCTACTTGAGTATCTTGCATTTCTGTTTCTTCTGTTTGTCTCTTTGTCTCTGTCTCTGTCTCTGACTATATTTCTATCTCTGTTTCTATATGTCTCTCTGTGGCTATGTCTCTCTGTATTTCTGTTTTGGTCTCTGTCTCTCTCTGTGTATCTGTGCCTGTCTCTGTCTTGTATTTCTCTCTATTTCTGTTTCTCTGCATCTCTCTGTCTGTTGCTGTCTCTCTTTGTCTATGTCTGAATCTATCTCTGTCTTTCTGTGTCTGTTTCAGTCTCTCTCTCTCTCTCTCTCTCTCTCTCTCTCTCTCTCTCTCTCTCTCTCTCTCTCTCTCTCTCTCTCTCTCTTTCTCAGGGTCTCTATTCTGGGTAGAAGTCGCAGGGCAAGGAGAAACACCAATATACCACAGCTTCTGGGCTATAGTAGAGCATAGATTTCCTCACAATTCCAGTGTTATGGGCCAGAACTCTGAATCAAGGATTCTTATAAGGTGTTAAGTCAATGGATTTGATGAGACAATGATTATCTAATTTGGCAGGTTGATTAGTAGTTCTCTAAATTCAGTATGATTGATTTAATCCTACAACAAGTAATGGTTCCCTAGTATAATGATTGGCTTACACTCAATGTAGAACATATAAGCTGGGATGCAGAACCAGATTCATTCATAGCCAGAGAAAACAGAGGACTGGAAGCAGGAGCTCAAGCTCCTGGAGTCAAATTGAAAGATTCATTCCATTTTCATCAGCCTCATGGTGGATGGCCTGGCCTCCTGCATTTCCTCCACTGAGACCAAGTCCTGTCTGAAGGCCCTCTAGAGAACTAGCCTAGCCCCAAGTGAAGGAGATAGGACTTTGAAGGAGATAATGAAGAATTTGGACTTCAACACCTGGATATTCTTGTGAAGATTAATCTGTTGAAAAGAAGGCTGCCCCAAGACTACCAGACAACCAAATAAGAACATTATAGTCCAGGGCATAAAAGAGTATTTGTGGTCCCTTATTAATCAGAGAACAAGATGAAATAATCAAATCTATCTATAGCCATAAGGAAAAAAAAAAGTTCTACCTCATTATTATTTTTAGAAATCCAAATTAAAATAATTCTGTTCTATTCCTCACACATATTAGACTGCCTAGTAGAACTAAAAGGAAAATGACAGGGGTGAGAAGGCATGTGTGAAAACAAAGAGACATTAATGCATTCTTGGTGGAGTTGTGACCCAAATGAAGCAATCTGTGGACCAATTAGAAACTGTACCAAAAGAACTGTAACAACAAGCATATCCTTTATTATGGCAATACTACTACTAGATCTAAATCCCAAAGGAGTTTGAAAAAAAACAAAAGAACCTTTATTTACAAAAATATTTATAGCAGCTCTTTTCTTGGGGCAAAGAATTATAAATTGATTAGATGCCCATCATTTGTGAAACAGTTGAATAAATTGCGCTATGTGACTCTAAAATAATTATAAACAGGATGTCTTTAGAAAAACCTGGAAAGATTTACAGACACTGATTCAAAGCAAAAAGTATCATGTACAAAGCAAAAAAAAAAAAAAAAAAAAGATGATTAGCTCTGAATGATTTAGCAGTTTTCTGAAATACAATTCAAGACAACTAAGAAGAATTTATGATGAAAAATTATATCCATGCCTAGAGAAAGAACTACTTGTTTCTGAATACAGATTGAAGCAAATTAAAAAAAAAACTTTCTATATTTTCTTGGTCTATGTCTTCTTTCACAACATAACTAATATGGAAATTGGTTTTGTATGAGTAGACATATTTCAATATTTAAGGATCTGTATCTGATACAATGGAATAAGAATATCTGTATCTGAAATTCAACCACACTCCTTGCAAAAAAATTAATTTGTAATAAATACTGAAAAAATTATTAAAAAACTCACTTAGGGGTTAGAGATTCAAAATGGCAGAAAAAAGACCAAGATATGACTGAGCTCTTTTAAATTCCTCTCAAAATAATTTTAAATATCACCTCAAAAATTCCAGAATTATAGAAACCATAGAAGGATGACATAAAATTATTATCTAGTCCTAAATTATTTACAAATTCAGTAAGAAAAGTCTCTGATACCAGGTTAAGAGTGGAAGACACTGTATCCCAAAGAAATCATAAAAACACAAGGACTCACATGTACAAACATGTTTATTGCAGCTCTCTCTGTGATAACAAAAAATTGGAAAGTATGGGGATGCCTATTAATAGGGGAATAGTTGAACAACTTGTTGTTTATGAATATAATTGAATGCTATTATTCTATAACAAATGTAAGATTTCAGAAAAAACAGACTTACATAAACTGATGCTGAGCAAAATTAAAAAAAAAAGAACATTGTACAGTGATAGAAACATTGTGTAATGATCAGTTTTGATAGAATTAGCTCTTCTCAGCAACAAGATTCTAAAAGAATTCCAAAGATTCATAGCAGACATGCTTTATACTTCCAGAAAAAGAACTATGGAGCCTGAAAGATTTTGTGCTTTTCCCTTTTGTTCTGATTCTTCTTTCACAACATGACTAATGTGGCAATATGCTTAATATGATAGTACATATACATTCTTAAAAAAAGAAAATGGATAGATTTTAAAAGAGAGAGAGAATAAAAAAATATTCCAGTGCAGACTTTACCAGCAGAGACCAGGTTCCACCAAGCCAGGAGTAGGCCTTGGAAGCTGGTGAATTGGAACTGCCTTCTGGAGCTCTCAGCCAGCAGACAGCAAAGACATCAAACAACAGGTAATACTATTGCAATAGTCTCTTTGCTGGCTATGTGAGAGGGACTCTGTCTTATTATCTATTCTCAGATCTAGGTAGCAGTCCTGGATGTCAGTCCAAGAATGAGGAGAAACACTATAGAAGAACAGGGACCCTTGTCACAGTTCCAGTGTATAAAAAGTGCTTGTTGTCATTACCAGAAAAAAGCATAAGCCAGGAGATTAATAAAGATACCTCTCTTTATATCATTCTACCTTGGAAGAACTAAAAATTCAAAAGCTTCACTGAAAACAACTGCCCCCAAAGCCTGAAGCTTGAGATAGTACTCCTTTTACCCTAGAAGCGGAACCCCACTTTAAGAAAAAGTTGAAATTGAAGAATAGCCTGGAAAAATTAGGAAATGACAGAAAAATTCTGATTATAAAAAAAACTACCATAATGAAAAGGAATAACAAAATACACACTCAGAAGACTGCAGAGTCAAAATTCCTGCACCCAGAATCCCAAAGAAAATATGAATTGGTCTCAGGCCATAGGGCAATGCTAAAATTATTTTTAAATTCTAGTTAGAGAGGTAGAAGAAAAATTGGAGAGAGTAATGAGAATGATGTAAGAAAATAAAAATTTTACAAGAGTCAAAAGCTTGGTTAAGGACACACAAAAAGTACTGTAGAAAAATGCACCTTAAAAATAGACAATGCCAAATAGTAAAGAGGGATAAAAAAAAGAAGAATGCATTGAAAGGCAGAATTTTCCAAATAGAAAATATAAAAGTCCAATGAAGAACATAATTCCTCAAAAACTATAACTGAACCAAGGGAAGCCAATGATTTCATGCAAAATCAAGAAATGATAAAATAGAAAAAAATGAAAAAAAACAAGAAACTATAAACTATGTCATTGGAAAAATAACTCAATTGGAAAATGGATTCAGGGGAAATAATTTAAGAGGACTATCTAAAAGTCATAAAAAGAAGCTAGACATCATCTTTCAAAAAAATTATCAAGGAGAACTGTCTTGAATACTGATTGCAGAAATTAAAATAAAAATAATTTGGAAGTACTAGTTCACAACCGCCAGTTGAGCTAAAATGACAAAAAATAAAAATGACAAATGATGGAGGGGTGGGGGAAAATTTACATAGTAATGCAGTGTTGGTAGAGTAGTAAATTAATTTAAACGTTTTCAGATAGAAGACACTGTCCTCCTCTATCTTCCTTCTTGAAGTTGGAAGCCAGAAATGCTTAAAATCCAAAGAATGCCAATGATTCAAAGAAAACTCAAAGAAGACTGAAGAAAAATCAGACTGTCTCAGAACATCTCAAAAGCTCTCTTTTCTCTTGCTCTTTTGTAAACTCTATTTAAACCCTTTCATTAATTCAGGGCATTGACTAGTAAAGGAGATAATCCCATACTAATGCACTTTGGGATTAGGGTTTTATATATACATATATATATATATGTGACATGCTAAGAAAATCACAACTTCAGGTTCTTAGACTACTTTATTACTGAAAAAAGGTCCCAAACTACATACTACATTATTAAAAGAATTTCTACATCTGACAATTCCTTACAACACTGAAACCATAGTTCTACAGTTTAACAAATAGGTTTTATGGAATGTGATAATTAATGGAAATTGTGTAGTAATTAATCTAAAAAATTAACACATCATTTCAACATCTATTCATTCATAGGATTTCACCAGCTTTTAAAAGTCTATTTTTTCTAACATTTTCTTCTTGACAAATGAAAGAAAATAATAAAAATATCAGGTTCTTTAAAACATTGCACAAATGGTTCTCACATTTAAGATATGTTTCTAAACTCATTCAGAAAATATTCTGAAAAATTCTAATAATAGAGAAAAGTCACAACAGAATGTTCACAGGTACCAGAGAATCAGTCATTCTCCACAAATCAGTCTAGAAATGGAGAAGCCTCCCTTCTAAAGTGAACACTTGTTATTCTCAGCCCTTTCCATTTATCACTGTCCACTCAGGGCACTGCAATGCAATGAGTGTATATTGCATGATTGAAGATTGCAAAAACTTTCTTTTTAAAATTTATTCCAGAAATTTCATAACTAAAGATGAGAAAAGATATATGCTCTGACATTCATTGTCCTTCTCATGGTACTCAGATAAGGAAGCAGGTTGGCTTAAGAGATCATTCAGACATATTTGAACTGCAGTGGGCTCCAAAGTGAGAAAAGCAAAGACGTTTCTCATTCTTTTCATTGCTGCCACATTTTGCAGTGTGCTTATAAGTCAAGCAACCAAACCTTGTGAGGCTTATAAAATGGTGTAAATTATGCTGTCTATTCCATGAACCTATAATGAAGCAATTTTAGCAGATGGCCTTTAATTCGTAATGAAACATGACCTAATGAGGTCTAGAGAACAACACCAAAACAAATCATTTCGATTTGTCCTAAAAGTGTATGAGTCTTCTTCCAATATCATCAGGAATAAGTCATTAGGTGTTTCAGGTTCATACATCAATGTTCTTGCTGTCACTTTGAAAAATAGGACTTTTTGTTTACTTAAAAATTTGAAATGTCATGATTTGTTCCTTGAAAAATGAGGTGGGAAAAATGGATGTCCTCCTGCTTGTGAAAAATGGGGTTTTGATTAGAGCAAAGTAAAGAAGAGGAGAGAAAGCTCATCTATATCAGGAAAAGGAGAAGGATTACTGTTTACACAAGAAGAAACATAACAATGAGTAGGTCACTGGGGATAAAGGAAGCAGAAACTCATAGGGAAATGATGACAACAGGAGCCAAGAACAAGGCCTGGTGGGATTGGTGATCCAACTTCTAGTCTCCATAGACATATAATAAATAAATGCACTGTGAAATAAGACTCATATTTCATGGAACTGAAAGACTCCCCAGTTAGAATGCATCTGTTAATAATAAAAATTTCCCTTCTGGTATGTGAAGTTAATAGTTCTTGTAAGTACTTTAAATAGTCAATCACAATAATAAATCAACATTATGATTGTGGGAGATATTCTTATGGAAAATAATTTATTATTTCTGGCATCTCATTTTCTCAAAATCATGTTAAAATATTCATTCATGGGAACACATTGATAAAGTAATAAGTATAAATAGGCAATAATAAAGTAGTCAGTACTTTGTATATTTTGTTACTATTTAGTAAAGTAACACACTATGTTGTCTACTAAGCTAAAATATTTTTTCACTGTGTAATGAACACTTGACACACTGATACTACCAAATTTTGAAAAAAATTGGAAGCATAATTTTAATACATCAAGTAATTTAAACAGTCACTGAAAAACAAAACCTATTTTAAAAAATCTTGATACCTTTTCCATAATTTAGGTGACACATTAATGGCCTGAGAATCTGTTATTTGATAACTGTGTGTGTACTTACTCTACCCCATGAAGATCACAGTTCTGCTGTTTTCTCATCCTTTGGGGCTGTTATACATCTTTCCATATGTATCCAATATGCATTTCCCATATGTAACTGATTCACTAGATATTTTACTCTGGCTTGTTTAGCATTTCATGGATACCAGTATAGCACAGATGATCTTAATCATCTCATATAAAAACCTAAATCTTTTCTCTCTTCTTTCTAATTTCAGTTTCTGATATTACTTCTTTCTGTCTCTCAGTATCTCTGTCTCTGTCTGCATTTGTTTCTGTCTTTTTCTCTCAAATACATTCATGCACATGCACACACAGAAAGAGAGAGATAAAGAAATGTATAGTTTAGCTGGAATATAGAATTGTAAAAGGGCATATGAACTTTAGGCAGCTAGGTAGTGCAGTGGATAGAGTGTTTGGCTTGAAGTCAGAAAGGCTAAGATAAATGACTTCAAATCTGACCTCAGACATTAATTAACTTTGTGACTCTTGGCAAGGTTCTTGACCATGTTAGTCTCAGTTTCCTCACATATAAAATAATCTCGAGAAGAAAATGCCAGACTACTCCAGAATTTTTGCCAAGAAAATTCCAAATGGGCTTATGAAGAGACAGAGATGATTAGCAATAATTTATATTTTACCTTAGAAACAAAGAAAGTCACTAAGATTTTTGAGGAAGATGTGGTCAGATTGATCATAGATTATAAACCATTTATTAGATATTTAGAGATTAAAAACATTCAATTCAATCTTTCATTTCACAAATGAGGAAAATGAGGTCCAGAGAAGTAAATTACTTTAACCAGAGTTATTAAATTAGTAAATGCTTGAGACTTGGAGATTGGGAAAAATAACCCAATAAAGAGGTGATTACAATGATCCAGTTGGCAAGGAGGTGATGAGAAGCTAATGATCATCTAGCCTCTACTTGAAATTTCTAAGATTTGGAAAACTGCTCTTATACATTAACATTTCATTTTGTATAATTTTAATTTTCAAATAGGAACTCCTGGAACAAAATTTATTTTTTAAAATAATTGTAAAATATTTCTGGAAAATCTAGTGATGCAAAAAGCAAAAGCTTATTGATTTCTTAGAAAAGAAAATCAAAAGACATAGAAAGGGCCTTCTTAAAATTTAGGTTATGATGTGTAAAGCTAATGAGAGAAGAATGTCTTAAAAAGAAGAATTTGATTCTACTTCCAGCAGGTAAGAGAACAGAGTAAACAATGAATATATATAACAATCCTCTATTTACCTCCAGACAAACATAAAATAGTATACCCAATATAGGTCCCATAATAGCAAAACCAAACCTAAGATATCATAAAATAAAATGTTAGCCCAGGAAACTTGGAAGATTAGCAGAAATAGAAAGAAATAAATTAGCAGAATTGGAGAAATTAGCAGGGAAATAAGCATTATCTTCACTTGGATACTGTGGGGTGAGGAGTGTGAGTTGGGGGGAGTGGGAGTAGTGCTGAGTACTGAGTGTTTGTGCAGTCTACAACAGGAAACTTCACAGCAAGCCAACAGTAATCCCCATTTCATTAAACCAACAGGAGATGTTGAACCATAGTGTGACAGAGTAAGTGACACATAACACTAGGACATCCTAAGTGCCTTGTTTTAGCTAACGAAATCTGAGAACCATAGCTCTGGAAATTATCACCTTCTTTGTTGTCTTCCCTGGTTGACCATGCGTCCTCCACAAGACGAACCACCATAAGCTGTGGTGCAGCTCTGGATGCTTAGGCATCTTCCAGAGACCAAGCTTCCCTGTGCATCAATTTGGCCCAAATAGTCAGAATCTACCAGAGGCCAGATCATAAGGTCCTTCAGTATAATCCTGAGTAGATATCCTGCATATGCTGCTCATAGGTATTTACAAATCTAATTTAGCACCAAATAAGCTGCCAGACCCTTACAATTTCCAAATCACACCCTCAGCACAGAATCAGGTGGAAGGATCCCTATAGGATTCATAATATCAGTGCAGCACCGGGTAAATAGCCAGAAGCCTCTAATAGAAGCAGCCTGAAACAGTACTCCATCATATCTATTAATGAAGCTAAAAATTAAATGGAAAAAAGAACATCTCAAAAATGACCAAAAAAAAATCCCTTAAAAATCACAGAAGAATAGTAGAAGAAAAATTGAGAAAAGAATTGAGACTGATGTAATAGAATTCTAAAAAAAAGAATCAAAAGTTTGGAAAACTGCTTTAAAAGTAAAATTGGGCAAATAAAAAAGGAGATAGAAAATCTACTGAGAAAAAACAACTCCTTAAAATTTAATTGAAAAGAAATTGAAAATTGAAAAGAAAATATAAAAACTTTTAAATATTATAAAAATTAGAATTAGTCAAATAGAAGCTAATGATTCTACAAAGTATCAACAATTAATCAAGCAAATTCAAAAGTAGGAAAAATAGAAGAAAATGTAAAATACCTGAAAATACTAAATTCGAAAATATTTCCAAGAAAGATAATATCAGAATAATTAATCAATTTGCCATCATCAAAAGAAGTACCTGGATAGTATCCTCCAAGAAATTATAAAGGAAAACATGTCTTGGAAACAGATAAAAATAGTCATTGAATAAATCCACCAATCATCTCTGGAAAGTGATTCAAAAACAACAATAATAACAAAATATAAGAAATATTCATAGCCAAAATTCCAGAATTGTGAGATCAAGGAAAAATAATAATACAAAATGTTCAGAAAATTCAAATATGAGGGAGTCAAAATCAGTTCACTAATGTTCTTTGTACTTATTAGAGTTCTACAAGATTCACACCTTTAAGAGAACATATATAAGCCAGGAGACTCAAAGCAGTTGGACAGAATGAAGGAAGACAGAAAAGTGGTGGCAGTGAAGATGTGGAAGGCCTCCAGAAAACTAGCCAAGCCCCAAGTGAAGGAGACAAGATTTTGAAGGAGACAATAAAAGATTTGGACTTTAACTCCTGGCTGCATTTGGGGTGATTACTCTGAACTGAAACTAAGGCTGCCTCCAGAAACCCCCAAGAAACTCGCTCCCAGAGAACATTATATTTTAAAGAAGAATATTACAAAAAATGAAAAGGGTAAATCCAGCATCAACCAACCAATTAAAACAATAATTAGGAGCGATTTTGTTGAACTATATGCCAATAAATCTGATAATCCAATTGAAATAGATGAATACTTTTAAAAATATATAAATTAAGGGGCAGCTAGTTGGTGTAGTGGATAAAACACCAATCCTAAAGTGAGGAGGACAGGGGTTCAAATCTGATATCACACACTTAACACTTCCTGTCAGTGTAACCCTGAGCAAGTCACTTAACTTCAGGGATTATCAGGTTAGAAGTGAATTCTACCAAATGTTGAAAGAACAACTAATTCTTATATTAAATAAAGTATTTTTAATATAGGAGAAGAATTCTCATTATGAAACAAATACGATGTTATTATCTAAACCAGAAAGAGCCATAACTGAGGAAGTTACAGAACAATCTCCCTAATAAATATTGATGCAGAAATTTAAATAAAATATTAACAAAAATATAATAACTTGTCAATAGGGTAATTCATTATGATTAGATGTGATTTATACAAGTAATGTAGAATTGGTTGAGTATTTGGAAAACTGTCAACAAATTAATCACATGAATAACAAAACCAATGGAAATCATATGATTATCTCAATACATGGAGAAAAAGTTTTGACAAAATATAGCAACCATTCTTTTAACAACATAGAGAAAGCACAGCAATTAGTGGAGTTTTCCTTAAAATGATGAACATAATTTATTTAAAATTATCAGCAAGCTTATTTATGTTGAGGATAAACTAAAAGTCTTCCCAATAAGATAAGAAACCAAGCAAGTACATCTGTTATCACCACTATTATTCAATATAGTACTACAAATGTTAGTTTTATTAAAAAGGCAAGAAAAAATTTGAAGGAATTAGAATAGGCAAGGAGTAAACAAAATATTATGCTTTGCTGATGACATAATAGAGTACTTACAGAATCCTAGGAAATTGACTGAAAAACTGTTTGGGAGAAAAAAACTTGGAAAGATATGCATGAATTATTGCTGATTGAAGCAAGCAAGATTAGGAAAACATCGTACATAGCAAAAATAAAATTGTGTCATTATTACCTTGACAAACTTAGGTACTTCTCAGAAAATCAGTAATCCAAAGAAATTCCAATAATTTATGGATTGAAAACACCATTCAATCCAGAATGAGAAAGTAAGTGAGAGAGACAGAGAGACAGAGAAAAAGAGAGAGAGACAGAGAAAGAGAGAGAGAGAGAGAGAGAGAGAGAGAGAGAGAGAGAGAGAGAGAGAGAGAGAGAGGAAGAGAGAGTGTTATGGAGACTGAATGTGAATCAACACATACTATTTTCACCTTAATTTTTTTCTCTCATAGTTTTTCCCTTTAATTTGGTTTTTCTCTCCCCACATAACTCATGATATGATTTTTTTAATGAATGCACATGCATAATCTAAAATAAATATTTAAAAAAGAATTGGAAAATAAATAAAATAACTGTAGACAATATAAAATATTCAAGAGTCTACTTGGCAGTTTTTGTGGTGGCAAAATATTGGAAAGTGACAGAATGTCTATCAACTGAGTAATGGCTGAAACACTGTGGGATGTGAACATAACGAAATATTGTGCAATAAGAATTGATGAACAAGCAAAAAATGGAAAAAGTCTTAAAAATGATGAAAAGTGAAGTGAGCAGAGCCTTGAAATATTTCACATGGTATCAGCATAATTATATGATGATTATCTATGAGTTACTCATACTTAGCAACACAATGACCAAAGACAAA
This sequence comes from Sminthopsis crassicaudata, assembly GCF_048593235.1. Taxonomy (NCBI): domain Eukaryota; kingdom Metazoa; phylum Chordata; class Mammalia; order Dasyuromorphia; family Dasyuridae; genus Sminthopsis; species Sminthopsis crassicaudata. The sequence continues at coordinate 537,993,965 of NC_133617.1, forward strand.
TAGAAAGTCCTCATGAAAACAATTATATTCATAATTAAATAAAGAACACATGAATGCTGAATGCAAATCAAAACATTTTATTATTTATTTTTATTCTTTCTCATTTTCCCTATCGATTTCTTTCTTCTCTCATAACTGTGAATAATATGGAAATATATTTTACATGAAAGCACATATATGAACTACATAAAATACTATCTTTTAAAGAAATTATGGAAAAGAAGGAAAAAGAAAAAACTTGGAATTCACAATACTGTAAAATGAATGCTAAAATTTTCTTGACATATTACTAGAAAATTATATATATATATATATATATATATATATATATATATATATATATATATATATATATACAAACATGTTTTGCTTCAGGACTTTTCATATTTCTCTTTCCATTTGCCCAATTATGCATGTACCTTTGCCCATTTATGATTTTATACACACACAAATATACACATATGTATCTGTGTGTGTACATGTATGCATCCTGGTGAATGTGTATGTGTGTGTGAAAGTATAATAAGTGAAATGGAAAGAGACACACAAAAATTCATTGAAAATTTTTTTTAAGATTTGGTAAAACTGAAAATGAAGTAAAAAAGCTCACTAAAGAAAATAATTCCTCAAAAAATAGAATTGAACAAGTAAAAGCTAATGACTTTTTGAGAAACCAGAAAACAATAAAATAAAACTAAAAGAATGAAAAAAATTAAAGAATGTGAAATATTTCATTGGGAAAAAAACTGACCTGATAAAATTAATTCAGAAGAGACTTTTTTTTGAAAAAAAAAAATAGATTATCTGAAAGCCATAACAAAAAAAAAAAAAAAAAAAAAGAACTTTACATCATCTTTTAAAAAAACATTAAGGAAAACTACCCTCTTATTCTAGAAGCAGTAGCTAAAACAAAAACAAATAAATCAAAAGCTTTTACTCATCACTTTCTAAAGGAGATCACTGTAAGGAATCCCAGTGAAGAAAGAATCATAAGTAAGTTTCAGCCATGTCTTTTATGTAATTTCTTTTTGCTAAGAACTTTGACATGTTCTCCTACTTATGTGTTAAAATCTCAGGAGAATTTACTATTCTTATTTAATGAATTAACTAATACCACTTTAACGAATATATTTTATATTACATCTGTGTTAACTCTGGAAACCTGGCTAGTTCCTGAAGTAAACATAATTCTCCTAAAGGAATAAACAAATATTCCCTTTGATGAACCTCTTGTGATAAAACATCCTTGAACCTGAGGGGTGTTGTTCTGTCTTAGTAATCATGTATCAAATGAGAAAATTTAATGTAATACATTCTTTGTTCTCAGTCTAGAAAAACCCCTTATTGGAAAGGCACTTTCATACTTCAGTTAGGAAGTTTAGTGCCACTTGTCTAATAAACTTCCACTCTAGACGGAATAGCTGTGACCCAGGTTCTTCTAGATAAAGGAATTCAGATGTTGGTATTTCTTTGTAGTGGTGATGATGTATGTGGTAAGTTGTCTATTTATTTCTTATATTGTTTTGGCGATCATGATGTTTGTGAATTGCACTTTACTTTTATGCTATGTTTCCTCATATCTTGTTTAAGTTAAGATTCTAAGCAGTAATAACTTCTGTATTTTACCTTTTAAGTCTATACCTGTTGAAGGCAAAATCCTTTGAACCTGGATTTATCCTACAATACCACAAGGAAAATTCCTAGAAATATTACTGGCAATGTCCAGGGATTATAAATTATAAAACAATAAATCAATGAGAAAATATTGCAAGCAGCCAAAAGGAAACAATTCAAGTATTTTGAAGGCACATATGACATAAGATTTATCCTCTTCTACATTAATGTATCAGAGGAGAAAAGGAAAATGACAAATGTTGAAAAGGATGTGAGAAAAATGAAATATTAACATATTGGTAGTGGAGTTAAGATCTAATTTAACCAATCTGTGGAGCATTTTGAGACTATGATCTAAGGAGTACAAAACCATGCACAGACTTTGACCTACAATACCACTACTTCATCTTTACTACAAAAGAGATTATTAAAAGGAAAAAAAATAATATATACAAAATTATAGTAACTCTTTTTATGGTGGCAAAGTATTAGAAATTGATGGAGTTCCCTTCAATTATGGAATGGCTGAACAAATTGTGGTATGTGATCTATAAGAATTGATGAGCAATATGCCCTTTAAAAAGATCTAGAAAGTCTTGCGTGAGCTGATGCCAAATGAAATGTATTGTGTTCAAAGTAAAAGCAATATTGTAAGATGATTAGTTGTAAATTGCTTAACTATTCTCAATAATGCAATGGCCCAAAGTTACTTAAAGTATTATGATGAAATATATATATATATATATATATATATATATATATATATATATATATATATACACTAAAAGAAAAAAAAAAAAAGAAGCATAGTCAGGCTACCTTATTCTCACTGAAATTTCATTGATAATATGCCTTTTGAAGATAAAAAAATTACCATTGATAAAGTATTTCATTCATTTTGCTGTTTACTTTTACATTTCTTGAATATGAGTTTTAGTGAAGTATTAAACATATATAAAAATAAGAAAATATATTAAGTATGCATACACAACAAATATTAAATATTAAATACAAATTATAAATAGAAATAAAATATAAACATTAAGTATAACTATATATTAATATAATAATTAATTATAAATATACAATAAAATAAATAACTTAAAATTAAAATATTAAAAATAAAAATAAAAAAATAAAATTTTAAAATTTAAAATATTGTCAAACTTTAAGTCTTCTAAACACATTTAGTCCTTCATATGAACTCAAGTAGTACTGCCAGAAGAAATCTAATAAGACTTCAGATAAAGTTATATAAAATCTAGTCAAAAGTCTTTCCTAAACAACTACCAATCAAAGATGGTGAAGAATAATTAGAATTAACCATAAAAAGAAAGCAGGAAACTGAGAAAGTATATGTAAATTTTCAGAAAAAGCTAGGAACAGATATATTCTAGTGTATTCTATTTATAACATTCTAAGATCAATCAAGCTAAAATTTTTGAATATACTGTTTGATGAAGAAACAGAAGAGGAAATGGAGAGGAAACAGGCAGTTTTTAAAGAGGAAGAGTAGAGTTACCATGGAAGTAGGAATAAATGAAATAAATTGCAATCAGTTTCTCAGGTAGGTGAAGAAAAGAGAAAGTAAAAGAATAGAAATATACCACTTAATTTTATATATTTATGGTGTTTGTTTCATTCCATTTTCCCCCTAAAGATTGTGTATTCTTGTGTATTTTTTTTTCTGAGACAATTGGGGTTAAATGACTTGCCCAGAGTCACACAGTTAGGGATTGTTAAATGTCTGAGGTCAAATTCGAATTCAGGTCCACCTGACTTCAGAACTAATGCTTTATCCACTTATCCACTGCACCACCTTGCTGCTCCTTGCATTCTTTATAAAATGAGGAAGCTCAGGGCAAGGAGAAAATATCAACAAAAAACAAATGAAAGTTTTACTTATAAATATGAATGTGACAATTATTCATAAAATCAAAAGTAACAAAATGAATTAGAATATAGCTTTCAACAATAACTTCTTTATAAGAAAACTAATTGAAACAAAGTTTTAAACACAATTAAGATGAAAAAATGACCAATAATTGGTTATGCTTCATGTGTATCTAAAATAAAATCAGTGGCATAATCAAATAATATCTGCACTTAATATATGCATATGCATAAAATTCCATGGATATTACTTAATAAAATATGTAATTAAATAGAAATTTATAATATTTATTTTCTTTTTTTATTAAAAATATAATATTTAGACTTGAGTATGTGACTTTAGACCCCAACAAAGTAATTTAAAAATAACAAGGAAGAAGTTAAAAACTTGAAAGAAACCATAGAAAAGTTAGATATGGTATGTTTCTGGTGACTATTATATGTTAATGAAAGGAAGTAGATATATTGATAACCTCAAAATAACATCTGCTATGGCATAAAATAGAGAAACATATAAAAAGCAGAAATATTCAGTATATCCTGTGATGTTTTCACCATAATAAAATGTAAATTTATAAAAGTTTTGCTTAATTGGTGACTTGGAAAAGCAGCACTACAGAATATGTGGTCAAAATCATGAATTATTATACTACATATGATATTATCAGAGAGTGTGATATTTATGAGATGATATACCAAAATTCTGACATGTACCATTACTCATAAAAAGAAAATTTATAACTGGATGAAATATTTTCATTAATTAAAAAGAACAAATTCAACCAATCGATCAAAAAGCATTTTAAGTGCCAGATACTATGCAAAATTTTAAGGATATATATATATATATATATATATATATATGTACATATATATATATATATATATATATATATATATATATATATATATATATATATATATTTAAATAGATGAATGTAGCAAGAAGCTAAATAAACTAAAGCAGCAATAATTTTTAATATGCTAAATACAAAATAGAATGAGATTATAACATAAGAACACCTATACTGAACTGTTAAATAGAATTAGGATTGGAGTTTTATAAAATCAGATAAAATTAAAATCTGTTAGGAAACATGAATGTATTTTTAAATAGAAAAGATTATTTAATTTCAACTTCTTCAATGTCACATTCACCATTTTCATTTTTAAAAATAGAAAGTAGTAGAAGAAAAAAAAAGTAAGTAAACAACAACAAAAAAAGTGAAATACTATGTTGTGTTTCACATTCAGGCCCTCTCTATCATAAATCTATTGGAATTGGCCTAAATCACTTCATTATTGAAAAGAGTCAAGTGTATCAGAGTTAATCATCATAAAATCTTATTGCTTCTGTATATGCCCTATTGGTTGTACTCACTTCATTTTGCAATCAGTTCCTAGATGTCTTCTTCTTTTTAAAAATTTTTTTAAAATTTTATTTATTTTAATGCACATTACTTTATGAATTGTGTTGGGACAGAAAAATAAGAGCAAACAGGAAAATCATGGGAGAAATAAAAAACAGAAAACAGAATAGAACACATGTGTTGATTTGCATTAAGTCTCTTCAGTTCTTTCTCTGCTTGCAGATAACATTTTCTGTCCAAAGTTTGTTGGGATTCCTTTGAATTACTGAACTGCTGTGAAGAACAAAGCCTTTCACAGTTGATCATTGCACATTCTCGCTGTTATATACAATGTATTCCTGGTTCTGCATGATTCGCTCAGCATCAGTTAATTTAAATGTTTCCAAGTTTTTCTATAATCAGCTTGTTTATCATTTTTTATAAAACAATAAATTTCCATTATCTTCATATACCACAACCTGATTAGCCTTTTCCTAATAATGGACATCTACTCCTTTTCCAATTCTTTGCTACCACAAAAAAGCTGCTACAAACATTTTTGCACATGTAGGTCCTTTCCCCTCCTTTAATATTTCTTTGGGATACAGACCCAGTAAATGTTACTGATGGTCAAAGGGTATGCAGAGTTTCATAGTCTTTTGGACATATTTCCAGAGTGCTCTTCAGAATGGTTGGATAAATTCACAACTTCACCAACAATGATTAGTGTCTCAGTTTTCCCACATTCCCTACGGCATTTATCATTATCCTTAGCTAATTTGAAAGAAGTGAGGTAGTACCTAAGAGTTGTTTTAGTTATCATTTCTCTAATCAATAGTTGTGAAGTCCATGTTAGCTCCCTGGAGACCTCAGAATCAGCCAGAGTCAGAATAAGCAAAAGTCCTTGGTCTTTAGGGGGAGAAGTGAAGGAGATCCACAAAAGTGCCACATGCTCTCCATCAACCTCCCTTCTCTTTGTCCTTCTCCAAAGTCACTCTGGCTTGTCTCACTCCACTCCCTAACCCTGCCTATGATTATCTGTATAGACCAAAATATCCAGCCAGCATGGAATAGTGAGAAGGGACAACAGAATATTTTCCAATAGTAATTAGCTTTAAGTGCTCTGTTGTCTGATTCCAGTGCACCTATGTAGAATTTCAGGCCTTTACAATAGTGATTTAGAACATTTTCCATATAACTCTAAATAATTTGGATTTCACCTCTGAAAATTGTCTGTTGATATTCTTCTACCATTTATCAATTGGGGAATGACTTGTGTTCTTATAAATTTGACACAGTTCTTTATATATTTTATAAATGAAATCTTTATCAAAAATACTGGCTGTAAAGATTTTTCTCAACTTTGTATTTTCCTTTAAATCTTGCTTCTGTTGCTTTTGTTTGTGTAAAACCTTTTTAATCTAATGTAATCAAAGTTGTCCATTTTGCCTTTCATAATGTTCTCTAATTCCTCTTTGGTCATAATTTCCTCCCTTCTCCAAAGTCCTGATTGGTAAATTATTCCTTGTTCTCATAAGTTTTTTATGGTGTCATCATTTATCTCCAAATTACTTACCCATTTTGACCTTATTTGGATATGGGTTGTGAGAGGTAGATCTATGCCAAGGTTCTGAGATATTATTTTTAATTTTCCCAGCAATTTTTGTCAAATCATGAGATTTTTATTTCAGAAACTGGAGTTTAGGGGGTTATCAAATACTGGATTGCTATAGGCTTTGATTATTATGTTGTGTATATTTACTATATTCTATTGATACACCACTGTATTTCTTAGCCATTACCATGATGACTTTTGTTTTATAATGTAGTTTTAGGTTTGGCATTGCTCTGCTACTAACCTTTGTATTTTTTTGATTAATTCCTTTGATATTCTTGAACTTTTGTTCTTCCAGATGAATTTTGATATTATATTTTGTAGCTCTATAAAGTAATGTTTGTGGCAGTTTGATTAGTATGGCACTGAGCAAGTAGACCAGTTTCTGGCAAAATTATCATACTGCATCAAATGCAAAAAGGCAGAAATAGTAAATGCTGCATGCCTAATTCATTTCTCTCCCCTTTCTCCATTTTATTTATGTAACTATTTAGAGATATAAAATTTCTCCTAAGAATTGCTTTGTCTGAATCTAGTTATGTTGTCTCATTATTGTCATTTTTGGGGATGAAATTATGGATTGTTTCAGTGATTTCATGTTTGATTCACTCATTTTTTAAAAATATTAGATTAATTTCCAAATGGTTTTTAAGTCTCTTTCCCTGGCCCTTAATTGAATATAACTTTTATTGCATTGTGGTTTTGAAAAGAAAACGTTTACTATTTATGCTTCTTTTGCATTTGTTTGTGAGGTTTTTGTGCTCTAATATATGGTCAGTTTTTTTGTAAGTGTCATTTAACTACTGCGAAAAAGGTATATTCCTTTCTGTTATTATTCACTTTTCTCTAGAGGTCTATCATATCTAGGTTTTCTAGGAACCTCCCTCATTTCATTCTTATTTATTTTGTGGTTAGATTCTCTGTTTCAGAGAGTTGAACGTTGAAAAGATTTGTGTAAAGGTCCTGTCATCTCTAGGTTATCCTTCTAGTCTGCCGTCTCAACTCACTCCCAGACTAGACTCTCCAGAGCCAATGCTGCCCTCTTTTTATCCTCCCAGAGAATGGGCATGTGAGAACTCAGGGGCTTGTGGAAAAATACTTCAACCAATGAACTTGCTCCTTTTAAAGGTGAAAAACTCTTTTAAACATGTAAACTCTTCCTCAGAATTCCAAAGGTGTATACTCCCTTTACAGGCCTGAACCAAAGGTGTGAAATCTGAGCTAGAGAATTGTTTAGACAACCTGAGTTCTCACCTTGTAATCCTAACATCTCCCCCTTTCTTTTGTTTTAGAACACAGGGTGGTCAAGACCTTGAAACATAAATCCATCAATATGGGAAGTATTACACATAATTACATAAATACATAGTAACATGCTAGAAGTGATGTAACAAATAACACGATCAAATAATCATAAATTGAGAATTTATATATGTCCATAAGTCCATTGTCCATTAGTCCCATCTTGTGTTAGGAAATCCAATGATTCCTGCTGGTTTTAAAGTTCTTTAATAGTCTTCTTATTAGCCATGCTCTTTCAGTGTCACAAGTTTCTTAGATTTTTTCCCCTTTGTTTTGAGGTCTTTCTCTTTTTCTGTTTCTCTCTAATGGACAAGGCTAATATGACTCGTTGGCACCCATCTGATTCCTTCTCCATGTGAAGAAATAGAAGGAAACCCTCTCTCCCAGGCAGTTAACTTATCTAATTTCCTCCTATTTACCACTTTCTAAATCTCTTCCCATTATCTGGCAATTGCATTAGAGCTGTTTGCACTGGACACTGCCCTGCTGGTTTAAAAGGCCTGTATTCTTTACAAGTGTAATCCATTTCTGCTATCTGATTGCTTTTTGTTGACTAATCAGGTAATCCCTTTCTGCCATGTGATTGCTTTACTGATGGTTGATTAAATCAGAGTCCTGACCTTCTAAAGACTCTTTGGGTGTAACCTCAGCTGCCATCATGCCCCACCTATTTTTTGATTGATATCTTGGAGCTGGGCTTCACCTCCCCTCTCATTTCCCTGGAACAATCTACATTCAGAGGCCCAGTGGAAGCCCTTGTGACATTTTGGACATGGGATGTTTGGTCTTCTCTCATCCTGTCTTCTCACTCTATCTCCATATCTACACTGAGCTCTTAGATGTCCAAGTTTTCCCTATTGAAAACATTGCCAAGTTTCTCTAGAAGTCCCTTGCCAGGAGGGACCCTGTCTTTCCATGTTCATAATAGTCTGGGTGTAAAAAGCATTTGTTCCAATGTAGCACAGCATCTTATGATCTCCTCTAAAGAAGCATCTTTGTCTTGTCCCCATATAATTCTCTTACAAATCTCATTGGCATTTTCCTTAGCCAGATGTCTGGTCATTATTTCTGTAGCTGCATTTTCCCCAATAGTTCTTTTGACAGCATTTTGCAAACGTCCCACAAAATCTGCAAAAGATTCATTGGGACCTTGCTCTATTTTAGTGAAAGCCTCCCCCTGATCTTTCTGTCTGGTGAGGCAACCCCAAGCTTTTATTGCAGCCTTAGCAATTTGCTCATACACAATCATGGCATATTTAACCTGAATTCTCTCCATACTGACCTTCACCAGCTAATTGCTCAAAAGTGAATTGTGTTTTAACTCCTGTTTCCAAATTGCATCTGACTTTGTTCTTACATAATTCATGAAACTCTGCAAGCCACAATAGATTTTGTCCAGGTTCTAAACATGTCCTTGCTATGGATTGCCAATCATTCAGGGTTTGGACTTCATAAGACAAACCATCTAGTTACATTTTAACATAAGCTGATGTAGCCCCATAAAGGGTACAACCTTTTTCAAATCTTTAATTTTATTCAAATCTAAAGGTGTATATCTTCTCCTTTTTTGACCTACAGAGTCAATATCTTCAATCACAGGATATGCATGTATAAAATCACTTATGTCCTGTCCTTCTCTCTTAGCTTTAACCAATGCTTTTTCTAATCTTGCCATAGGCTGCTTAACAGGGGATTCTGTTTGTACTTCTGCCTCTTCCCCTCCTCCTTCTTGCTCCACCCCTGAAGGGTTGATTGAGGGAGGAGATGGGAAATGCTCTTGTTGCTCAGAATTGTACTTACCTCCATTGTTATCTGATTCATCCTTTTCACCTAGTTTAGTTGACACCTCCCCATTTTGTTCCTTCTTCTTTACTTTTAGAATAACAATTTTTAAAGCCATTTGGATTAAATTGTAGGTATGAAGTGTATCTTTGGGAATTAAGTTTGGTTTGGAATTGTAGTGTTCACCTAATTGCTCTCCTATTAATTTCCACTCATCTAGATCCAAATCTTTTTCCAGAGAAAAACAAGGACATATGACCTGTACAATTTTTAAAAGTTCAGTAATCTCCTTCAAAATTATTATCAATCCTTGGCTTTTCGTAACCTTGATAATGCTCCCTAAACAGAAAGCATTTGTCCCATTTCACTGAAATGTTACTTTAGCTGTTTAACAAAGTTTCTTTTTTACTCACGTTTCTGGGTAAGAGAGACTTTTCCACTGAGATCTGGATCAGAGGCTTTTCCACTGGAATCAGCATCTTGTCTGTCCCTGTTCGGGTGCCAAAATGTCAAGGTCCGGGCTAGCTCCTCTGTGAGGGCTCAGAATAAGTCCTCATCAGGATAAGCAAAAGTCCTTGCCCCACGTTGTAGGTGTCAAATTGTAAAGGTCCTGTTGTCTCTAGGTTATCCTTCTAGTCTGCCGTCTCAACTCACTCCCAGACTAGACTCTCCAGAGCCAATGCTGCCCTCTTTTTATCCTCCCAGAGAATGGGCATGTGAGAATTCAGGGGCTTGTGGAAAAATACTTCAACCAATGAACTTGCTCCTTTTAAAGGTGAAAAACTCTTTTAAATATGTAAACTCTCCCTCAGAATTCCAAAGGTATAAACTCCCTTTACAAGCCTGAACCAAAGGTGTGAAATCTGAGCTAGAGAATTGTTTAGACAACCTGAGTTCTCACCTTGTAATCCTAACAGATTTGTTAAGTACTTTTTCTGGTAATTGGCTTAAAATATTTTCTAGCAATTTACTTGATCTATCATTGGTTTATAAACATTTTCTATCTTTACTACTTCATTATTTATAGCACCCTTTATCAAGATGTATTTTCCCCTCTTATCTCTTTTAAAAAGATCTATTTTTATTTTTGCTTTATCTAAAATCAGAATCACTACCCCTTTTTTTTTTTTTTTTTTTTTTTTTTTTTTACTCCAGGGAAAGTGTAATAAATTCTGTTGCAGTCTTACCTTTACTTTTTATGTGTCTGTGTCAAATATGTTTCTTGTAAATAACATGTAGGATTCTCTTTTTAATCCACTCTGCTATTTGCTTCTCTTTTATAGGAGAGTTCATGTTATTCACATTAACAGTTATGATTAGTAGCTCTGTATTTCCTTTCATCCTACTTTCTCTTTCTTTCTTCTTACACTACTCTTAGTAGTGTTTTTTTTGTACCAACCTAACCACTATCTTTTTGTCTATTACCCCTCTTCATTTTAGTAGTGAATGTCCTTTTAGCCTGCTCCACCCATTTTATTATCTTCTATCAAGCCTTCCCTTATTCTCTTATCTTGTCCCCTATTGTTTCTGCCCTCCCATATATCCTGTCCCTCCCATTTCTCTCTTATTTGTTTTCTTTCTTTATAGGGTTAGATGAATTTCTATATCCAATTGAAAACTGATGAGATAAAACTCCAGCCAATGCTCACCTCCCTCCCTTCTTTCCCTTAATTGTAATAGGTCTTTTGCAGCTCTTCATGTGAACTAATTTTTCCATTATACCTGCCCTTTCCTCTTTTTTTGCAGTACAAACCTTTCCTATCCCCTACCTTATATATATATTTTTTTTGATGTCATCACAACAGGGACCATGCACATTCACACTATCAGTCCATGTAATACCCCTCTATGTCTGTCCCAATGACAGATACAATTTTCAAGAGTTACAGTTATGGTTTTCCTATCTATGGATGTAAACAGTGTAACCTTAAAAATATATATTTCCAGTTTCCCCTTTTATGATTCTCCTGCATCCTGTGTTTATAGATTAAACTTGGCTGTTTTCCCAGTGAGATATTTCACTTTTTCACCCATTTTTTCATTCTTTTTAGTTTCTTTAATTGATCCTTGCTTCCCTACATCCTCTTATGTTTTATGAGTAAATGCATCCCTAGCTATGTATCTGGTTTTCTTTTAATTATCCTTCTTGTTCTTTTTCTTATGTCCCTTCTCTGGAATGTGTTGTGATTTTTTAGCATTGCCTTCTTTGAGTCAACTTACCTTTATTAGTCCCACTTTTTTCTTATCCCATTACTCTCTTAATTCCTCATTGAGTAAGATGAATTCCCATTACCAAGTATGTTTGTGTGTATGTTTGTGTATGTATGTATGTAAATATGCATCTTCTCTTTCTGAAATTTTTTATTGAGTGAGGGTCAAGTATTGACCAAACTTCCCCTTTCTCATTTAAAGCAATTTTTCTTCTTTGTTTTAATCCTGGGTATCCCTCTCTTTTTGTTTCTTCCCATTAAAAAATCATGTCAACATAATGAAGTAACTTCCACACTTTGTTTCTATGTAGAATCCTTCTAAACGTCTTATAGGGAAAAAAATAAAATAAAAATTAATGAATCATTATTGCACATAGAAAGACAAACAGTATGACTATTGAACACCTAATAATTTCTCTTTTATGTTTACCTTTTATGTTTCTCTTGAATCTTGTATTTGAAAACCAAAGTTTCTATTCAATCCTGGCATTTTTATGAGTTATGCTTGAAAGGCTTCTATTTCATAAATAAATACTTTTTTTCTCTCAAAGGATTACACTCAGATTGTCTGAGTAAGCAATTTATTGGTTGGAATTCTAATTCTTTTGCTTTCTAGAATATGATAATCTATCAGTGGTCCTCAAACTTTTTTTAATAGGGGGCCAGTTCACTGTCCCTCAGACTGTTGCAGGGCCGGATTATAGTAAAAACAAAAACTCACACTCTGCCTCCGCCCCTCGGCCCATTTGCCATTACCCCTTGGGCCCCATAAACTTCCTCAGCTGCTGAATATGTCCTGTAGTCCCTAGTTTGAGAACCCCTGCTAAGTTTTCTGCTTCTTTTATGTGGTACATTTAGATATTGTATTATCAGGTCTACTGGTATTTGAATGATTACTTTTTAGATGCTTGAAGTATTTTCTTTTTGCCATCAGAACTCTAAAATTTTGCTATAATATTCTTTGAAATTTTCATTTTGAGATCATACAGTAATCATTGGATTCTTTCAATTTCTATCTTACTTCCAGTCTAAAATATCATGAGAGTTTTCCTTGATAATTTGTCAAAAAGTTTTTATCAGGGCTTTCCCTTTTAATATGACTTTAAATTCATCTAATAATCTTTAAATTATCTTTCTTTGAACTAGTATCCAGGTCAATTGCTTTTCTGATGATATATGTCATATTGTCTTATATTTAAAAAAAAATATTTTAACTTTTTTTCTTGATGTCTCATGGACTCATTTTCTTTGAGGAGTTTTTGCACATGTTTGTATTTAGTAAGTTTTGCTTTTTAGGGTGTGTTTTCTTTAACGATTTTGTCCCTTTTTCTTCATTTGACCTATTTTTGTATTCTAGATGTTATTTTCTTTCAGTTTATCTGTGTGTTATTTTCTTTGTTTTTATTCCTAATTTTTCTCTACATTTAATCTTCAAATAAATTTTGAAAATAAGGATAGTCACTAATAGACCAGAGCACAAGACAGAATGAATAAACACAATTCTCCTTACATCATGCCATCTTTACAGAATAAAATACTTATAGAAGTATCTCTGAAAGCACCTGTATAAAAACCCCTGAAAAAACTTGGGACAGTGAGCCCTTCACCCTGGAAATACAGCTGTAATTTAACAAAGAGCTAAAACTCAAGAAAATAGATTGAGGAAAATGCGCAAAAGACAGGAAAAAATAATTCTGATAATATAATGGTACTATGGTGACAAGGAAGATTAAAACACATATATTTTGATAACAGTCAAAACCCCTACATCTAATATTTTGAAAATGTATAAATAAGTTTAAGGTCATGGAAGGGTTCTAAAATGTTTTTGAACACCTAGTAAGAGAGGCAGAAAGAAAATAATCTTTCTCTTTAGAAGATAGAGTGATGTAAAATAAATCATGAAAAAAGTGTCAACAACTTATAATATATGTGTGTGTGTGTGTGTGTGTGTGTGTGTGTATGTGTGTGTATGTGTATATATATATATATATATATATATATATATATATATATACACACACACATACATATAAAACATCCTGTCTCTGTCATCATTACCTAATCCTAACACTGGTGATTCATTCATTTGAATTCCTGGCAAGTCACCATCTCTCATGACAAAAATTGATCTTTCTGACCTTCTTGTCTTGTGTTCAAAGAATATCTCTGACTTTTTGTTGCATCTGCCTCTTCAAAATTTTATTTCAGGCATTATATTAAAGATATCCAGGGAGAATATTAAGATACTTTACCTTTCTCTACTCTGTCATATTGGCTCATCCATCTCTCTTAATTTTCATGTAAGGAAAATAGGAAGAGTAGAAATATTTTAAAAAAAAAGAAATAGTAATTAAGGTGACAATCAGATGACCTAATGAAAATTTTTGGATTAATAAATTGCCTACCTTCAAAAATATTTGAGTGTACAGTCAAATTTCTCACCAGTATAAATAGATTACCCACATATATTATCTATACAAACCTACTCTGCAACTTTCTTACATGATTTTAAATGTTTCCACAGCTGATTTACATACACACACACACACACACACACACACACACACACACATACTTAGGAAATTATTGCCATTCAATACAGAAAATAAGCATTTATTCAGCCTATATATGTGCCAGGTTCTGTGCTAAAATAAAAGATATAAAGATAGACAAATTCCAAATGTTAACTGTTTTTAACTTTACCCCCAAAAGAAGTTAATTAGGATGGTAAAAGTCTGATAAAAGAAATTATATAATGCATTCCAAAGAATGCAGAAAAGTTTTTTTTATGTGATCTGCTCTAATATATTTTTGATATAATAGTTCCCTTTACTTTCTACACAAGTATGGACTGTGTTCTTAAAATTACATTAGTAAACTTTTAGTTAACAATGAGGAAAATTATCAATCTATTATAGGAACAATTAAAATGCTGATACTTTTATAAACATGACAAACATTTAAAATTCTGCTCTTTAAAGTAAGAGTAAAGTAAGAACTAAGAGGTTATCAGAAAAATTTTGTAATAGCACATGTGTCACATTAATTTTAAGTGACTATCTGGGGTTTTGTTTTCCTGATTTCTGGTATAAATCAAAAAGTTATATGCTGCAAGCAAAAAGCACATCTGCTTTCTAAACATTGTAAATTTTATTATTCAATCCAAAGTATGATTAAAAATATGAATGATTTTTGCAATATCCCATTATTCAGTTTAATTTTCATCTATTAACATGAAAAATTCCACCAATGAGCATTGACAACTCTTGTGTTGCCTTGGGGGTACTCAGTGGTTTGCTTTTCTAAAGACACAGAGTAATTATGTGTCAGAGGAAAGACTTCAACCACAATTTCACACTTAGTGATTTCACACCAAGCTCCTACTAAAAAACTGCAAATACATTATGATATTTATGGAAATATATAATAAAAAAACCTGGAGCATATGTTTAATAATGTAAAAAAGAAGGTACTTTGAAAAGAAAGAAGGAAATGAGAAAAAAAGGAAGGAAGGAGCAAGGAAAGAAGGAACAGAAAGGAAGGAAAAAAAGAAAAAAATAATTGAAGAAAAAAAATGCCATTAGCTCTCTATAAACCATTATGGTAAAGGAATTGGATATGCTAGTTAATATACCATCCCAGGTTAAAGAAGTATTTTCAGATATAGAAATGGATAATCATTTTCTTTTTTTTTTCTTCAATTTTTTTATTAATTTTTATAATTATAACATTTTTTAACAGTACATATGCATAGGTAATTTTGTTTTGTCTTTTTTTTTTCTTTTACAACATTATCCCTTGTACTCCCTTCTGTTCCAAATTTTTCTCCTTCCCTCCACCCTCTCCCCTAGATGGCAGGCATTCCCATGCATATTAAATATCTTATAGTATATCCTAGGTATAACATATATGTGCAGAACCGAATTTTGTTGTTGTTATTGTTGCAAAGGAAGAATTGTAAAAAATAATCTGGGAAGAGAAGCAAAACAAAAACAAAAACAAACAAACAAACAAAAAAAAAAAACAATGCTCACAGTTTACACTCATTTCCCAGTGTTCCTTTTCTGGATGTAGCTGATTCTGTCCATCATTGATCAATTGGAATTGGATTAGCTCTTCTCTATGTTGAAGATATCCACTTCCATCAGAATACATCCTCATACAGTATCATTGTTGAAGTGTATAATGATCTCCTAGTTCTGCTCATTTCACTCAGCATCAGTTGATGTGAGTCTCTCCAAGCCTCTCTGTATTCCTCCTGTTGGTCATTTCTTACAGAAAAATAATATTCCATAACATTAATATACCAAAATTTACCCAATCATTCTCCAATTGATGGACATCCATTCATTTTTCAGTTTCTATACATATATATTCAGTTACCTTTTATAACACAGACAGGGTACTGATACCTAAACCAAGTAGATCGAAAACTGAGAAAGAAAACTATAGACCAATTTCCTTAATGAATATTGATGCTAAAATCTTAAATAAGATATTAGCAAAAAGACTTCAGAAAATCATGCCCAGGATAATACACTATGATCAAGTAGGATTTATACCAGGAATGCAGGGCTGGTTTAATATTAAGAAAACTATTAGTATTTTGACCATATTAATAATCAAATTAATAAAAACCATATGATCATCTCAATAGATGCAGAAAAAGCATTTGATAAAACCCAACATCCATTCCTACTAAAAACGCTTGAGAGTACAGGAATAAATGGACTATTCCTTAGAATAATCAATGAATTGAAAGAAGTTTCACCATAAATCGAATATGTCTATTGATACACACTATGTTCATCTCCCTTCTTTCTTTCTCTCAGATATAATAGGTTACCTTTGCCTCTTCATGAGATGTAGTACCACCACTTTACACTTTTTTATGATATAATCTCCTTTCCACCACTATTTTCCAGGACAAATTATACATATGTTCTTTAAATATTTTTATAACAGAAGTATAGTTCTCAAGATTACTTTTTACCTTTTTAGAAATCTCTTGAGTTCTGTATTTGAATATCAAACATTTTGTGTAGGTCTGGTTTTTTCATCAAGAATAGATGGAATTCATTTATTTTGTTAAATGTCCATCTTCTTCCCTGGAAAACGATGCTCATTTTTGCTGGGTAAGTTATTCTTGGCTGCATACCAAGTTCCTTAGCTTTCCAGAATATCATGTTCCAGGCCCTTTGTTCTTTTAATGTGGATGCTGCTAGATCCTGTGTTATCCTTATTGTGGCTCCTCCATATCTGAATTGCTTTTTTCTAGCAGCTTCCAGTATTTTATCCTTTGTCTGTTGGTCCTTGAACTTGGCCACTATATTTCTTGGCGTTTTGATTTTAGGGTCCCTTTCAGTATGTGATTGATGAATTTTTTCAATGTCTATTTTACCCTCTGTTTCCAAAACGTCTGGGCAGTTCTCTTTGATAATTTCCTCAACAATAGTGTCCAAGCTCTTTTTTCCTCACATTTTTCAGGGAGTCCAATTATTCTTAAATTGTGTCTCCTGGATCTGTTTTCCAGGTCTGTTGTGTTTCTGATAAGGTACTTGACATTCTTTTCCATTGTTTTGTTTTTCTGGTTTTGCTTGACTACTTCTTGGTTTCTCCTTGAGTCATTCATTTCTACTTGTTCGAGTCTAATTTTCAATGATGTATTTTCTTCACTCACTTTTTTAATATCTTTTTGTAATTGTCCAATTGTGTTTTTAAGTGAGTTTTTTTCTTCTATGGAATTTTTTTCCATTTCATCCATTTTATTTTTTAGAAAGCTGTTTTCTTTTTCCAGCTCACTATTCCTGTTTTCCTTGGAGTTGATTACCTTTTCTAATTCATTAATTTTATTTCTCAGTGATTTTATCTCTTTATCCACTCTGGATAACTTCTCCAGGCTCTCTTTCCAAGCTTCCCTTTCCTTTTCCCATTTCTCTTCCAGCTCTCTTGTGAGAGCCTTTTTGATTTCCTCTATGAGAGTCTTATGTATTGAGGAGCAGCTCATATCCCCTAAGGGATTCCTCTGGGGACAATCTGCTTTTGAAGTCTGATCTCTCTCCATACAGAAGCTGTCAATGGCTAGAGCCCTTTTAAATTTTTTGTTCATTTTGTCAGAGCTGGAATGGAAGAAAACAAATTGACAAGAGAAACTATTGGTCTGTTTATGGGGTGGGGGGGGAGGATGGGGTTGGATGGTGTTTCGGGGCTTCCTCTACAGATTGAGGGAGACAATGGCAAGGTGCTAACCGGACAGTGATGGCTGTGCTGTGTCTACACTCTGAGGCTCTGAGAATGAGCTGAATCACTCTGGGTGGGGGTGTGGGTAGCCGGATTCTGAGAGAGGCTGGCTTTCTGGTGTTTTATTGTTTACCTCTGGTGTTTACACCCTCTCTGCTGCTCCTGGTTTGCTGCCAAGACGGAATATACACATTGGGGTAAAAGTCTTTTCTCAGAAACAGAAGAGATCATACCCCTTCCCCCTTGGTCTGAGCTGTGTGAGCTGCCTGACTTGCTCTCGTTGCCTGCCCTCAGTCTGCACCCAGTCTGTTCATCCCCTCCCCTGAGCAAACACAGACCTTCTTTTGCAAATTTCAAGCATGTCTTCTGTTGGTGATTATTTGTGTGTTTCTTTTCCAGTCAAGCATTAACTCCGAGGCCTGTCATGAAGTAAATCCTGAGAGAAAACATGGAGCTCAAGCAGCTGTCTGCCTCCATGCTGCCATCCTGGCCGGAAGCAGATCATCATTTTCTAAAGAATTATGCTATAATCATGCAAAATGATACTGAATAAAATTATATATTATTTACTAATCATGTGACCTCTGGGAAATGCCACTTCTCTAAGGCCAGAGATATTTCCATCTATTATATTGAGAGCTAGGAATAGATAATTTAAAAAAAATTTCTCTCTGATTCAAAATAATATAAGTTTATGATCATTTAGTGCTTCAATAAAATCAATATTATTACCAGTTCTCAGAAAGAAGAATGCAAATGCAGAGGAAAAAGCTAGGGATTTGACATTTTAGAATGTTTGCCTTCTGAATAAGAACATGCTTATTTTCTTCCACTCAAAAGAAAAAGTCAATAATTTGCTTCTAAATGCATTCAGTAAAATAAATTGTTTAATGATTTAGCATTATTTAATTTAAGGATATATCATTTAATTTAAGTAAATATACAGTCAGAACATTGTATGATGTCTTTTGAAGCATAAGTGCTACGTAAAAAAAAAAAAGCTATCAAGAATTTTTACTTTTAGAGAGTAACAAAATCCACAAATTTAATACATCAATCTCCATTTTTATTATCCCGAAATATTACACTCCAAGGAGGATATTTGCTATCAGAATGAGTATAAAGTTTGTTTGTAACTAAAATGTGTTCTAATTCACAAATATAAATTCATAAAATTACCATATATCATGAAACATTAGCCTCAAATGTACTTTCCAAAGTCATTGTGCAGTCAGTGAGACAAGGGAAGAAAATAATTGCCAAATGTATTTTTTCAATGGTTATGAAAAACTGGCAAGAATGATAGACAGGACATTTTTGTAGTGTTTCACTTGCATATATTGTTGTTTCCCTAGCAATGTATCTTTTAGTATGCAATAAAATCTTTAATTAACAAACACAGTCTTAGGCTGTATATGAAGTACAAAATAGTATGTCATAAACCTAGTACAAATACAAATTTAAGGGTGTTTTCAAGGACATGATGTTTGGAAAATAAATTCTAAGTTCACTTTCAGAAACAAAGATTAAATGCCCCTGACTGATACTGATTTGACAGGATTTATTTCCCAACTAATGAGATAGGACTCTGGGAGAGTTAGTCATTAAGAACCAAAGCTCAATATCTTAGGTGTAAAAAATCAGAAAATTAGCTTAAAAATTTCTACTCAACGACTTACCAGCTGAAGAGAATCTGGAGTTTCAACAGACAAGGTCAGTCCCCAGGGGAGGAAGAAGAGAGGCCAGCACAGACAGCTGGGTGCTCACATACTGCGCCCATTGCCCTGGGAAGGGCTCTGGGATCAGAGAAGCCACTGAGGTAAAGGAATCTGGCACAGGCTGTTAGCTCTTCTCTGCTAATTATTTAGCAGTTCAGAAGAGAAAGCCAAAATATTTTAAAACTCAGATTATATTTTCCCTGGACCCTGGAGGTGACTCAGCAGATCTCTGCACCAGGGGGTGTGGCCTCAGCTACCACCTGAGAATAGTTAAGAGATTGACAAGTGGGTGGATACGGCCCAAGGCAACACACACTGCCTAGCTTAGCTGGAGGGAGTGGAACTCAGCTCCAGGAAGTCCCAGAGAAGCGGAACCTTTGAACTAGGGACCGCGGTTTCTGGCAGACACTTCCGGTTTGAGCACAGGGGCTTTTCACTTCACCTGCTGCAGACATCCACGCCCCACCCAGACACATAGGCTGGGCTTTGTGCTGTCTTTACTATTCAACGCCCTCCAGCACAGCAGTGCTAATCACCTCTGAGGCACTTCCAGGGAGGGGGTGGGGAACTCTCTCCCAGAGCTCTCTCTAAGCTCAGGCGCAGGAGCCGCTGCATCCATCCGGTCTGGGAGGAAGCTGGTAAAAAAGTAAATAAATAATTTCCTACCCCAGGGACAGACCCCAAAAGATTTTTTAAATATGAGCAAAAAAGCCAGAAAAACTATAGATTCCTTCTATACAGAGAAAGAGCGGGTATCCAACCCCAAGGAAGTTAACAGCAAAGATTCAGAAGATAACAACCTAAAGGGGAACGATTCCTGCCCCCTATCACATAACTCTCTCCTAGAAGAAACTCTTAAAAAATTAAGGGAGTTTGAAGAAAAATGGGGAAAGGAAAGGGAAGCTATGATAGAGAATAACAAGTTCCTGAAATTGGAGTTGGAAAAAATAAAGAATTCACAGGAGATGCATGGAAACAAAATTTATGAATTAGAAAAGGTTAAAAAAACACAGGAAAGTAGGATTTCTGAATTGGAAAAGATAAAAAAGTCTCAAGAAAATAGAATTTCTGAATTGGAAAAAGAAAATAATTCTCAAAAAAAAATTAGTGAAATGGAAAAAAATTCAATAGAGCTAAATAATTCATTTAAAAACGAAATTGGGCATTTACAAAAAGAACTAAAAACTGTGAAAGAAGAAAATAACTCCTTAAAAGTCAGGATGGAACATATAGAAATGAATGATTCACAGAGAACCCAAGAATCAGTCAAACAAAACAAAAAAAAAAAAAAAAATGAGAAGCTGGAGAACAACGTCAAATACTTACAGGGGAAATCTATAGACCTGGAAAATAGATCTAGGAGAGATAATCTGCGGATTATTGGACTTCCAGAAAACTATGACCAAAAAAAAGAGCCTAGATTCTATTTTACAGGAAATTATCAAAGAGAACTGTCCAGAGATAATAGAAACAGAAGGGAAAGTAGATGTGGAAAGAATTCATCAAACTCCTTCTGAAATAGACCCTAAAAAAAGAACACCACGGAATATTGTGGCTAAGCAGCAGAATTACCACACAAAGGAGAAAATCCTGCAAGCAGCTAGAAAAAAACAATTTAAATACCAAGGTGCCACAATAAGGGTCACCCAAGATCTGGCTGCCTCCACATTAAAAGATAGAAGGGCCTGGAACCTGATATTCCATAAGGCAAAAGATCAAGGACTGCAACCAAGAATGAACTACCCAGCTAAGTTTAGCATCTTTTTCCATGGAAGAAGATGGTTATTCAATGAAACAGAGGAATTCTATATGTTTCTAAGAAAAAAAAAACAGACTTAAACAAAAAATTTGATCTACATCCACAAGACTGAAGAGAAACAGAAAAAGGTACACAGAACCCTTGAGAACTGTAACTCTGTTGTGGGTATATAAAAAGTACTCAAGGATAATTTGATTTTGCTGATATAAAAGAAAAAAAGGGGGTGTAGTAAAGGGAAGGAGGTCGGTTCAGAAAAAGGGGAAGGAATGATAAAAAGAGGGAAACTACATCCCAGGAAGAGGCATAGAAAATACACCATATCTGAGGGAACTTAGTGAGGGGGAGAATCATTGTGTGAATCTTACTCTCATCAGGAGAGGCTCAAAGAGTAAATAATTAACATATTTGTTTTTCAGAGAATTTTCTCTCACCTCATAAAAAGGGGGGAGAGGAAAAGGGAAAAGGAAAAGGAGAATAACTGAAGGGATTTGGAGGGAGGGGGGAGGGATCCTAAAAAAAAAAAAAAAAAAAAAAAAGAGGGATGGGTGTGCGTCACAAGGGACGTCTGTAAATTAAATATCAGGGAGGGGGATCAGGGGGGTCAAGGGAAAAAAAGCATAATCTGGGGATAATACGATGCAGGAAATACAGAATTAGTAATTTTAACTGTAAATGTAAATGGGATGAACGATCCCATCAAACAGAGACGGATAGCAGATTGGATCAAAAAGCAGAACCCTACAATATGTTGTCTACAGGAAACACACTTAAAGCAGGGAGATACATACAGAGTAAAGGTAAAAGGTTGGAACAGAGCCTATTATGCTTCAGGTAAAGCCAACAAAGCAGGGGTAGCTATCCTTATCTCAGATCAAGCAAAAGCAGAAGTAGATCTCCTTAAAAAAGATAAGGAAAGAAACTATATCCTGCTGAAAGGTAGCATAAATAATGAAGCCATATCAATACTAAACATGTATGCACCAAGTGATATAGCATCTAACTTTCTAAAGGAAAAGTTAAGAGAACTGCAAGAAGAAATAGACAGTAAAACTATAATAGTGGGAGATCTCAACCTTGCACTCTCAGATTTAGACAAATCAAACCACAAAACAAACAAGAAAGAAATTAAAAAAGTAAATAGAACATTAGAACAACTAGGTATGATAGACCTTTGGAGAAAACTGAATGGCAATAGAAAGGAATATACTTTCTTCTCAGCAGTTCATGGATCCTATACAAAAATAGACCATATATTAGTACATAAAGATCTCAAAATTAAATGTAGGAAGGCAGAAATAATAAATGCCTTCTTCTCAGATCACAATGCAATAAAAGCTACATTCAGTAAAAAGTTAGGGGTAAATAGACCAAAAAGTAATTGGAAACTGAATAATCTCATCTTAAAGAATGACTGGGTGAAAGAGCAAATTATAGAAACAATTAACAATTTCACCCAAGATAATGATAATGATGAGACATCATATCAAAATCTTTGGGATGCAGCTAAAGCGGGAATAAGGGGAAATTTTATATCTTTAGAGGCTTATTTGAAGAAAATTGAGAAAGAGAAGATTAACGAATTGGGCTTACAACTTAAAAGGCTAGAAAAAGACCAAATTATAAACCCCCAACCAAAAATTAAACTTGAAATACAAAAATTAAAAGGAGAAATCAATAATATTGAAAGTAAAAAAACTATTGAATTAATAAATAAAACCAAGAGTTGGTTTTATGAAAAAGCCAATAAAATAGATAAACCTTTGGTAAATTTGATCAAAAAAAAAAGAAAGAGGAAAATCAAATTGATAGTCTTACAAATGAAAAGGGGGATCTTTCCACCAATGAAGAGGAAATTAGAGAAATAATAAGGAGTTACTTTGCCCAACTTTATGCCAATAAATAACTTAAGTGAAATGGATGACTTCCTCCAAAAATATAGGCTCCCTAGATTAACAGAGGAGGAGATAAATTGCTTAAATAGTCCCATTTCAGAAAAAGAAATAGAACAAGCTATTAATCAACTCCCCAGGAAAAAATCCCCAGGGCCAGATAGATTCACATGTGAATTCTACCAAACATTTAAAGAACAATTAGCCCCAATGTTATATAAATTATTTGAAAAAATAGGGGATGAAGGAGTCCTACCAAACTCCTTTTATGACACAGACATGGTACTGATACCTAAACCTGGTAGATCGAAAACTGAGAAAGAAAATTATAGACCAATCTCCTTAATGAATATTGATGCTAAAATCTTAAATAAGATATTAGCAAAAAGACTTCAGAAAATCATCTCCAAGATAATACACTATGATCAAGTAGGATTTATTCCAGGAATGCAGGGCTGGTTTAATATTAGGAAAACTATTAATATAATTGACCATATTAATAATCAAATTAATAAGAACCATATGATCATCTCAATAGATGCAGAAAAAGCATTTGACAAAATCCAACATCCATTCCTACTAAAAACTCTTAAGAGTATAGGAATAAATGGACTATTCCTTAGAATAATCAGGAGCATATATTTAAGACCTTCAGTAAGCATAATATGCAATAGAAATAAACTGCAACCTTTCCCAGTAAGATCAGGAGTGAAAGAAGTTTGCCCACTATCACCATTACTATTCAATATAATACTAGAAACGCTAGCCTCGGCAATAAGAGCCGAGAAAGAGATTCAAGGAATTAGAGTAGGAAATGAGGAAATTAAACTATCACTTTTTGCAGATGACATGATGGTATACTTAGAGAACCCCAAAGACTCTGCTAAAAAGCTACTAGAAATAATTCAAAATTTCAGCAAAGTGGCAGGATACAAAATAAATCCACATAAATCCTCAGCATTTTTATATATCACTAACAAAATGCAACAGCAAGAGATGCAAAGAGAAATTCCATTCCAAACAAATGTTGAGAGTATAAAGTATTTGGGAATCCATCTACCAAAGAAAAGTCAGGAATTATATGAGAAAAATTACAAAACACTTGCTACAAAAATAAAATCAGATTTAAATAATTGGAAAGACATTCAGTGCTCTTGGATAGGCCGAGCGAATATAATAAAGATGACAATACTCCCCAAACTAATCTATTTATTTAGTGCTATACCAATCAGACTCCCAAGAAACTATTTCAATGACCTAGAAAAAATAACAACAAAATTCATATGGAAGAATATAATGTCGAGAATTGCAAGGGAACTAATGAAAAAAAAGCTATATTATATAGCAGCAGTCACCAAAACCATTTGGTATTGGCTAAGAAATAGACCGGTAGATCAGTGGAAAAGATTAGATACAAAGGACAAAAAAGGATACATATATAGCAACCTAATCTTTGACAAACCCAAAGATACCAACATTAGGGATAAAAATTCATTATTCGGAAAAAAACTGTTGGGAAAACTGGACATTAGTATGGCAGAAATTAGATATGGATCCACACTTAACACCATATACCAAGATAAGATCAAAATGGATCCATGATTTAGGCATAAAGAGGGAGATAATAAATAGATTAGAGGAACAGAGTATAATCTACCTCTCAGACTTGTAGAGGTGGAAGGAATTTATGACCAGAGGAGAACTAGAGATCATTATTGATCACAAAATAGAAGATTTTGATTACATCAAACTAAAAAGTTTCTGTACAAATAATACTAATGCAAACAAGATTAGAAGGGAAGTAACAAATTGGGAAAATATTTTTAAAAACAAAGATTCTGACAAAGGTCTCATTTCCAAAATATATAGAGAACTGACCCTAATTTATAAGAAACCGAACCATTCTCCAATTGATAAATGGTCAAAGGATATGAACAGACAATTCTCAGAGGAAGAAATTGAAACTATATCCACTCACATGAAAGAGTGTTCCAAATCACTACTGATCAGAGAAATGCAAATTAAGACCACTCTGAGATACCACTACACACCTGTTAGATTGGCTAAGATGACAGGAACAAATAATGATGAATGTTGGAGGGGATGTGGGGAAACTGGGACACTGATACATTGCTGGTGGAGTTGCGAAAGAATCCAGCCATTCTGGAGAGCAATCTGGAATTATGCCCAAAAAGTTATCAAACTGTGCATACCCTTTGACCCAGCAGCGCTACTACTGGGCTTATATCCCAAAGAAATACTAAAGAGCGGAAAGAGACATGTATGTGCCAAAATGTTTGTGGCAGCTCTTTTTGTTGTAGCTAGAAACTGGAAGATGAATGGATGTCCATCAGTTGGAGAATGGTTGGGTAAATTGTGGTATATGAAGGTTATGGAATATTATTGCTCTGTAAGAAATGACCAGCAGGAGGAATACAGAGAGGCCTGGAGAGACTTAAATCAACTGATGCTGAGTGAAATGAGCAGAACCAGAAGATCACTGTACACTTCAACAACAATACTGTATGAGGATGTATTCTGATGGAAATGGAAATTTTCAACATAAAGAAGATCCAACTCACTTCCAGTTGATCAATGATGGACAGAGGTAGCTACACCCAGAGAAGAAACACTGGGAAGTGAATGTAAATTGTTAGCACTAATATCTGTCTGCCCAGGTTGCATGTACCTTCGGATTCTAATGTTTATTGTGCAACAAGAAAATGATATTCAAAAAACAATTTCTACTCAATATGGGTTTTGTAATTCATATATTCAAATAGTCAGTGCATATTCCATATGCAATTGTAACTCAGAGGTAGGAGTCTTGAACTCAATACACTAGATTAGCTCTAAGTATCAGCGCTTATTGTCTTATCTGTGAAATGGTCTTAATAATACCTGATCTATTACCACAGAAGTTGATTATGAAAATTAAGTGAGAAAAAGAGTGTTTGCTCAGTTTGTTATGTTGTAATATAAATTCCAGCTATCATATGTGTGATCTATTATGTTTGACTAGTAGTAATATTAATCAATGATGAAATGTCATGTGACTCATCTGAGTCCAGTGATGAATGATGTGACATACCTGGGGCCAGGCACAAAAGTCCTGGTTATGGACTCTTCAAAGTTTATTGATCAAAGACATACACACACACACACACACACACACACACACACACAACTCAAATGCTCATAGGTTTGATAAAAAGCACACTCGTTTATAATTCCTATAGCCTAAAAAATTTAACTGTAATGTAAATGATTAAACCCCTTAAACTCCAGATCCTGATTACTTAGACAGAGATTTAAATAGTTGAGATATGTATCATAGTAAAGTTTATTATACCATTATCTCAGGTTTCTTCCTCTCAAATACCTTTAGTCTCCTTGTGGACATTCTTTCCTGTCCTAAATTCAAAGGTTTAGCTTTTAATCCAAAGAGTAGTGTTTGCATTTTGTTTCACTCTCTAGATTATTAATTTATTATATTGACAAGCAATATCTGCTATATCAATAAGGGAGTTTTGGTGAGCCAAGTTATAAGACTCAAAACCTGAAATGGAGTCTTACCTCCTGGCCCTCTAAAATGTCTCATATATTAAAATGGCAAGTGATACATGTCAAATTTTATCCAGAAATGACAGATAAAGTAATAAAAGCTCTGTAACTTATAAGATACTTATAAAGAAATCTACTTTTTACACAACTGACAAAGTAGTTAACAGGACTGACTATATTCTGTTATTTGGTTCCCGCAAGGAGTATCACTTAAGGTTTTGTGGTATTGTTTTCCTTGTTAACCTGTTTTGTACAGCAAATCTCAACTCAATTGTGAACTCAGGTACATTTCTCACCAAATGGTTTGTAAGCTTTACAAGATAATTATAATTCAAGCTGTTTAAAATATTCTTAATGCTTGCAATTTTACAAATTCTACATCCCCCAAAATGCATTGCTACCTTATTTATATCCATTTTAAATAAAGCAAATAAGTCAGTGATCTTTACACAATATTATCAATTTTAGATAATTTGTCATAAAAATAGGCCCTTTTATTCTCAATGAAGAGTTTATAGTTGGAAAAGATTTCTTCCTCTATCAGTCAAATATAATACAAACAACCCATTTTGTTGTTAATTACTGTGGTACCAGGGAAAAACAAACAAATAATTATAAGATAGTACACTTCACTTATGCTTTTCTTAGTAGGAATTGTCTTTTTCTTTAATATTCTGAAAAGTAAACAGTGAAAAATCTTGTAATACTAGAAGGATCAACTTTTTCTTTAAATGTAATAGGAGTTCTTCAGCTTAAAAAAAACTACGTTAAATTAATTAGGATATATGATATATTAGGATATATGATAACTTTTCTTCAGATGTAGGCCCATTTCACTGATAATTTGGAATATTTGAGTACACAAAAAAGTATATTCTTGTCTATTAGTAATAACAAACATAATATATATTTTATCTTGCATGAAACATGATCAATCATATATCTAATTTGTTTAGATTCTCCCACGGATAGGGGATTATAATTAATGTACTTTTAGTACTTGGAGATCCTGCTTAATCTTTATGTATTCATATAAGAAGAAATGAGCTTTCTATCACCTAATCTCAAAATATTTTATACCCTTTATTTATAAGATGTTTACTCATGCTTAGTTATATTGTACTTTGTATATATACTGGTACAATGCACAAAATAAAGAAAAAAAAAACAATTATTTATCCTTTACATAGCATAGTACCTTGGGCACAGTAGGCTTTTAATAATTTCTGGTAAATCAATGAATGAAAATATAAATAATTAAATTTAAGTTCTGAATAAAGTATAGTCTTTATGTACTTAGTTCACACTTTTAAAGGAGTTCACACATTAGTTCACACATTCACACCTTTAAAGAGCCATGGGATGGCAGATATACTAATTCATTTTTGTTATATATGTGAATTGTTAGTAATCATTCAATCATTTGAGAAAGGGATTTTGAAATATGGAAACATAATGAATTTATACGTTATTGATCTTAAGGAAACTATTTAAGTAGAGAAAGCACTTTTTCAAGGAGTTTAGTCATGAAAGAAATTACAAAAATCTGAAGAATGGAAAGTGGAAAAGTGTAGAAGTTCAGTAGTGAATAGTAGGAAAGAATGGGAGTTTTTTTTAGGATAAGGAAACACTAAAATTGATTAAACTTGTTAAGGTTTAGGGAGATTTAAATGTGTAAAATATTACACAATACTCACAAAAATGAACTTAATATAGGTTCAAACTTTGTGATAAACTATTTAGTCAAGGCAGTAGTATATAAGCCAAGTTGCTAACACCTCTTTTTCTTTAGTGAGAAAAGAACATGTTTTTTCCCCTAGATGATTACTGAGATGTCTTCTCATTCTAAAGCTATGATGAGAACTAAAGTATGACATGGATTAGTGACAGAAGTGATTTGGAGATGAAAGTCATCAGATTTCAATATAGCTAGCAGTCCAGGCTCAGCTTTTAGAATAATCAATAATATTCTACTTAAAGTTATCCTGATAGTGTGATTGTAGTGGAAGGAGAGAAGAGAAATTTTGTGATTTTTTTCCTCGTGTTTAGATTTTCTATTGAACCAAAAAATATTTGATTTGAGATATTTTCATATGCTATATAAATACAATACAAGGTTCATTTTAAAAAGCTTATATTCATTTTAAAAATATAAATTAGAAAGAAAACCATCAGGAAAATATTTATAAAAGTGATACTACAATCAGCATTCTAAATTCATCAATGCTCTGAACTCCTTAAACATAACCATCCTTTCAATCTTGCTTCATTTTTATTTACGGTCCATTGAAAACATGTCTCTTTTTTTTCCTCTCCTCAATAATTTTTTTTTAATCATATCTTTTTATTGACAGAACATTCTGCATGGGTAATTTTTTCAACATTAAACCTTGAAATCACTTCTGTTCCAACTTTTCCCTTCCTCCCCTTCATCCCTTCCTTCAGATGTTAGCTAGTCTCTTACATGTCAAACATGTTAAAGTATATCTAAAATACAATTTATGTATACATATTTATACAGTTCTCTTGTTGCATAAGAAAAATTGGATTTAGTAAGGTAAAAATAAACTGGAAAGAAAAAAAAATGTAAGCAGTTCACACTCATTTCCCAATGTTCTTTGGCTGAGTGTAGCTGATTCTGTTAATCACTGATCAGTTGGATCTGAATTGGATCCTTTCATTGCCGAAGATAGCCACTTCCATTAGAGTTGATTCTTATATAGTACAGTTGTTGAAGTGTATAATGATCTCCTGCTTCTGCTCATTTCACTTAGCATCAGTTCATGTAAGTCTCTCCAAGTTTCTCTGTATTCATCCTGTTGGTCATTTCTTAGTGTGCTCACCATGAGCTGTTTCCCATGCTCTCACTGCCTGACTGAGGTCTGCACCTGGCCTACCCCCTTTCTGTCCCTGCACATGAGCAAAACAGAACTTTTCTGGAGAATTTTGAAATTATGTTCGGTTGGTAATGTGCTGTACTCCCAATATTCATGGTTCTGAGAGTCAAGTACTAATTCCAAGGCTGAATTTTAAAACAGATTGAGGGGAAAAAGAAGAGTTTAGGAAGATGCTTATGTTGTTTCCACCATCTTGGCTTAGCCCCTCTATGCATATGTTTTGAAAATAAAAAGCTTTAACAAAACAAATTAACCCTAACTGATAAGAAGTTCTTCATTATTTTGAGTTGAAATCTATCTCTCTGTCACTGCCCTCTCATTTAACCCCTCCCCATCACCAGTCTTTTAATTCTAACTCCAAGATTCAAGGAGAGCAAATTCCATTTCTTCCTGGAAACAACTTCTATTTTTGTAGATATCCAAGCAAGTTCAATATTCTTCCTTCAGACTTTTCTTTGATGATCTGTAATCCCCCTACTTTCCTCTGAAAGCTCCATAACTTCTCTCAACTTTGTGTATCTCTTTATTCTTAGCACATTGTTCTACATATATCAAGTATTTAATAAATATTTTTCAAATTGAAGAAAAAAAATTCTTATTGTTGATATCTCCATACCCTTCAATATGGAATTATACCTAGAAAAAAACTCAGAGTTCCTTAAAATTCATCTAGCCAAATGTACCATTTTACAACTGAGAAAATGGAGGATCTGAGAAAGTAAAAGACTTATTCATGTCACAGAGAGGAAATTACAGAACCAAGTTATAACATGCTATATCTTATTCTAAAAATCATGTTCTTTTTTTTTTTAAATGCTATTATACATCATTGATATTATTCAGATATCTGTCCATCTCTAATGATTTTGGCACAATAGTGTTACTAAAGGATCACATTAAGCATATTTCAAAAGTTACCTGCAGAAAAATGTAAAGAATTTTGTGAAATATTAAAAAATAAATATTTGGTATCATACTTTCCAATGAGAATATACTAAAATAGAAGGGGAAACATAAAAAAAATACATTGTTTAAAGGCAAAATGGATTACAAAATCACTTCAGTATTAAATATTAAATGGCATAGTATGTGAGCATGAATGATTATTATGAAAAAAATATTAGCATATGAAAACTATCCTAAATAGTAAGGTTTCCTAATGACTCAGTGAATGTAAGTATCTTTACTGACCTTTTTTTAAGAGTCTGGCCAATTAAATAGAAATATTAAAAAGGAGGAAATTACAAATTTATTTAGAAAGTTTGCAAATCAATCAAATTGGTCCATAATATGAACACTTAATCAGAATCTTTAATGATATATTTACTTTTTTTTTCTTAGCACAACAGAAACTTTTATAAACTCATGCAAGTATTCCTTTATACATCTTCTTGCCTTAAATTTACAGTATTTGTATATTTGTATATAGAATTGGAGGCTGTTCATTTCACTACTGACTGCTTTCTTGATTTTATTTTTTAAACATTTGGCTTTCTTCAACTCTTATTCTTTATCACTCATAACACAAATCTAAAGGTTTAAATAACTTTTAAGGTCATTTTTTTTTTCTAATCCAACAATTAAAGATAAAGAATCCGAGAGATGGAGTGTCTAACCCATGGTCATATTGCAGGATTCTTTTATTTAATCTGAAAACAACCCTCCCCCCCAATTTTTTTTTCTGGCTTTTGTTGTTTGCATCCTATTCTTGGATAAGAGTTCAACATCCCTCTATTTTATGATGTCAAGAAATACAAATATTCTGAACTTTCTTTGTCAGCTGGTCACTTCCAAAATCAAATTTCTTACCTTCATTTCCTGTGCTGTAGTGAGACAAGCACATCATGTGCTACTTATGATTTTGTTACTAGCACAAAACTTCAAAATTTATGGTAGTATCTTCACAATTTCTTATGACACAATAACAATTGCACAAATAAATCATCAAAATTGTACAATTGGGATCCATTTTTAGTAAACTGTAAGAAATGTCTTTTATACCTTTGGAAGATAAAATAACTTTTTGGTTATCTGTTCAACATATAATTGTATCAGTATCCCTGATTTTAGTAGTTACCAAAAATTAGTCTTTTCCTCTCCTTTTACTAGTTGAATTCTCTAACTTGACAACAACTATGATTCTACAAGTCCTTCAAGATAAGAAAAAAAAAGATATTTCCTTCTCAGAGTTTTTCTTTAAGAAAATATAGAAAATTTAATTTTATGTCCAATTGTAATTACTCTTTTTCTTTCTTTATCTTTTATCATTTTCCCATGCATAGCTCCTAATGTCTACCAGTACACATCTCAGTCCCTGTTCAACACCACACTTCCTTCTGTTATTTAAGGAATACCTTATTACCACTGAAAGCCTGGAGTAGGAAAATATATTCCTTAGTTGAGGGCTCATGGACCCCTTGATTTCAATTTGTCTATGAATTTGGATGAGAAAAAAATACATTGTTATTTTTTTAACTTGTAAGAGTGCAATTTACCATTTCTATGAATTATTTTGGAAAGGGATCCAAAGCATTCACCAGAATATCCAAAATGCACTCACAAATATCACATAAAATCATAACATTCCCTCAAAAAATCCATAAGAATTTTGTTCCATTCTCTTCATTTCTCTTTAGTTTCCAAAAAAATATTAGTCTGTACTTGAAATGTAAGTGACTGTAATATCAATTAACTTTTAATACACTTGTGAACATAATAATTGAGGTCTAATATACATCAGCAACTCTATAGAAAATCTTTGAAGGGAAGGGAAATGAAGAACAAGAGAAAGGCGTATTACTAAAGAATTGAGAACACCTGAACAAACTGGTACAAATGGATGTCATTTACTTAGAGTAAGTGTAAGAAAACATGAGAAGCTTCAGATGCATTAATGCAGGGTAAAGAAAAGCAGATCCAGATGAAGAATATATGCAAATACTATAACAATGAAAATAAATAGATCATTAAGAGAAAGGTTAATCATGTATTATTGAAAAAAACAAACATAACTCCAAAGAAAAAATAACCAAACTTTTGTTTAAACTCATCTGTACAGAGATCTTGTGAATTGCTAAATATAGAATGCTGCATACAGTATCACCTATGTGATTTTGGTATTAGCTATTTTAGACTACATAATTTGCTTATTTATGAGAGAATGGATGATTCTTGGTGAAGACAAGATTATTTCCACATTCATTTTTGAAGTAAAACAACAGTTATGAATAAAACTAGTTTTTAAATAATATTGGCTATTCAAAGAGTACAGCAAATTAGGGTTTAAATTAAATACTTCAAACATCTTTTTTCAAAAATAAAAAGTTATAGCTATCCTGAAACATAGGCAAGTGACAAAACTAGAAAATATCCTGTAATATCAAGCAAACATATATTTCATTTAATTCTTCACATTAACAATAGTTGAGGATCAGTTTGTTGAGTTTTTATTGAATTATATCCAACTATCCATATTCATATCAGTAGTGTCAAAGATATCAATAAAATGTTTATAAAATAAACATTTTTAAAAAGAAATTATTAGGGTTGTTAATGATTTATGAATGTACCAATAAAATAAAATGCATTTATGAAGTTTATTTTATATGATAAACACTGGGAAGACAAAAGAGAAAACTCTTCTATCCTGACTTTAATGTAGGTCTGGGATTGTAATCATGAAGTGATATTTTTGTTTCAAAAGTTATATGAATTGTAGCATCCCCTTTGGGCTACTCCAACTGCCCACCCATTGGTAGCATGGCTAGGCCACACTTACCTGTCTTCAGGCACCAACCCGGATTCCACAGAGACAGACCAACCAGGAGGTAGGGATGAAGCAAAAGAGAATTTTATTCTTAGATAGCATATATTCATATTTATATATTTATACCCCCATGATGATCCCGGGGGAAGGGAAGGTCCTCTAAGAACCTGGCATAATGGGATTGGCTCGAGAAGAGGGAGGGAGGCGTGCTAAGCTTTGAGAGCACTAAGGAGGGAGACTTGATACCTGGGGCCAGATACTGCTTCTTGGGGCTATGCCCCACCTCCATTTAGAACTCGCCTTTGCCTCAGTATCTCTCATCCCTCTGGTCATCCCACATGCCTTGAACTGCATTCCTTGTTCCTAGAGGCTTTTTTGTCCTTGCAATGAATCTTGAGTGGAGCTGTAAAGGAAATATTGATAGACCCTGTGTTGTGTATATTACAATTCTAGAATTCAGAGTGGATGGAAGAAGTGTTTCAAGTTACTTTGCAGATGTTTGGGGAACAAGTGAATACATGTATTTGGAATTCAAAAAAAATAATAAAATTCAGTTTTAGAATCACTCACATAAAAGCAAATAAATATAAAACAGTACTGTCAGCCATCATTGATATTTTTAAATAAATCATTCCTGTGTGAATTAATTAGAATATGCTCAACTTTGCAAATTGGATACTGTTCAAAATTAAACATGGCCAAAAGTTTTAAGATTACTTTCTTTAATCAGTAAAGCATTTGTGTTTCAAAGACTGTATGCTCAGACATGAAAAAAATGACTTCACAATAGTTTCATTTGAGAGAAATATTCCTTTTTTCTGTGTCATTCTAGGAATCTAAATTCAAAGCTCAGAGGTTAAACAACTTCATTTCCGATTGCAGAGCTTAGCTGTGTCATATGTGCACAAACTTTCAAAAAGAGCAATCAATACAAAGCTGTTTATTTTCTGTCAAATAAGAAACAGTAAATTAATTTTGTCTTTGAATTATGTGGAATTGAATTACAAAGAAAGACTTGGCAGTGGTCTTTCTTTTAATTAATGTTTTGTCAGATCATCAATCTTGCTTTTTCTCCATGTGTTAATACTCAATTTGTTTTGTATTTACTTAAGCCTGTGTCTCCTTCCTAAAGAACTCTTATCTGGTTTGTTAAGATATCTTTAAGAAGAACAAAAGAAAAAGTAATTCATCCTCCTTGTGTAAATAACAAAAAGAAAGAAAAAAAAAATTAGGAGGACACTGTCCTCAATTCTGCATCATTGAAACTGCCTTACAAATAACCAATTTACTAGTCAAAACAATTATGTTGGTATTGCCATTTGTATTATGATCTTAATATGATAACATATTTGAGGTGACATTTCTTTTGAGGCATTTTCCCTATAAAGCTTATAGAAATAAATTAGTATACAGAGATAATATTATATCACCAAACTTATAGAGTTTGTATTTTTACCCTCTGCATTGGACTATCATAGTTGGTTGATTGCATCCTGAATCAATAATGTGTAACTAGTGAGTGAATTCTTCTCTGGTTTCTAAATGATAAGGTAAAATGAAAATACCAGAAGTAGATCAAATTCCTCAAATTTGTAAATTGGCAATAATTATAAGCTTCCTAAGTAAGTGCAGTTACTTTTCTGGCTACTTAACTCACCTACGCAGGGAGTAATCAATAAGGTAGGAAAATATTTGCTAACATTTATCCTGTGAAGATAAATAATACATTCTATAGTTTTCTTTTGTATTTGTATATATATATATATATATATATATATATATATATATATATACACACACACACACACACACACACACACACACACACACACACACACACATATGCATAGTGAGAAATATATAAATCGAATAAGGCTCATTGCATGTTGTGTTGCTTTAGAATTATGTAAAAAAATTTACTCATATGAAAGAGTATACATTAACTCCATGGATATAGACATAAATATTTTTCAAGTGCCAACTATGTGCCAGACACTGTGCTAAGAGCTGGAGATAGAAAAAGAAGCAAAAGAAACTTATCTATACTAAGAGCATCATTGAAAAAAAAAATTATAGTTGTTATACTCTACAGTATAGTTACTTCATACTGGTTCATGAACAGATTTTTTTAAACCTACAAAAAGACAGCATATCATAAAATTAATTGTTCAGAGAGGGGATGTAATAATAGAATTTCCCCCAAAATTACACTGTTCTAGTGTAGTCTAGTCTATCACCTGTCTTCTTCACTGGATTGTGTATGCTACAACTAGTTTTCAGTGTCTCAGCTAGTCAACAAATGATACTAAGGAGTCCTATTAAATTCTTAACTATCCAAAATCCAGAAATAATCTAGGGCATCAAAAACAGTTATCTCAAGAAGTCTCAATTACAGATCAACTGAATATTGGGTCACTGAAGTGGCTGCAGAAGCACTTTGAGTTAGTCTCATTATCTACAAGGAAGACCAAAATATCAATATCAACATTAATAGATGCTCTCCTATATGAATAACAGCTGCCAAGTGCACCAATACTAATTTCAAATTATCATGAATAGTATATATCAAGGTCCAAAGGATAAAGAAAAATAGTCAAAATCATGGGAGGATAATAATGATCATTATCCAACTTACATTAAAGTCCATTTAGGGGAATCCAGTCTTATAGTGTGCTCATAAAAATAAAGCATTCCTCTCCTCTCTATTCTAGAGAAGATTTAGGGAAATTTTCACTTTTTAAGGTGTACTAAAAATCTATTTTCTACTTTGATTATATCAAACTGAAAAGTTTTTGTACAATTAAAACTAATGCAGATAAAAAATTAGAAGGGAAATAATAAACTGGGATAACATTTTTACAGTCAAAAGTTCTGATAAAGGCCTCATTTCCAAAATATATAGAAAATTGACTCTAATTTATAAGAAATCAAGCCATTCTCCGATTGATAAATGGTCAAAGGATATGAACAAACAATTCTCAGATGAAGAAATTGAAACTATTTCTAGCCATGTGAAAAGATGCTCCAAGTCATTATTAATCATAGAAATGCAAATTAAGACAACTCTGAGATACTACTACACACCTTCCAGATTGGTTAGAATGACAGGGAAAGATAATGTAGAATATTGGAGGGGATGTGGGAAAACAGGGACACTGATACATTGTTGGTGGAGTTGTGAAAGAATCCAACCATTCTGGAGAGCAATTTGGAACTATGCCCAGAAAGTTATCAAACTGTGCATACCCTTTGACCCAGCATTGCTGCTATTGGGCTTATATCCCAAAGAAATACTAAAGAAGGGAAAGGGACCTGTATGTGCAAGAAAGTTTGTGGTAGCCCTATTTGTAGTGACCAGAAACTGGAAACTGAGTGAATGCCCATCAATTGGATAATGGTTGAATAATTGTGGTTTATAAATATTATGGAATGTTATTATTATGTAGGAAATAACCAACAGGATGATTTCAGAAAGGCCTGGAGAGACTTACATGACTTGCTGCTGAGTGAAATGAGTAGGACCAGGAAATCATTATATACTTCAACAACAATACTATATGATGACTAATTCTCATGGATGTGACCATTTTCAACAATGAGATGAACCAAATCAGTTCCAATAGAGCAGTAATGAACTGAACCAGCCACACCCAGCAAAAGAACTCTGGGAGATGACTATGAACCACTACATAGAATTTGCAATCCCTCTATTTTTGTCTCCTGCTTTTTGGATTTCCTTCACAGGATAATTGTACACTATTTCAAACTCCGATTCTTTTTGTACAGAAAAAACAACTGTTTGGACATGTATACATATATTGTATTTAATTTATACTTTAACATACGTAACATTTGTTGGCCAACCTGCCATCTGGGTGGGGGGAAGGAGGGGAAAAATTAGAACAAAAGATTTGGCAATTGTCAATATAAAATTACCCATGCATATATCTGGCAAATAAAAACTATTTTTAAAAAATCTGTTTTCTATATCTCTCTGGAAAACCTATACTTGGGATCTTATCAAAATTAAATGGAGACAAAGCAAACTGCTCAGTGTCATGTATATGTGTGAATGAGTGTATATTTATATATGTCTGTATGACTGTTTAGCAATACAGTATTAATAATTTATAAATTGGATTGGATCAACCACCTCACAGAGTTATATGAGAAAATGCATATAAATATACATATATCAAAACACAATTATAGTCATTTGCAAAATTTAAAGGTTGTAAAATGGTTATTATTGTTTTCATCTTTCTGACATTATAGGCTGTGTGACTATGGGCTAGTTGATTTCTCTAATATTCCTATTTTTATTTACTTCACACTATTATGAGAGAATGCACACATAGATGAATACATAATATATGTATACATAGACACACAAATATGTAAATAATGAGCTTTCCAAATTTTAAAAAGAGATATAAAATTTTATTTTTTGTTATTATACTTTTTATTTATGAGATATATGCACGGTTAATTTTTCAGCATTAACAATTGTAAAACCTTTTGTTTCAATTTTTCCCTTCCTTCTCCCCACCTCCTCCCCCAGATGGCAGGTTGACCAACAAGCTATATATGTTAAAATATATGTTAAATACAATATATGTATACATATCCATACAGTTATTTTGCTGTACAGAAAGAATCAAACTTTGAAATAGTGTACAATTAACATGTGAAGGAAATAAAAAATGCAGGCAGACAAAAATAGGGGGACTGGGAATTCTATGTAGTGGATCATACTGACTTCCCAGAGTTCTTTCACTGGGTGTAACTGGTTCAATTCATTACTGGTCTATTGGAGCTGATTTGGTTCATCTCATTTTTTAAAGAGGACCACATCCAACAGAATTTATCATCATATAGTATTGTTGTTGAAGTATATAATGATCTCTTGGTCCTGCTCATTTCACTCAGCAACAGTTCATGTAAGTCTTTCCAGGCTTTTCTTAAATCATCCTGTTGGTCATTTTTTTTACAGAACAATAATATTCCATAACATTCATATACCACAATTTATTCAGACATTCTCCAATTGATGGGCATCCACTCAGTTTCCAGTTTCTTACCACTACAATGAGGGCTACCACAAACATTTTTGCACATACAGGTACCTTTGCCTTCTTTAAGATTTCTTTGGGGTTCTGATAAAGGCCTCATTTCCAAAATATATAGAAAATTGACTTTAATTTATAAGAAATCAAGTCATTCTCCAACTGATAAATGGTCAAATGATATGAACAGATAATTTTCAGATGAAGAAATTGAAACTATTTCTAGCCATGTGAAAAGATGCTCCAAGTCATTATTAATCAGAGAAATGCAAATTAAGAGAACTCTGAGATACTACTACACACCTGTCAGTTTGGGTAGAATGACAGGGAAAGATAATGTGCAACATTGGAGGGAATATGGGAAAACAGGGACACTGATACATTATTGGTGGAATTGTGAATACTTCCAGCCATTCTGGAGAGCAATTTGGAACTATGCTCAAAAAGTTACCAAATTGTGCATACCCTTTGATCCAGCAGTGTTACTACTGGGCTTACATCCCTTAAAGAAGGGAAAGGGAGCTGAATGTGCAAGAATGCTTGTGGCAGCCCTCTTTGTAGTGGCCAGAAACTGCAAACTGAGTAAATGCCCATCAATTGGAGAAGGGCTGAATAAATTGTGGTATATAAATATTATGGAATTTATTGTTCTACAAGAAATGACCAATAGGATGATTTCAGAAAGGCCTGGAGAGACTTACATGAACTGATGCTCAATAAAATGAGCAGGACCAAGAGATCACTATATACTTCAACAACAATACTATATGATGATCAATTCTTATGGATATGACCATCTTCAATAATGAGATGAACCAAATTAGTTCTAATAGAGCAGTAATGAACTGATCCAGTTATGCCCAAAGAAAGAACTCTGGGAGATGACTATAAACATATACCTAGAATTTCCAACATCACTATTTTTGTCCACCTTCATTTTTTTTCCTTCACAGGCTAATTATACACTATTTCAAAGGCCAATTCTTTTTGTGCAGCAAAATAACTGTTAGGACATGAATACATACATTTTTATTTAATTTATACTTTAACATATGTAACATGTATTGGTAAACCTGGCATCTGGGAGATGGGGGTGGGGAGATAGAGGGGAAAATTTGGATCAAAAAGCTTGGCAATTGTCAGTGCTGTAAAATTACCCATGCATATATCCTGTAAATCTGTAAATCAAAAGCTATAATAATAAATATATATATATATATATATATATATATATATATATATATATATATATATATATATATATATATATATATATATATATATATATATATATATATATATATATATATATATACATACATACTTTTTGGGCATAGTTCCAAATTGCTTTCCAGAATGGCTAGATGTATTCACAATTACACCAATAATGTATCAGTGTCTCAGTTTTCCCACATCCCTTCCAATATTCCACATTATCTTTCCTTTTCATTCTAGCCAATCTGACAGGTGTGCAGTAGTATCTCTGAGTTGTCTTAATTTGCATTTCTCTCATTAATAATGACTTGGAGCATGTTTTCATATGGTCAGAAATAGTTTCAATTTCTTCATCTGACAATCATTTACCAATTGCAGAATGGCTTGATTTCTTATAAATTAGAGACAGTTCTCTATATATTTTAGAAATTAGGCCTTTATCAGAAACTTTGATTATAAAATGTTTTTAACAGTTTATTATTTCCCTTCTAATCTTATGTGCATTATATTTCTTTGTACAAAATATTTTCAATTTGATATAATCAAAAATTTCTATTTTGTGATCAATAATTATCTCTAGTTCTTCTTTGACCATAAATTCCTTCCTCCTCCACAGGTATGAGAGGTAAGCTATCCTATGTTCTTTTAATTTATTGATAATCTTATTATTTATACCTAGGTCATGAAAACTGTGGGTCAATGCCTAGTTTCTCCCATACTAATTTCCAATTTTCCCAGCAGTTTTTGTCAAACAGTGAGGTCTTATCACAAAAGTTGGGGTCTTTGGGTTTGTCAAACACTAGATTATTAAAGTTATTGACTATGTTGTCCTTTGGACCTAACCTGTTCCACTGATCAACTTAGCCAATACCAAATGGTTTTGGTGACTGCTGCTTTATAATATAATTTTATATCCAGTATAGCTAGGCCACCTTCATTTTTTTTTTCATTAATTCCCTTGAAATTCTTGACTTTTTGTTTTTTCCATATGAACTTTGTTGTTGTGAAAGGAGCTTAGAAAGTCATGTGTGTCCTTTCTGCCATTTTGGTTCTGCCTCCCAAGATATAAAATTTTATATAAATATGCATGTAAAAGTCAGAGCCAAGAAAGACAAAAAAAGCAAGGCAAAGAAAAGTCAAGGACTTCCCTGAACTCTCTCAAAAATCAATTGATTTTTATAAATGCCTCAAAACAAATTTTGAAGCAACATAACCCACAAAAGAATGGGGTAAAACAACTTTCTAGACTAAAAAATAAAGAGAATGTGCAGGAAAATCTGTGCACTAGGTTGAGTGGAACATAGTATAGTGCAAGCCTGGAAAGCATAAACTTTGACCCAACAAACCAGGAGCAGGCCCTGAAAATAACTAAATCAACAATAGCAGAAACTGTCTCTGAAATATTGATGTTATTGATGATAAGAGGTTTAAAAAAGAAGTAAGAGGCAGAATACAGGTGTGCCTTTTTTGGTACTAGGGAAGTGACTCCTTTTTTCCATTCTCAGTCAAGATCACAGTCATAGGTGGATTTCCCAGGATGAGGAAATCACTAGGGTACCAAGGTTTCTGGCCACAGAGGAGCAGAGGCCTTGATCAGATTTCCAGCAAAGAAAAGATTCTTCATAATGAAACTCAGAACAGTCCACAGGGCAGGAAATTAACAAAAATCACTTTTTTAGATCATACCAACTCAAAAGACCTGAGAATATTCAGGTCCCTAAAAGTATC
This sequence comes from Sminthopsis crassicaudata, assembly GCF_048593235.1. Classification (NCBI taxonomy): domain Eukaryota; kingdom Metazoa; phylum Chordata; class Mammalia; order Dasyuromorphia; family Dasyuridae; genus Sminthopsis; species Sminthopsis crassicaudata. The sequence goes on from NC_133617.1 coordinate 538,035,575, forward strand.
TGAAAATGGATGAAGAAAATCACTAAAGTTTGGAATAGTGCACCCTCCATCATAGTAGAGCTCCACTTTACAAAAAGTTAAAAAAAAAATTGGAAAATGGGAAAAAATGGAAAAAGAAAATAAGCAAAAAAAAAAAAATCTCTCTATACAAAATTACTGTGATGGAACTAAGAAAAAATCCACACTCAGAAACACACACAAAGACCAAAAAAAAAGCCAAAAATTCTAAATCCAAAGCCTCAAAGAGAAAAATGAATTGGTCTCAGTCTATGAAAGAGTGCAAAAGAATTGTTTTTTTTTTTTGCTTTTTTTTTTTTTAATTCAGTGAGAGAAGTATGGGGAAAAAAGGGAAGAGAAATGAAATGAATGCAAGAAAAACATGGGAAAATTGAGTAAAATTGACAATTATCTAATGAAAAGAGAATGCCTTGAAAAGCAAAATTGATCAAATGTTAAAAAGGCACAAAAATTCACTGTTGCAAAAAAAAAAAAAACTTTCAAAAATTAGAATTGTTCAAAATGCAAAAGAGGTCTAAAAATTCACCAGAATTAAGCAAGTTGAAGTTAATGACTTTTGAGACATCAAAACATACAACAAAACCAAAATAATTAATAAATAGAAAACCTCAAACATCTGATGAGAAGAAATAACTGATCTGCAAAATAGACCCAAGAGTAATAATTTTAAAATGATTTGACTACCATGATTAAAAAAAAAAAAAAAAAAAAGAACTCAAATACCATATTTCAAGGTGTTACCAAGAAAAGCTATACTGTTACTCTGGAAGCAGAAGGTAAAATAGAAACTGAAAGAGCTTAATAATCACTTCCTGAAAGAGGTGCCAAAATGAAAACTCTCAGAAATATTTTTCTCAAATTTCAAAGTCCCTGGGTCAATGAGAAAATATTATGAGCCACCAGAAAGAAATAATTCAAGTAATATGGAGTTTTTAAAACTTTGAGTTATAGATTCTCTCCCTTCCTCCCTTCAATGATGCCTCACTGAGAAGATATATCTTATGTTTACAAAAAATATTTCCATAAAAGTCGAGGTGTGATATAAAACATAAATTCTTCCTTCCAAAAATCCTCAATAAAATGGTTTTTAAAAGCTATGATTCATATACAATCAATTTTGGGGGGGCTTGGATGGCAATATTCTTTTTGTCCTTCAGAGTAGCCTTGGATCATTGTATTTCAGAGAATAACAAAATCATTCACAGTTGATCATCCCACAACATTATTATTACTTTCTGCTAAGTACATTTCACTATGTTTATTTATGTTCATGGAGTATTTTCCAGGTTTTTCTTATGGCATCTTGCTCATCATTTCTTACAGAACAATAATATTAAATTATAACCACATAATACAGTTTATTTAACCATTCCCTAATTTATAGGCATGCCCTCACTTTCCAATTTTTTTCCCTTAGAAAAGAGTTGCTATAAATATTTTGTACATGAAAATCATTTTTCTTTTTTTAAATCTTTTTTTTTGGGGGGAGGGATTCATACCTACTAGTGATATTGTTAAGTAAAAGAAGATGCCCTATTTTATAGCCCTTTGGGCACAATTCATACTTTTTAACATTTGTCAGTTGGAGAATGGCTTTCATAAATAAATTTGGCTTAGTTCTCTATGCATTTGAGAGATGAGACCTTCCTTAGAGAAATTTGTTTAAAAATTATTTTCACACTTACTATTGTTAATTGTATCCCCCTCCTTTATTCTATTTTCTCTCTTCTTTCTCTACTTTCACCTTATCCTCATCAAAAGTGATTTGCTTTCACAAACCCTCCATATCCATATGCCCTCTTTTCTCACCCTCACCCTTTCTCAGATTATTCTTTTCCTCCTACTTTGTCACAGGGTAAGATGGATTTCTATATTAATATTGAATGCACATGTTATTTCTCCTTTGAGACAATTCCTTTGAAAGCAAATTTCCCTTATTCCCCTCATCCCCTTTTCCCTTCACTGCAAAAATTTTTCCTTGACTCTTTTATAGCAGATAATTTATGCCATTCAATATTTTCCTTTCTATTCCAATAAATTTCTCTATTTCAAATTAATTATTTTTTGATATTATCCCTTTATATTCAACTCATACCTGAGCTCTTCTAATTGCCATAATAAAAAGAAAGTTCTCATGAGTTACAAGTATCATCCTCCTGTGTAAAAATGTAAACAGGTCAACTTTATTAAGTACCTCATTATTTCCCTTTCCTGGATATTTCATTATTCTTCTACTGAGTAATGTATTTGAAAATCCAATTTTCTATTCAGGCTAGTCTTTTCATCACAAATGCTTGAAAGTCCTCTATTTCATTGAATGTTCATCTTTTCCCCTGAAAGACTGATTATACTCATTTTTGCTGGGTAAGAGATTTTTGATTGTAATTGTAATCCAAAGTTCATTGGTCTCCACCAATATCATATCCTATGATCTCTGATCATCTAATGTAGAAACTGATAAATATTGTGTTATCCTAATTGTGCCTCCATGATACCTGACTGTTCTTTTTGGATACTTGCCATCTTTTCTCCTTGACTTGGAGTTCTGAAATTAGCTATAATATTCTTGAGAGTTTTTATCTTGAGATAATTTTCAGGAGATGACTGGTAGATTGTTTTAATTTCTATTTTATCCTGATGTTCTAGAATATTGGAAAACTTTTGTTGATAATTTCATGAACATTTTATGTTGCTTCTTTTTTGTATCACAGCTTTCAAGGAGACCAAAATTTAAAAATCATTTCTACTAGATCTATTCTCTCAGTCAGTGGTTTTTACAATGAAATATTTCTCATTGATTTCTATTTTTCATTCTTTTAGAATTGTTTTAATGTTTCATAATTTTCCATAAGGTCATTAGTTTCCATTTTTTCAATTTTGATTTTAAAGAATTTTAAAGAATTATATTCACCAGTATCTTTTGTACCTCTTTTCCTATTTTATATATTTTGCTTTTTAAGGCATTTTTTGTCCTTATTAGGTTTGTCATCCTCTTTTGTAGCATTCTCAATTCTCTTCTCAATTTTTACTCTACCTCTCTTACTTGATTTTAAAGATCTAGGGCCTAAGATAAATTCTTTTTTTTTTCTTGGCAGCTTTGGATGTAAGACCTTTGACTCTGTTAACTTTGTCTGAGTGTGTATTTTGATCTTCCTTGTTATTTTCTATAGTCAGAATCTTTATGAATTGTTTGCTCATTTGCTCAGCCTATTACTAGGTTTTTAACTTTTTGGGGGGATCTCTTTCCAGAGTAAAGGATGTACTACTCCAAGTTTCATGGATATTCTGCAACTGTTTTCCGAAATCTTTCTAGCAACCTATAAGCTTTCAGTTCTTACAAGATGATATGTTTTCATTACCACAGGCACTCCTTTCTGCTCTAGAACTGTGAGGAGGGCCCCTACTTTACTGTGGCTGTAAGTAGTAGTAAGAAAGTCCTTCCTCTGAGCTTATAAACTAGTTCCACCCTCTTACTATCTATAAATGGAATTTTTATCTGTAAACTTCTATAGCCCAGCCCATAGCCTATGTTGCTGCTGCAGCCATTTCTGTTGTCATAGCTGATTTAGTAGTACCCAAAGTCACTCCTTGTTTTCTGGTTTTCCAAGGTCCTCTTACCATAAAGATTAGTGTTGCTATTGATTCAGAGGCTTCAAGTCTTGCTCCTGGTTTCCTGGAGCTAAGACTTTGCTGGTACAGAGTTGCTAGAACTGAGCTGGATTTCCACCTTAGTGTCACAAATCTTTTCTTCTCACCTAAATTCTCTTCAGCTGGAAAATTGTTGCACTCTATCTTTTGTGGTTTTTGATACTCTAAGAAATTTAAAAGGATTTGAGGGATAACTTAGGTGAATCTGCCTCTACTCCATCATCTTGGTTCCCCTTCCCCACCCTTCCTTAAATCATTTTCTACATTAAAGTATCATAAGAGTTGAAATATGATATTACAGAATATAAAGGAGCTAGGATTACAACCAACAATCTTCTTCCCAGAAAATGTGATTACAGTCCTTCGGGGGGGAAAAGTGCTGATTTAATAAAATAAAGGACTTTCAAGCATTCCTTATAAAAAGACAAAAACCTGCATTGAAAACAGAATGAAATGAAATTTAGAAAAGGAAAAAAAAAGAAAGAAATATTATAAGGGACTTATTGAGGACTTATTAAGTATAAAATGTTTAGAAACTTATTTGAACTTATAATTTATAACTCATAAGAACTGAGTACATATTGATAGAGGGGAGAAATTTTTTTTAAAGCTATTTTTTTGAGGGGACTTATTTTTTGTTTTGTTTATTTTTTAAATTAATTTTATAATTATAACATTTTTTGACCAAAAAAAGCTATTTTTAAAGATAAAATTAATGAGTGAAAAAGAGGAATGCACTAGGAGAAGGGAAAAGGGAGAGGCAGAATGTGCTAAATTATCTCACATAAAAGAAGCAATGAGATTTCTGCAGTGGAGCAGGAGAAGATAGACATAAAGGGAAGTGAATAAACATTACTCTCACTGGAATTGATGCAAACACAATTGGGTAAACAAATTGATCTTATTGTATAAGAGAGTGGGAGGGAGCTCTCTGTTTTTAGAAATAAAGAGGAATTGGAAGGGAGGGTATTTTGGGGAAAGCACTGGTCAGAAGCAAAACATTTTACAAGGTAAAAGGAAAACTATTAAAATGGGGTGTTAATAGGATTAAAGCAAATTCAGTTAGCAAGTAAATAAAATTGAATCAGGCTTCTCTAATAAAGACCTTATTTCTCAAATATAAAAAAGAAATGAGGCAAAGTTATAAATATGAAAGCTATCTACAATTGATAAATAATCAAGAGGTATGAATAGTTTTCAGATTATATTATCAAAATTCTCTATAAGCATGTGGAAACGTATTCTATATTATTATTGATTAAATAAATTAAAATTAAAATATTTTTGAGCAACTACCCTACACTTATTCGATTTGTTAATAGTACAGAAAAAAGATGACAACTGTTGGAGGGGATGTGCAAAATTGGAATAATATAATATAATAATATAATGTTAGTGTGAATTGATTAAAGTAAGAAAAATATGGAACTATACTGAAGGCTATAAAACCATGCATACTCTTTAATCAAGTGACACCACTATTAAATCTATATTCCCAAACAGATAAAAAACAGAAAGGAAAAAATTTTCTATATGTACAACAATGTTTAAAGTGGCTATTTTCTGGTGGCAAATAATAAACTGAAAGGATGACTACCAACTTTAGAATAGCTGAATAAGTTGTATGATTATGAAGAAATACTGTTGCATTCTAAGAAATGATGAACAGAGTACTCTCAGAAAAACATGGGAAGAACATACATGAATAGATGCAAAGTGAAATGAGTAGAACAGGAAAACTAATGTACAGTGACAGAAATATTGTAAAATTATTTATTGTGAATGACAACTATTCTGAACAATACAATGATCTACAAGAACTCTATAAAACGTGTAACAAAAAGTGCTATCTAAGCCCAGAGAAAGAACTGATGAAATCTTAATAGAGATCAAACACAGTTTTGAAACTTTATTTTTCTTTGATATTTTAAAACTGCATTTTCTTTTGTAAAATTACTTATGTGGAAATATGTTCTACACATATATAGCTTATATCAAATTGCTTGTCTTCTCAATGATGCACCTAGGGAAGGAGAAAAGAATTTGGAACTCATAAAAAAAATAAAAAATAAAAATAAACAGAATAAATTGTTTTTACATGTAATTGGGGGAAATAAAATAAAATTATAAATAAATAAAAGCTCTCTGTGTGTATGTTCATTTTGATTTATTTTTCTTCATTAGTAGTACTTTGTTTTTGGTCACTTAAATAAGTGATATAATAAGTTATGTGCAACTGTTCGTGGCTCTATTTAGAATTTTTCTTTTTATTTAAAGATATTGGAGTGGTTTGCTATTTCATTTTCTAGCTCATTTTGAAGATGAGTAAACTGAAGTAAAGAGACTTAAATGGCTTGCCAGAATAACACAAGTAGTAAATATTTTCAGCCAGATTGCAATTTAAATCTTTCTGTTTACACACTTGATACTCTATTCATTGTGCTATTTAGATGTCCCTTAAGAATAAAGAAAGATATAGGAATCTTTTTTTCCCTCTTTTTCCCAGTCCCTATCCCATTAAGAGAAAACACACAGAGCAAGAGGAAAAAAAAACAAACAGATACAGAAGAAGAAAAACAGATACAAAAGAAGAAATATAAGAAATTCTTAAAACAAATATGCCTATTGAAGCCAAAAAAATTGTCTCATTAGTTTCTCATGTTTCTTCACCAGTCCTGTGAAATAATGTATCATTATTTCATTGATCAGGATTTTTACAGTTTTTAAAAGTGTTCATTTTTTCCACACTGTTGTTATTGCATAAATTGTTCTCCCAGTTCTAATAATTTCATTCCTCTTATGTCTCCAAAATCATTTGTTTTTATAAGTATGTTCTATCACTTCTTCTCACTTTACACTATAACAGTGCATATAAATTTCTTGAAAATAATTGTTTTCTTCTTATTTTCTACAACATAGTAGCATTTAATTGCATTCATGGTATCATTTGTTTAATCACTTCCCAATTTATGAGTGTCTTTTATTGCCAGTTTTATTTAATTTTGTCACTATAAAAATAATTATGATAAATACATATAAAAGCTAACATTTGCATAGCCTTAACACAGTGTGGTACAAAGCTAACATTTGCATAGCCTTAACACAGTGTGGTACAAATGTTATCCTAGTTTATATTCCTAATAACCCTTGGAGTTAATTTTTATTATTATGCCTATTTTACAATTGATGAAACTGACATATGAAAAATTTTAAATGATTTGCCCAGGGTGACAAAGCTAGTGAGTGTTCTAAGGCCATGTTTTGAACTCGACTGAATGTGATCAGGTCCATTGCTCTATTCACATACCAGCTCTCTGTTTTTAGAACAAGGAGTAGGGAAATTGGTTTATTTGCTTGCTGAAGAAGATGAATATAAAGCATATGGAAGGTAACCCATTCTATCTGGGAGAGTGACTGAAATATTTGAAATGGCAAGTAGTCCCAGGAATGTAGGAAGTTTGCATGGGAAAGGGCTAACAGGGAAGTGCCATGGAATCTGTAGTAGCTGAAAGAACTAATCCTTTAGATTTCTAAGTTTCCTCTAATTGAAGGCAAGATTTCTTTAGCACATCATTCAAATGAAAAAAGAATGAAGCCTCAGTTAGTAAAAAAAATTTACTCATAGTTACACAAATGGTAGTAAAACCTCAATAAAATCACAGAATTCAAAATTACTGCTAATTTAAAACACTACACTATTATTTTGGACACTGTGCTGAATCACTTATACTCGATACATTCTTGTTCTTTTTTTCCTTTAAAATTCATTAGTACAAAGTTCCCAACACTGATGCTCTAGGGGAAAAAAATAAAATAAAAAATAAACAATTAAATAAAAACCCATTTTATTGGAACAGTTGTGTAAAATGTATAAAGATTGCCCTAAGAACAACTGATACTAAATTTTGTCTTGGGAAGAAATGCGTAAAGGAGACCTCAAAGCAAGTACTTGTGGCAGCCAAGGTACATTTAATTGCTATACAGATAAAGAAAAAAATAACTTTGTGAGAGTCTGTTTGAAAATGATTACATCAAATATAAGCATCTACAACACTTTTTTAATGTATTGTATTGCGTATACATTTCATTTCCTTTTTAAAGAATGCCTTTCATTTTAATTTTTTCTTACTACAACAACATATGATAGGTTTGTTAATTTCTTTTAAAGTTATTCCTTATAATGGAGTGGTAATTCACTGAGACCATTCAATATGTTGAAATCATACAATTATAATAATATATATATATAATATTTAATATGATATATAATATATCATATTATATATAATAAAGTATAATAATAATATATTTTATTGTGCTGAGATTCTAAACGTGATCCATTTGTTCACATATTTCCATGAAATAAATAATATCATTCACTGAAATTATCCCAAGGCATATCTCTTTTAACTTACTAAAGTTATCTGTAAATTCTGTGTGTGCATAGAGTTATGTGCTGAACTACTGTAAGCCTTCTTTCCATTATACATATGGAAAAGCTTAAGGACAAAAAGTATACCTTGAAACAGTAAGGTGACTTCATGCCTCATTATCAATTCCTATAAATCTCATCAAAGACCCTGAAACAGATGGGGGAAAATAATATGAATTGTTTATGCAAACGTCTTTCTTATATAATTTTTTTAAATTTTTTATTAATTTTTATATAACATTTTATTTAACAGTACATATTCATAGGTAATTTTTTTTTTATTTTTTTTTACATTATCCATTGTACTCCCTTCTGTTCCAAATTTTTCCCCTCCTTCCCTCCACGTCCTCCCCTAGATGGCAGGCATTCCCATACATATTAAATATTTTATAGTATAACCTAGGTGCAATATATATGTGCAGAACCAAATTTTGTTGTTGTTGTTGCAAAGGAAGAATTGTATTCGGAAGCTAAAAATAATCTGGGAAGAAAAACAAAACAAAACAAAACAAAACAGTGCTCACAGCTTATACACATTTTGGTACGATGTCTCATTATTGTCATTTTCTTGGGTGAAGTTATTAATTATGTCTATGATTTGCTGTTTTACCCAATCATTCTTTAGTATAAGATTATTTAGTTTCCAATTTTTTTGGTCTACTTTCACCTGGCTTTTTATTAAATGTAATTTTAATTGCATTGTGGTCTGAAAAGGATGCATTTACTATTTCTGCCTTAATGCATTTGATTTTGAGGTTTTTATGTCCTAGTATATGGTCAATTTTTGTATAGGTTCCATGAACTCCTTCCCTCTCACTTTTCAATGAAGTGGAAGAAGACATGAAAATATTATTGTAGGACTTCAAAACCATCAGGAATCAATAGATATACCTGAGACATGATAAGACTGTTGTATGACTTGAAAACCCTCAGGAATCACTGGATTTTCTGAAAAAAAAAAAAAAAAACTGTTGCAGGACTTCAAAATCTGCAGGAATTATTGGATTCCTTAACACATAAAAAACTGTTGCAGGACTTCAAAAACTTAAGGGAAATCATTGGATTCCCTGACACATGAGGCAATGGATAACAGATTGGTTTTTGACTATCTCTTGGCTGCTGAAAAAGGCATATGTGTGACTGTTGTTTATATAAACTCCATCTAGGACTTCTGGAAATATTTACAACACCATATTGATTTATATTGTTTGTAAAATCAAAACTTGCATGTACAATTCATGTTTGTTGCACCACATTGAGCCTGCACTGGCTGTGGGGAGAGTCATCACTAATAGCCTGTGCGTTATTGCTATGTGCTTGTGTAATACTTTCCATGCTGATGGGTTTGTGCATACCTATTTCTAAGAAGACCCTTCAACCTAGAAACCCACTAGCAATCCCCACTTCTTTTTAATGCTTTTCATCTCCCTTCCTGAGATGTCAGGGATGGTGTGACCAACTGTTTTTTTTTTTTTTTTTAATATAATTTATTAATTTTATAATTATAATTTTTTGACAGTACATATGCATGGATAATATGTTTAAAACATTATCCCCTGTATTCACTTTTCCAAATTTTCCCCTCCCTCCCTCTATTCCCTCCCCTAGATGACAGGCAATACCATATATATTAATTATGTTACAGTATATCCTAGATACAATATATGTGTGTAAAACCAAATTTCTTGTTGCATGGAAAGAATTGGATTCCGAAGTTATAAGTAACCTGGGTAGAAAGACAATGAATGGATGTCCATCAATTGGAGAATGGTTGGGTAAATTATGATATATGGATGTTATGGAATATTATTGCTCTATAAGAAATAACCAGCAGGATGAATAAAGAGAGGTTTGGAGAGACTTACTTGAACTTATGCTAAGTGAAATGAGCAGAACCAGTAGATCACTATACACTTCAACAATGATATTGTATGAAGATATACTCTGATTGAAGTGGATATCTTCAACATAAAGAAAATCTAATTCACTTCCAGTTGATCAGTGATGGACTGAAACAGGTACACCCAGAGAAGGAACACTGGGAATTGGATGTAAACTGTTTGCACTACTGTCTTTCTATCCAGTTTCTTATACCTTCAGAATCCTATTCTTACCATGCAACAAGAAAATTGGATTTACACACCTCTATTGTATCTAGGTTATAGTGTAACACATTTAATATGTATGGGATTACCCATCATCTAGGGGAGGGAGTAAAGGGAGGGAGGGGAAAATTTGGAAAAATGAATAAAAGCAAAATTTTGTAAAAAAATTACTCATTCATATGTACTATCAAAAATTATAATTTTAATATTAATTAAAAAAAAAGAAATACAATAGTCCAAGCATTTTGCACTCCTTTCCCAATGTTTCTTCTCTGGGTGTAGCTGTTTCTGTCCATCATTGATCAACTGGAAGTGAGTTGGATCTTCTCTATGTTGAAGATATCCACTTCATTTAGAATATATCTTCATACAATATCATTGATATAGTGTACAGTGATCCCCTGGTTCTGCTCATTTCACTCAGCGGCAGTTCATGTAAGTTTCTCCAAGCCTCTCTGTATTCGTACTGCTGGTTATTTCTTACAGAGCAATAATATTCCATAACATTCACATACCATAATTTACCCAACCATTCTCCAATTGATGGGCAACCATTCATTTTCCAGTTTCTAGCCACTACAAAAAGAGCTGCCACAAACATTTTGGCAAATACACCTCCCTTTCCCTTCTTTAGTATTTCATTGGGAAATAAGCACAGTAGTAGCACTGCTGGATCAAAGGGCATGCACAATTTGATAACTTTTGGGGCATGGTTCCAAATTGCTCTCCAGAATGGCTGGATTCTTTCACAACTCCACCAACAATGTATCAATGTCCCAGTTTTCCCACATCCCCTCCAACATTCATCATTATTTTTTCCTGTCATTTTAGTCAATCTGAAAAGTGTGTAGTGGTATCTCAGAGTTGTCTTAATTTGCATTTCTCTGATCAGTAGTGATTTGGAATACTCTTTCATATAAGTGGATATAGTTTCAATTGCATCATCTGAAAATTGTCTGTTTATATATTTTTACTATTTATCAATTGGAGAATGATTTGATTTCTTATAAATTAGAGTCAGTTCTCTATATATTTTGGAGATGAGGCCTTTATCAGAACCTTTAACAGTAAACATATTTTCCCAATTTGTTAATTCCCTTCTAATCTTATTTGCATTAGTTTTGTTTGTACAAAAAGCTTTTTAATTTGATGTAATCAAAATCTTCTCTTTTTTGATCAATAGTGATCTCTAGTTCTCCTTTGGTCATAAATTCCTTCCTCCTCCACAAGTCTGAGAGGTAGACTATCCTCTGTTCCTCTAATCTATTTATGATCTCATTCTTTATGCCTAAATCATGGACCCATTTTGATTTTATTTGGTATAGGGTGTTGTGTGGGTCGAAATCTAATTTCTGCCATACTAATTTCCAGTATGCCCAACAGTTTTTTTCAAACAATGAATTCCTATCCCAAAAGTTAGTATCTTTGAGTTGTCAAACACTAGATTGCTATAGTTGTACCGTATTTTGTCTTATGTACCTAACCTTTTCCACTGATCTTAGCCAATACCAAATGGTTTTGGTGACTGTTGCTTTATAATATAGCTTTAGATCAGGTACAGCTAGACCACCTTCATCTGACTTTTTTCTCATTAATTTCTTTGAAATTCTCGACCTTTTGTTCTTCCATATGAATTTTGTTGTTATTTTTTCTAGGTCATTAAAATAGTTTCTTGGGAGTCTGATTGGTATAGCACTAAATAAATAGATTAGTTTGAGGAGTATTGTCATCTTTATTATATTCACTTGGCCTATTGAAGAGCACTGAATGTATTTACAATTATTTAAATCTGACTTTATTTTTGTAGCAAGTGTTTTGTAATTTTGCTCATATAATTCCTGACTTTTCTTTGAAGATGGATTCCCAACTATTTTATACTCTCGACAGTTGTTTGGAATGGAATTTCTCTTTGTATCTCTTGCTGTTGCATTTTTTTGGTGATGTATAACAATGCTGAGGATTTATGTGGATTTATTTTGTACTAGCAATTTTGCTAAAATTGTGAATTATTTCTAATAACTTTTTATTAGAATCTCTGGGGTTCTCTAAGTATACCATCACATCATCTGCACAAAGTGATAGTTTGATTTCCTCATTTCCTACTCTTATTCCTTTAATCTCTCTCTAGACTTTTATTGGCGAAGCTAGCATTTCTAATACAATATTGAATAGTAATGATGATGGTGGGCAACCTTGTTTCACTCCCAATCTTACTGGGAAAGTTTCCAGTTTATCTCCATTATATATTATGCTTACTGATGGTCTTAAATTTATGCTCCTGACTATTTTAAGGAATAGTACTTTTATTCCTATACTCTCAAGTGTTTTTAGTAGGATTTAGTAGGATTTTATCAAATGCTTTTTCTGCATCTATTGAGATGATCATATGGTTTCCATTATTTTGATTATTAATATGGTGAATTATACTAATAGTTTTTCTAATATTAAACCAGCCCTGCATTCCTGGTATAAATCCCACTTGCTGAAGTCTTTTTGCTAATATGTTATTTAAGATTTTAGCATCAATATTCATTAAGGAAATTTGTCCACATCTCCTCCAACATTAATTATTATTTTTTCCTCTCATCTTAGAATTTGACAGGTGTGTAGTGGTATCTCAGAGTTGTCTTAATTTGCATTTCTCTGATCATTAATGGTTTAAAGCACCTTTTCATATGAATAGTAATATTTTCAATTTCATCATCTAAAAATTATCTGTTCATATCCTTTGGCAATTTATCAATTGGAGAATGGCTTTATTTCTTATAGAGTCAATTCTATATATCTTTTGGAAATGAGGCGTTTATCAGAACCTTTAACTGTAAAAATGTTTTCCAAGTTTATTGCTTCCCTTCTAATCTTGTCAGCAATATTTTTGTTTGTATAAAAACTTTTTAACTTGATTTAAACAAAATTTACTACGCTGTGATCCATTATGGTCTCTAGTTCTTTATTCACATATTCTTTCCTTGTCTACAAGTCTGAGTAATAAACTATCTTATGTTCTTCTAATTTATTTATAATCTTGTTCTTTATGTCTAAATCCTGAACTCATTGTGATCTTATCTGGTACATAGTGTTAAGTGTGGGTGCATGTTTACTTTCTGCCATATTAATTTCAAATATTCCCAGCAATTGTTGTCAAATAGTGAAGTCTTACAGCCAAATTTGGGGTCTTTGGGTTTGTCAAAAACTAGATTGGTATTGTTACTGACTATTTTGTCCTGTGAATTTAACCTATTCCACTAATCAATTAGTCTGTTTCTTAGGAAATACCAAATGGTTTTGGTGACTGCTGCTTTATAATATAGTTTTAGGTCTGGTACAGCTAGGACATTTTCATTTTATCTATTTATTTATTTTTTGGTTTGTTTGTTTGTTTTGCATTAGTTCTCTTGAAATTCTTGACCTTTTTTTCTTCCATATGAATATAATTGTTATTTTTTAGGTTGGGAACCAGATTGGTATAGTAGTAAATAAATAGCTTCATTTAGGTAGTATTGTCATCTTTATTATATACACTCAGACTATCCAAGACCACGTAATTTTCCAATAGTTTAGATCTGACTTTATTTGTGCAAAAAGTGTTTTGTAATTTTGCTCATATATTCCCTGACTTTCCTTTGACAGTGAGATTCCCAAAAATTCTATCGACAGTTATTTTAAATGAAATTTCTCTATGAATTTCTTGTTGTTGGATTTTGTTAGTGTTTTATAAATGTGCTGAGGAATTATGTGGATTCATTTTGTATCCTGCAACTTTGTTAAAACTGTGAATTATTTCTAATAACTTTTTAGTGGAATCTCTAGGGTTCTCTAAGCAAACCATCATATCATCTGCAAAGAGTGATAATTTGGTTTCCTCATTACCTACTCTACTTTTTAAAAAAAATTTTGTTTTTTATTAATTTTGATAATTATAACATTTTAATTGACAGTACATATGCATAGGATTTTTTTTTTACAACATTATCACTTGTACTCTCTTCTGTTCCGACTTTTTCCCCTCCTTACCTCCACCCCCTCCCCTAGGTAGCAGGCATTCCCATACATATTAAATGTCTTATAGTATATCCTAGGTACAATATATATGTGCAGAACTGAATTTTGTTGTTGTTGTTGCAAAGGAAGGATTGTATTCCCAAGATAAAAATAATCTGGGAAGAGAAACAAAACAAAACAAAACAAAACAAACAAAAAAAAAAACAATGCTCACAGTTTACACTCATTTCCCACTGTTCTTTTTCAGGATATAGCTGATTCTCTCCATCACTGATCAATTGGAATTGGATTAGTTCTTCTCTATGTTGAAGATATCCACTTCCATCAGAATACATCCTCATACATTATCATTGTTTTGTTTTGGTTTTTTTTTAATAGTTTTTAAATTAATTTTTATAATTATAACATTTTCTTTGACAGTACATATGTATAGGAATTTTTTTTTTTTTTTTTACAACATTATCCCTTGTACTCCCTTCTTTTCTGACTTTTTCCCCTCCTTCCCTCCACCCCCACCCCTAGATGGCAGGCATTCCCATACATATTAAATATCTTATAGTATATCTTAGGTACAATATGTATGTGCAGAAACAAATTTTGTTTTTGTTGTTGCAAAGGAAGGATTGTATTCGCAAGATAAAAATAATCTGGGAAGAAAAACAAAACAAAAACAAAACAAAACAAAAAACAATGCTCTCAGTTTACACTCATTTCCCAGTGTCCCTTTTCTGGGTGTAGCTGATTCTGTCCATCATTGATCAATTGGAATTGGATTAGTTCTTCTCTATGTTGAATATATCCACTTCCATCAGAATACATCCTCATACAGTATCATTGTTGAACTGTATAATGATCCCCTAGTTCTGCTCATTTCACTCAGCATCAGTTGATGTAAGTCTCTCCAAGACTCTCTGTATTCCTCCTGTTGGTCATTTTTTACAGAACAACATAACATTCATATACCATAATTTACCCAACCATTTTCCAATTGATAGACATCCATTCATTTTCCAGTTTCTAGCCACTATGAAAAGGGCTGCCACAAACATTTTGGCACATGCAGGACCTTTTCCCTTCTTTAGTATTTCCTTGGGACATAAGCTCAGTAGTAGCACTGCTGCGTCAAAGGGTATGCACATTTTGATAACTTTTAGGGCATAATTCCAGATTTCTCTCCAGAATGGTTGGATTCTTTCACAACTCCACCAACAATGCATCAGTGTCCCAGTTTTCCCACAGCCCCTCTAACATTCATCATTATTACTTGCGGTCATCTTAGCCAATCTGACAGGTGTGTAATGATATCTCAGAGTTGTCTTAATTTGCATTTCTCTGATCAATAGTGATTTGGAATACTGTTTCATTTGAATGGAAATAGTTTTAATTTCATCATCTAAAAATTGTCTGTTCATATCCTTTGACCATTTATGAACTGGAGAATGGTTTGATTTCTTTTAAATTAAAGTCAATTCTCTGTATATTTTGGAGATGAGGCCTTTATCAGAACCTTTAACTATAAAAATGTTTTCCCAATTTGTTACTTCCCTTCTAATCTTGTTTGCATTAGTTTTGTTTGTGCAGAAACTTTTTAATTTGGTGAAATCAAAATTTTCTATTTTGTGATCAATAATGGTCTCTAGTTCTCCCTTGGACACAAACTCCTTCCTCCTGCACAAGTCTGAGAGGTAAACCATCCCATGTTCCTCCAATTTATTTATGATTTCATTCTTTATGCCTAAATCTTGGACTCATTTTGATCTTATTTTAGTATGTGGTGTTAAATGTGGGTCCATGCCTAGTTTCTGCCATACTAATTTCCAGTTTTCCCAGCAGTTTTTGTCAAATAATGAATTCTTATCCCAAAAGTTGGGATGTTTGGGTTTGTCAAACACTAGATTGCTATTTTTATTCACCATCTTGCCCTGTGAAACTAACCTATGCCTCTGATTAACTGGTCTATTTCTTAACCAATAGCAAATGGTTTTGGTGACTGTTGCTTTATTATATATTTCTAGATAAGGTACAGCTAGACCACCTTCATTTAATTTTTTTTTTTCATTACTTCCCTTGAAATTCTCGACCTTTTGTTGTTCCATATGAATTCTGTTGTTATTTTTACTAGGTCATTAAAATAGTTTCTTGGGAGTCTGATTGATATAGCACTAAATAAATAGATTAGTTTAGGGAGTATTGTCATCTTAATTATATTCGCTCGGCCTATCCAAGAGCATTGAATGCCTTTCCAATTATTTAAATCTAACTTTATTTTTGTGGCAAGTGTTTCTTAATTTTGCTCATATAATTCCTGACTTTCCTTTGGTAGATATATTCCCAAATATTTTATACTATCAACCATTATTTTGAATGAAATTTCTCTTTGTATCTCTTGCTGTTGGATTATGTTGGTAATGTATAAAAATGCTGAGGATTTATGTGGATTTATTTTGTATCCTGCAACTTTGCTAAAATTCTGAATTATTTCTTTTAGTTTTTTAGTGGAGTCTTTTAAGTTCTCTAAGTATACCATCATGTTATCTGCATATTTATTCCTATACTCTAAAGCATTTTTAGTAGGAATGGATGTTGGATTTTATCAAATGCTTTTTCTGCATATATTTAGATGATTATATGTTTTTTTATTAATTTGATTATTAATATGGTCAATTATACTAATAGTTTTCCTAATATTAAACCATCCCTGCATTCTTGGTGTAAATCCCACTTGGTCATATTGTATTATCTTGCGGATGATTTTCTGAAGTCTTTTTGCTAATTTCTTATTTAAGATTTTCGTATCAATATTCATTAAAGAAATTGGTCTATTGTTTTCTTTCTCCGTTTTCAGTTTAGGTATCAGTACCATGTCTGTGTCATAAAAGGTGTTTGGTAGGACTCCTTCAATCCCTATTTTTTCAAATAGTTTATATAGCATTGGAGTTAGTTGTTCTTTAAATGTTTAGTAAAATTCACATGTAAATCCATCTAGTCCTGGGGATTTTTTCTTAGGGAGTTGGTTAATAGCTTGTTCTATTTCTTTTTCTGAGATGGGACTGTTTAGACAACTTACTTTTTCCTCTGTTAATCTGGGCAAGGTACATTTTTGAAGGTATTGTTCCATTTCATTTAAGTTATCGAATTTATTGGCATAAAGTTGACCAAAGTAGCTCCTATTGTTCTAATTTCCTCTTCATTTGTGGTGAGTTCTCCCTTTTCATTTATAAAACTAACAATTTGTTTTTCCTCTTTCCTTTTTTAAATCAATTTTACTAAAGGTTTGTTTATTGTGTTTTTTTTTTTCATATAACCAACAGTTTTATTAATTAATTCAATAGTTTTTTTTTTTTTTTTTTTTTTTTTTTTTTTTTACTTTCAATTTTATTAATCTCACCTTTTATTTTTTGAATTTCAAGTTTAGTTTTTGTCTGGGTTTTTTTTTTTTAATTTGTTCCTTTTCTAGCAATTTTAGTTGTAAGCCCAGTTCGTTGGCCCTCTCTTTCTCTATTTTATGCAAGTAGGCTTGTAGAGATATTAAACTTCCCCTTATTACTACTTTGGCTGTATCCCACACATTTTTGAATGATGTCTCATTATTGTCATTTATTATCATTTTCTTGGGTGAAGTTATTCATTATGTGTATGTTTTGCTGTTTTACCCAATCATTCTTTAGTAAAAGATTATTTAGTTTCCAATTATTTTTTGGTCTATTTTCCCCTGGCTTTTTATTAAATGTTATTTTGATTGCATTGTGGTCTGAAAAGGATGCATTTACTATTTCTGCCTGGTTTTTATGCCCTAGTATAGGATCAATTTTTGTATAGGTTCTATGAACTGCTGAGAAAAAAGTATACTTCTTGCTGTCTCCATTTAGCTTTCGCCAAAGATCTATCATATAGAACTTTTCTAGTATTCTATTTACCTCTTTGACTTCTTTCTTATTTATTTGGTGGTTTGATTTATCTAATTCTTAGAGTGCAAGGTTGAGATCTCCCACTATTATAGTTTTGCTGTCTATTTGTTCTTGCAGCTCTCTTAATTTCTCTTTTAAGAATTTAGAGGCTGCTCCTCTTGGTTTGTATATGTTTAATATTGATACTGCTTCATTAATGATGCTCCCCTTTAACAGGATGTAATGCCCTTCCTTATCTCTTTTAATTAGATCAATTTTTGTTTTTGCTTGATCTGAGATGAGGATGGCTACCCTTGCTTTTTTGGTATTGCCTGAAGCATAGTAGATTCTGCTCCACGCTTTTACTTTTAGTTTGAATGTATCACCCTGTTTCAGGTGTGTTTCCTGTAAACAGCATATAGTAGGATTCTGACTTATGATCCAATCTGCTAACTGCTTCCTCTTTATGAGAGAGTTTACCCCATTCACATTTATTGTTAGAATAACTAATTCTATATTGCTTGCCATCCTATTAACCTCTGCTTATGCTTTTCCTTTTTCCTTCCCTCTTACCCCCCTACCCAATATTAAACTTGTCAACACCACTTGCTTTTCACAGCCCTTTCTTTTTAATATACCTCCCCCACCTTAAAGTTCCTCCCCTTATTTTACCCCTTTTCCTCACAATTTCTGTATTCCCTTCCCCTTAGCTTACTCCTTCCCTTTCACTTTTCTTTGAAGTGGGAAAAGTTTCACCATAAATCTAATATGTCTATTGATACACACTATGTTCGTCTCCCTCCTTTCTTTCTCTCAGATATAATAGGTTACCTTTGCCTCTTCATGAGATGTAGTACGATCACTTTACACTTTTTTTATGATATAATTTCCTTTCCACCTCCAGTTTCTAGAAAAAATTATACATATGTTCTTTACATATTTTTATGGCAGAAATATAGTTCTCAAGATTTCTTTTTACCTTTTTAGAAATCTCTTGAGTTCTGTATTTGAAGATCAAACATTTTATGTAGGTCTGGTTTTTTCATCAAGAATAGATGGAATTCATTTATTTTGTTAAATGTCCATCTTCTTCCCTGGAAAATGATGCTCATTTTTGCTGGGTAAGTTATTCTTGGCTGCATACCAAATTCCTTAGTCTTTCGGAATATCATGTTCCAGGCCCTTCATTCTTTTAATACGGAAGTTGTTAGATCCTGGGTTATCCTTATTGTTGCTCCTCCATATCTGAATTGCTTTTTTCTAGCAGCTTCCAATATTTTTTCCTTTGTCTGATGGTTCTTGAACTTGGCCACTGTATTTATTGGTGTTTTTTTTTTAGGGTCCCTTTCAGTAGGTGATCGATGAATTTTTCAATGTCTATTTTACCCTCTGTTTCTAAAATGTCTGGGCAGTTCTCTTTGATAATTTCCTCAAAAATAGTGTCCAAGCTCTTTTTTTCCTCATATTTTTCAGGGAGTCCAATTATTCTCAAATTGTCTCTCCTAGATCTGTTTTCCAGGTCTGTTGTATTTCTAATAAGGTACTTGACATTCTTTTCAATTGTTTCATTTCTCTGGTTTTGCTTGACTACCTCTTGATTTCTCCTTGAGTCATTCATTTCTACTTGTTCGAGTCTAATTTTCAATGATGTATTTTCTTCACTCACTTTTTTATATCTTTTTGTAATTGTTTAATTGTGTTTTTAAGTGAGTTTTTTCTTCTATGGAATTGTTTTCCCATTTTATCCATTATATTTTTTAGAGAGCTGATTTCTTTATCCATTTCACTAATCCTGTTTTCCTTGGAGTTGTTTACATTTTCCAATTCACTAATTTTGTTTCTCAATGATTTGTATTCTTTATCCACTCTGTCTTTAAATGTGTGGAATGACTTCTCCAGGCTCTCTTGCCAAGCTTCCCATTTCTCTTCTAGCTCTCTTGTGAGAGCCTTTTTTGTTTTCCTCTATGAGATTCTTTTGTATTGAGAAGCAGCTCATATCCCCCTTAGGGGATTCCTCTTGGGACAATCTGCTTTTAGTGTCCTCAGTATATGAAGTCTGCTCTCTCTCCATACAGAAGCTGTCAATGGTTAGAGCCCTTTTGAATTTTTTGTTCATTTTGTCAGAGCAGGAATGGAAGAAAACAAATTGACAAGAGAAACAATAGGTCTGTTTTTGGGGGGATGGGGATGGGTGGTGTTAATGGCCTTCCTCTACAGACTGCGGGGAGGGCAGCAGGGAGCCAATGACAGGACAGTGGTGGTTGCTCTGAGTATGTGCTCTGAGGCTCTGAGAATGTGCTGAGTCACTCCAGGTGGGGATTGGGGGTGAAGCTAGATTCACCTCCAGTGTTTACACCCTCTCTGCTGGTCCTGGCTTGCTGCCAAGACAGAATATCCACACTTGGGTAAAAGTCTTTTTGCAGAAATGACAGAGATCATACCCTTCCCCCCTCAGGTCTGAGCTGTGTGAGCTGTCTGTCTCACTCTGGCTTGCCTGCCCTCTGTCTGTGCCCAGTCTGTTTGACCCTCCCACAAGCAACAGACCTTCTTTGTCGAATTTCAACGATGTTGTCTTTTGGTGATTTTTTGTGGGTTTCTTTTCTGGTCAAGCATTAACTCTGAGGCTTGGCATGAAGTAAGTCCTGAGAGAAAACACGGAGCTCAAGCAGCTGTCTTCCTTCATGCTGCCATCTTGGCCGGAAGTCTGTACTCTAATTCTATTAATCTCTTTCTCGACTCTTGTTGCTTAGGCTAGCATTTCTAATACAATATTGTATAGTAAGGGTGATACTGGGCAACCTTGTTTCAAGCCTGATTTAATTTGGAATGGTTCCAGTTTATCCCCATTACATATGATGCTTATTGTTGCTTTTAAATAGGTGCTACTGATTATTTTAAAAAAAAGTCCACTTACTTATTCCTACATTCTCTAGTATTTTTAACAAAAATGGATTTTAGATTTTATCAAATGCTTTTTCTGAATCTATTGAGATTATCATATGATTTTTTGTTAATTTCCTTATTAATATACTCAATTATGTTAATACTTTTCCTAATATTGAACCAGTCCTGCATTCCTGCTATAAACCCTACTTGGTCATGTTTTATTATGCTGGGGATGATTTTCTATGATATTTTTGCTAGTATTTTATTTACCATTTTTATAAGTATAAAATATTTATTGTAGATCTTTTCACAGTGGTCTAAAAATAGAACATTAATGCGCATCTTGCTGACAACAGCTAAACAAATTGTAGTTTATTTTTTTTCTTCCTCTTTTTTTATTATAACTTTTTATTGAAAGAACAAATGCCTGTGAAAGTTTTTACATTATCCCTTGCACTCACTTTTGTTGCAATTTTTCCCTTCCCTCCCTCCACCCCCTCCCCTAGATGGAAAGCAGTCTTATACATGTTAATTATGTTATAATATATTCTAGATACAATATATGTGTGCAGAATTGAACAATTATCTTGTTACACAGGGAGAATTGGATTCAGAAGGTAAAAATAACCTGGGGGGGTAGTGCAAACAGTTTGCACTCATTTCCCAGTGTTCCTTTTCTAATTGTGGCTGATTCTGTCCATCATTGATCAATTGGAACTGAATTAAATTTTCTCTTTGTTGAAGATATCTACTTTCATCAGAATATATCCTCATGTAAGTATCGTTGTTGAAGTGTATAATGATCTCCTGGTTCTGCTCATTTCACTTAGCATCAGTTCATGGAAGTCTCCCCAAGCCTCTCTGTATTCATCCACCTGACAATTTCTTACAGAACAATAATATTCCATAACATTCATATACCACAATTTACCCAACCATTCTCCAATTGTTGGGCATCCATTCATTCTCCAGTTTCCAGCCACTACACAAAGGGCTGCCACAAAAATTTTGGCAATGCAGGTCTCTTTCCCTTCTTTAGTATTTCTTTGAAACATAAGCCCAGTAGTAACACAGCAAGATCAAAGGGTATGCAGAGTTCAATAATTTTTTGGACATAATTCCAGATTGCTCTACAAAATTGGATTCATTCACAACACCACCAGCAATGCATCAATATCTCAGTTTGGCTGCATACCCTCCAACATTCATCATTATTTTTTCCTGTCATCTTAGCCAATCTGACAGGTATGTAGTGGTATCTCAGAGTTGTCTTAATTTGCATTTCTCTGATCAATAGTTATTTGGAACACTCTTTCATATGAGTGGCAATAGTTTCAATTGCATCATCTGAAAATTGTGTGTTCATATATTTTGGCCATTTCTCAATTGGATAATGGCTTGATTTCTTATAAATTAGAGTCAACTCTCTATATATTTTGGAAATGAGGCCTTTATCAGAACCTTTAACTATAAAAATGTTTCCCAGTTTGTTGCTTCCCTATTAGTTTTGTTTGTCCAGAAACTTTTTAATTTGATGTAATCAAAATTTTCTATTTTGTGATCAATAATGACCTCTAGTTTTTCTTTGGTCATAAATTCCTTTCTCCTCTACAAATCTAAGAGGTAAACTATCCTATGTTCCTCTAATTTATTTATGATGTTGTTCTTTATGCCTAAATCATGGACCCATTTTTATCTTATCTTGGTATCTTGTGTTAAGTGTGAGTCCATACCTAATTTCTACCATACTAATTTCCAGTTTTCCTAACAGTTTTGGCTAAATATTGAATTCTTATCCCAAAAGTTAAGATTTTTGGGTTTGTGAAACACTGGATTGTTTTAGTTATTGACTATTATATCTTGTGAACCTAACTTATTCCATTGATCAACTAATCTATTTCTTAGCCAATACATAATGATTTTGGTAACTGCTATTTATTATATAGTTTAGATCAGCTACAGCTAGGCCACATTCATTTTTTTTTTCGTTATTTCCCTTGAAATTCTCTACCTTTTGTTCTTCCATATGAATTTTATTGTTATTTTTTCTAGGATATTAAAATAGTTTCTTGGGAGTCTGATTTGTATGGCACTAAATAAATAGAATAGTTTAAGTAGTATTATCATCTTTGTTATATTCGCTTGGCCTATACAAGAGCATTTATTATTTTTCCAATTATTTAAATCTGACTTTATTTGTGTGGAAAGCATTTTGTAATTTTCCTCATATAATTCCTGACTTTCCTTTGGTAGATAGATTCCCAAATATTTTATGCTATCAACAGTTATTTTTAATGGAATTTTTCTTTGTATCTCTTGCTGTTGCATTTTGTTGGTATTGTATTAAAAATACTTAGGATTTATGTGGATTTATTTTGTATCCTGCAAGTTTGCTAAAGGTATGAATTATTTCTAATAGCTTTTTATTAGAATCTCTGGTGGTCTCTAAGTATACCATCATATCATCTGCAAAAAAGTGATAGTTTGATTTCCTCATTACCTACTCTAATTCCTTTAATCTCTTTCTCAACTCTTATTGTTGAGAGGCTAGCATTTCTAATACAATATTGAATAATAATGGTGATAATGGGCAACCTTGTTTGACCCCTGATCTTACTGGGAAAGGTTCTGGTTTTTCCCCATTACATATGATCCTTACATATGGTTTTAAATGTATGGTCCTGATTATTTAAGGAAAAGTCCATTTATTCCTATCTTCTATAGTATTCTTATTAGGAATGGATGTTGGAATTTATCAAATATTTTTCTGCATCTATTGAGATGATCATATGATTTTTGTTAATTTGGTTATTGGTATAGTTGATTATGCTAATAGTTTTCTTAATATTGAACCAGCCCTGCATTCCTGGTATAAATCTGACTTGGTTATAGTGTATTATCCTGGGGATGATTTTCTATAATCTTTTTGCTACTATTTTATTTAAGATTTTAGCATCAATATTCATTAGGAAGTTTGGTCTATAATTTTCTTTCTCTGTCTTCAACCACCCTGGTTTATGTATCAGTACTATATCTGCATCATAAAAGGAATTTGGTAGGACTCCTTCAATCCCTATTTTTTTTTTCAAATAGTTTATATAGCATTGGGGTTAATTGTTCTTTAAATGTTCGGTAGAATTCACTTGTATATCCATCTGGTACTGGGGATTTTTTTCTTAGAGAGTTAGTTAATAACTTATTCTATTTCTTTTTCTGAAATGGGACTGTTTAGACTATTTGCTTCTTCCTCTGTTAATCTGAGGAAGCTATATTTTTGATGGCTTTCTTCATTATTTAAGTCATCAAATTTATTGGCACAAAGTTGGGCAAAGTAACCCCTAATTATTGTTCTAATTTCCTCTTCATTAGTGGTGAGTTCTCCCTTTTCATTTTTAGCTAACAATTTGATTTTCTCTTTCCTTTTTCTAATCAGAGTTACTAAGGGTTTGTCTATTGTGTTGGTTTTTTCAAAGAACCAACTGTTAGTTGTATTAACTAATTCAATATGTTTTTTTTTTTTTACTTCTCAATTTTATTGATCTCTTCTTTTAGTTTTAGACTTTTAACTTTTATGTTTGACTGGGGGTTTTTAATTTGTTCTTTTTTCTAGAATTTTTAGTTGCAAGCCCAATTTATTAATCTTCTTTTTCTCTATTTTATGCAAGTAGGCCTTTAGAGATATGAAGTTTCCCCTTATTAACACTTTGGCTGCATCCCACATATTTTGGTATGACATCTCATTATTGTCATTTTCTTGGGTGAAGTTATTAGTTATATTTGTGATTTGCTGTTTTACCTAATCATTCTTTAGTATAAGATTATTTAGTATCCAAATTTTTTGGTCTATTTTTCCATGGCTTTTTAATAATGTAAATTTCATTGCATCGTGGTCTGAAAAGGATGCTTTTACTATTTCTGCCTTATTGCATTTGAGTTTGAGGTTTTCATGTCCTAATATATGGTCAATTTTTCTATAGATTCCAAGAACTTCTGAGAAGAAAGTGCTCTTCTTTCTGTCTCCATTTAGTTTTCTCCAAAGATCTAACATATCTATATTTTCTAGTATTCTATTTAACTCTTTGAATTCTTTCTTATTTATTTTGTGGTTTTATTTATCTAATTCTGAGAGTGCAAGGTTGAAATATTCCACTATTAAAGGTTTGCTGTCTATTTTTTCTTGCAGTTCTCTTATTTTATCTTTTAAGAATTTAAATGCTACGCTACTTTGTGCATGTATGTTTAATATTGATATTGCTTCATTATCTATGCTACCTTTTTAGTGAGATATAGTGCCCTTCCTTATCTCTTTTAATTAGATCAATTTTTTGCTTTTGCTTGATCTGAGAGAAGAATGGCTACCCCTGCTTTTTTTACTTCACCTGAAGCATAGTAGATTTTGGTCCAACCTTTCACCTTTACTTTGTGTGTATGACCCTGCTTTAGGTGTGTTTCCTGCAAAAAAACATATTGTAAGATTTTGGCTTTTAATCCAGTCTGCTACCTGCTTCCTCTTTATCAGAGATTTTATCCCATTCACATTTATAATTAAAGTTACCAATTATGTATTATTTGCCATCTTGTTAACCATTGCTTATGCTTTTCTCCTTTCCTTCACCCCTATTCCTCTCCCCAGTATTAAACTTGCACACCACTTGCTTCTAAAAACCCTCCTTTTTTAGTATCCCTCTCCCCACCTTAGAGTTCCTACCCCTGTGGTATCCCTTTTCCTCACAATTTCTGTATTCCCTTCCATTTAGCTTACTCCTTTCCTTTTTACTTTTCCCCTCCCACTTTTCAATGAGGTGGGAGAAGTTTCACCGTAAATCAAATATGTCTAATATTTTTTCTCTTTAAGCCTGTTCTGATGGCAGTACTATACACACTATGTTTATCCCCCTTCATTCTTTCTCTCAGATATAATCGGTTTCCTTTGCCTCTTCATGAGATGTAGTACCCCCACTTTACCCTTTCTGGGTACAATTTCCTTTCCACCTCTATTTCTATATATACATGTGTTCTTTATATATCTTTATAGCAGAAATATAGTTCCCACGATTTCTTTTTACCTTTTTAGGTTTCTCTTGAGTTCTATTTTTGTAGTTCAAACTTTTTGTTTAGATCCATCTTTTTCATCAAGAATAGATGAAATTCACTTATTTAGTTGAATGTCCATCTTCTTCCCTGGAAAAAGATGCTCATTTTTCCTGGGTAAGTTATTTTTGGTTACATATCAAGTTCCTTAGCCTTTCAGAATATCATATTCCAGGCCCTTTGCTCCTTTAATGTAAATGCTGCTAGATCCTGGGTAACGCTTATTGTGGCTCCTCCATATTTAAATTGATTTTTTTTTTTTTCTAGCAGCTTGCAGCATTTTTTCCTTTGATGGTTGTGGAATTTTGGCCACTATATTTCTTGGTGTTTTGATTTTAAGGTCCCTTTCAGTAGGTGATTGATGAATTCTTTCAATTTCTATCTTACCCTCTGTTTCTAAAACTGATACATTGTTGGTGGAATTGGGAATACATCTAGCCATCCTGAGCAGGGTTTTGGAACTATGCCCCAAAATTATCAAACAGTGCATACCCTTTGATCCAACAGTATTACTACTTGGGTTATATCCCAAAGAGATCTTAAAAAAAGGAAAAAGGATCTGTATGTGCAAGAATTTTGGCAGCTACACCCAGAGAAAGAACACTGGGAATTGAGTGTAAAATATTTGTACTAATGTTTTTCTACCCAGGTTACTTATACCTTCAGAATCCAATTCTTTCTGTGCGACAAGAAATTTGGTTTTACACACATATGTTGTA
The DNA here is from genome assembly GCF_048593235.1 of Sminthopsis crassicaudata. NCBI lineage: Eukaryota > Metazoa > Chordata > Mammalia > Dasyuromorphia > Dasyuridae > Sminthopsis > Sminthopsis crassicaudata. The sequence goes on from NC_133617.1 coordinate 538,062,363, forward strand.
TTTAGAATATACTGTAACACACAATATGTATGGGATTTCCTGTCATCTAGGGGAGGGAGTAGAGGGAGGGAAGGGAAAATTTGGAAAAATGAATACAAGGGATAATGTTGTAAAAAAAAATGACCCATGCATATGTACTGTCAAAAATATATAATTATAAAATTAATGAAAAAAAAATTTATTAAAAAAATTAAAAAAATAATGTTTTGGCAACCTTCTTTGTAGTGGCCAGAAATTGGAAACTGAGTGGATGCCCATCAATTGGAGAATGGCTGAATAAATTATGGTATTTTAATGTTATGGAATATTATTTTTCTGTAAGAAGTGACCAACAGGATGATTTCAAAAAGGCCTGGAGAGACTCAAATGAACTGATGCTGAGTGAAATGAACCGGACCAGTAGATCATTTTATACTTCAACAACAATACTATATGATAATCAATTCTGATAGATGTGGCAATCTTCAACAATGAGATGAACCAAATCAGTTCCAATAGAGCAGTCATGAACTGAACCAGCTACACCCAGCTATAGAATTCTGGCAAATGAAGATGCACCACTACATAGAATTCCCAATCCCTCTATTTTTGTCTGCCTGTATTTTTGATTTCCTTCACAGGTTAATTATACACTATTTCAAAGTCCAATTTTTATTGTACAACAAAATAACTACATTGGCATGTATACATATATTCATTTAACTTATACTTTAAATATTTAACATGATTGTTCAACCTGCAATCTGGAAGAGGGGGTGAGGGGAAGGAGGGGGAAATTGGAACAAAAGGTTTTGTAATTGTCAATGCTAAAAAATTATTCATGCATACATCTTGTAAATAAAAGAGATATAATAAAAATAAAATTAAAAATGGGACTGTTCAAGAAATTTCCTTCTTCCACTGTTAATCTAGGCAAGCTATATTTTTATATAGTTTTTTGAAGCTTTAATTATGGCCTTGATGTCTTGGACACTGGAGGATAAGATAAGTATTAAAAGAAACCACTAATCACTGCAGGAAAAGGAGCCCCAAATAAAAACACCATGGAACATACAAGCAAAATTCAAGAAGTATCAGATCAAGGAGAAAAATCAACAAGTGGCCAAAAAAAAACCCATTTCAGTATTAGTGAGCCACAATCAGGATAACATGGGATCTGGTAATGGCAACATGAGAAATACCAAATGATATGGAACATGATATTCTTGAAGGCAAAGGATCTAGGACTACAACCAAAGATCACCTGCAAGGCAAAATTGAGCATAATATTTTAAGAGAAAAAATAGTCAAAAGAAGTCATTCAATTAAATAGAAGGATTTCAGGCTTTCACAAAGCAAAGATGAAACCTGAAATTTGACCTTTAATATCAAGACCCAGGGGAAACATAAGGAGAAAAAAAAAAAAAAAGGAATGTAAAACATCAGGGATTCCATAGAACTAACTTGTGTAAATCCATGTACAGAAAAATGATATTTGCAATTCAAAATAATGGCATCACTAATAGTATAGCTAGAAGGAATATACATACAAACATAGAGAGAGAACAGGTATAAGACAAACTTGAAGGAATGACATTTTAAAAGAAAACTTAGCCTATAAGAATCTTAAGTAATAAGTCACACAGCTTGGAATTTTCTTCTCAGTTTTCCTCAATTTATAACTGGCAGCCAAAAAAGGATCTAGAAGATACTCTTTTCCAATGTCTTAATGGACCATCATTGAGATCTCTGACTGACTTTTACCTCCAGAAGATTTGATGTGAGTCCTAAATCCCCATTAATCTCAATTCTTCTACTCTAAGAAGGGTACTCCCAATATTTGGGAAGCATATCCAAAAGTATATTTCTCTAAATAAATAATTGGAGTTCAGTAGCTGCATAATAAATTGTCAATCCAGTATTGTTGGACATTTCTAATAAAGGAATCTGTATTTAGCATACCAGTGACTATCCTCTTGAAACATTTTCTTACTTTGGGACCAAGGAAATCTCCTACTGAAAATTGCTATATTAGATTATGTAAATGACAGCTCTAATAAATTGATAGATACCTCTGAAAGAAGTTATGATTGGTCTGAGATCAGGATAAGCTTCAAATCTAAAGGGGATAACTAAGAATAAGGATTTTAAAACCATGCAAATATTGGCCTGAATATAGAAAAATCTTGATGTGTCCTAAATTTGGACTGAAGAAATGGCTTTCAATTGCTAAAAATTAAAGACTTTTATAATGCTTTTAGAAAATTGTGTTTGGGGGCAGCTATGTGGCGCAATGGATAGAGCACCAGCCTTGAAATCAGGAGGACCTGAGTTCAAATATGGCCTCAGACACTTAGCACCTAGCTGTGTGACCCTGGGCCAGTCACTTAACCCAAAATGCCTCAGGGGGAAAAATAAAATTGTGTTCATTAATTTTTCCTTCTTTTTATTGTGTTTTCCTGTATATTACTTGTTTTAAATACACATTTCTTTATTAATCTTGTTGGAAAAGAAAAAAAAAATAGAATAAAAGGGGAAAGCCACTAGAGGAAAAAAAAAAAAAACTAACTAAAACAAAAAAAGTGATCATAGCATGTTTTATATTGCCTCCCTTCTTCTCTCTTTAAATAGAAATGACATTATCCAAAGTTTATTGGAATTGTCTTGGGTCATTGAACCACTGAGAAGAGCCAAGTCTTTGATAGCTGACCATCACATAATATTGTTGTTACTGTATGAAATGTATTCCTGGTTCTATTTGTTTCAGTCAGCATCAATTCTTGTAAATGTTTTTGGGTCTTTCTAAAATCAGTTTGTTCATCTTTTTTTTTTTTTAAATAAAACAATAATACTCCATTACTTTCATATGTTAAAACTCATTAAGCAAAAAAAAATCTATAACACATTTATATATGTATATATATATGAATATTATATATATATATGAAGATATATACATATATTCATATTATATATTGGATATATATATATATATAAAGATATATACACATATATTCATATTATATATTGGACTATGTCTGTATATGTTTGCATATATATATATATATATACACATATATATATATATATATATGCAAACATATACAGACATAGTCTTTATCAGGATTGTTTAAAATCAGGATATCTATTTTTCACACACAATAAACATCTTAAAACTCAATAATGGAATACATAGACCTTATGGTCTATTATATCACTATCAACCTGAAAATGAACTAATTATCCTAATATGATATTATGTTTGAATGAACTATGACTTTCAAAATATCTGTACATTATAATCATACAAATGCTTGTTGAATTAGATTGGCTAGGAACAAGCTATTATTATACTTATTATCATGAGAAACCTTTTCCAGTGTTCTATCTCAAGACTGAAGAATGAAAGGATACATTGTAGCATCTGAGTTAGCAAATATATGCCATAATCTACTTCCTGGGAGTTGTTATTTTGGCCAAATATATTATATTATAAATTGTTAACTAAACAAGGGATAAGGAAACTATAATGACAATATCGATAAAAAATCCAATTTAGTAAAATTGGAAAAAGAAAAGATAGAAAGCACAATCATGATTTGATTTTTTCAGTGTAACTCTCTCAAAGTAATTGAGGGGTGAAAAAAGGGATATACAGGATGAAATAGCAAAGCAGAGGCACAATGAGAATTTTTGTCTTAAATAAAGAAGCATGCCAAGGAAGAATTGTTATAATACAGGAGGAAATTTTTGTGTGTGGAAGAGTAGATGAGGCAATGATTGACCTTGTTTCAAAGAAACTCCTTGAAAGATGGAAGAAAAAGGATGCATTCCAAATTTTATATATAAATCTATCTTGTGCCTTAAAGAAATAGGAAGGGAGGAGCAGAAGATTTGTGGAAAGCGTATGGCAAGAGGGAGAGCAGATTAAGGGACACAATGGTCAGAATAAAAAATATTTTAAGGGAGGTTGACATACAGAGACAAAGACAGATAGAAACAGATAGAGAAACAGAGACAAATACACAAAGAGATATAGAGATAACAGAGAAAGAGAAATACAGAGACACATATAAAGAGACAGGCAGACATACAGAGACCAAAATAGAGAATTGAGAGAAATATATAACTGTGAATGTCAGTGAGATGACTTCACTTATAAAGTGTTAGCAGAGAGAAGAATAGACTTAAAACTATAATATAACCATGTATTATAAGAGAGATACTTGCAACAGAAAGACAATAGATTGTTAAAATTAAAAGTTGGAGCAGAGTCGATTATGCTTGTTGGCAAAGCTGTGAAATGATTATTTTCAGAGCAATTTGGAACTTTGCCCAATGGTGATCAAACTGTGCATACCCTTTGATCCAACATTGCCAGTATTGGTTCATAAAAGAAGGAAAATGTAATGTGCAAAAATGTAATATCTCTTTTTGTAGAGACAAGGAATTGTTAATTGAATCAATGCCCATTAATTGCGGAATGGCTGAATAAGTTGAAGTATATTAATTTAATGTAAAATTATTGTACTCTAAATAATAATGAGCAGGCTGGTTTCAGAAAAAAAACTTGGAAAGACTTACATGAAGTGATGCTTAGTGAAATCAGTAGAACCAAGAAAATATGGTATGTAGTAATAAATAGTCAACTCTGACAGACTTAATTTCTTTTCAATAAGGCAGTGATACAGGGCAATTCCAATAAAAGCGGGATGGAAAATGCCATATGCATTCAAAAAGAAATATCAATACTGAATGTGGAGCAAAACAGCATTTTCAGCTTTGTTTTTGTTTGCTTTTCTTTCTCATGTTTTCTCCCCTTTGGTCTTATTTTCATAGCACACTACTAAACATATGGAACTATGTCTTAAAGGGATTGTACTTTTATAATCAATATCAAAATGTTTGCTATCCTGGGAAGGAGGTAGCTAAGATATGAGGCAGAAAAAATTGAAACATAAAATTTTACAAAAATTAATGTTGAAAACTTTTTTATATGTATATAGAAAATGAAATTACTATTGAGGGAGAATCTCATACTTCAGTTGACAAAAAAACAAAAAATTTCTGAAAGCAATCAGAATATCAAATATAACATAAGCAAAAATAGAACAAACTAAAAGATATCACTGAAACTACATTTTGTTAAATGATATCAAAGACAATGAAGTAACATTAAAAAATGTACTGCAAACTTCTCTGATATAATCTAACCATACTTATGCAAACAATGTTATATCTCCATAAATATGTATTTGGAGTCTGATCAAGTCTGAGAAAAATAATTTTATATATATTTACATGTGTGTATATAGATAGATAAGCACACACATACACACACACTCATATATATATATATGTATATATATATATTTACTTATCTGTAAATACATATGTATTTACACACACATATTTCTTTTACTGAGATAACTTGAACTCATCTAAACTTATTATTTATTATTTGATTTTAGATAAATCATTAAAGTTCAATTTTCTCATTTGTAAAATGAGGATGAAATATTTGTACTATCCAAATAATAAGAAATAATTAAAATTAAAGCTTTCTAAATATAAGGATGTTTATTATTTTTATCAATTACTTTATGTTTTTGAAATTTTTTCCACTGTCCCAAAAATCTGGTGGGTTTATCTAATCCCTGGATTGAACTCTTTTCTTTCACACCCAAAAATTTGTCCAAAGTCTTCATCTGAATTAATTACAAGAAAAATGTAAAGTTGTGGAAGTCACAACCTTTTTTAAATAATAGCTTTCTATTTAAAAAATATATGGAAACACAGTTTTCAACATTTACCCTTGCAAAACATTTGGTCACAACCTTTTTGAGGTTCATTTTACTCTTTTAAATAATGCCTCTCAGTTCCTTTCGAGTTCTAAATCTATGATATCATGAGATACATATCTTAAATAAACATAATTAGGGATATCATTTATTGCAGTCTTATGTTTAAAATATATATACATATATATCCTGGGGTTTTTAAAATTAACAAATTAAATTTATTTTAAAGCTCTTTTTTTTCAAAACATATGCATAAATAATTTTCCACATTCACCATTGCAAAACCTTGTGTTTGTAATTTCTTTTTCTCTCTTCCCCCACCCCTCCTCAGATGGTAAGTAATTCAAAATATGTTAAACATGCAATTCTTCTATGTATGTGCTATACATAATTAAACATCTGAAAGTCCTATGTTTTTCAGATCACTTTTTTGACAGATATGTCAAATGTCTTAATTAAGTATTGAAAAAAACATTAATTTATTTATATATCATAGTGGTAGGTCTCAATTCTGTGTTTATAAATATTCTTGTAGAGATATGTGGATTTACTTCATCTATGTGGAAATATACATGTTGTATCTTTTTTTTTATTATATATATATATATATTTTATAATATTATCCCTTGTATTCATTTTTCCAAATTACCCCCCCTCCCTCTATTCCCTCCCCTCGACGACAGGCAATACCATACATTTTACATGTGCTACAATATAGTCTAAGTACAATACATGTGTGTGAATATCATTTTTCTTGTTGCACAATAAACATTAGAATCCGAAGGTACATGCAACCTGGGCAGACAGATTGTAGTGCTAACAATTTACATTCCCCTCCCAGTGTTTTCTTCTCTGGGTGTATCTACCTCTGTCCATCATTGATCAACTGGAAGTGAGTTGGATCTTCTTTATGTTGAAGATTTTCCACTTCCATCAGAAATACATCCTCATACAGTATTGTTGTTGAAGTATACAGTGATCTTCTGGTTCTGCTCATTTCACTCAGCATCAGTTGATTTAAGTCTCTCCAACCCTCTCTGTATTCCTCCTACTGGTCATTTCTTACCGAGCAATAATATTCCATAACTTTTCATATACCACAATTTACCCAACCATTCTCCAACTGATGGACATCCATTCATCTTCCAGTTTCTAGCTACAACAAAAAGAGCTGCCACAAAACATTTTTGGCACATATATGTCTCTTTCCGCTCTTTAGTATTTCTTTGGGATATAATCCCAGTAGTAGCGCTGCTGGGTCAAAGGGTATGCACAGTTTGATAACTTTTTGGGCATAATTCCAGATTGCTCTCCAGAATGGCTGGATTCTTTCACAACTCCACCAGCAATGTATTAGTGTCCCCAATTTCCCCACATCCCCTCCAACATTTGTCATTATTTGTTCCTGTCATCTTAGCCAATCTGACAGGTGTGTAGTGGTATCTCAGAGTGGTCTTTAATTTGCATTTCTCTGATCAGTAGTGATTTGGAACACTCTTTCATGTGAGTGGATATAGTTTTCAATTTCTTCCTCTGAGAATTGTCTGTTCATATCACTTGACCATTTATCAATTGGAGAATGGTTTCAGTTTTCTTATAAATTATGGTCAATTTCTCTATATATTTTGGAAATGAGACCTTTATCAGAACCTTTGTTTTTAAAAATATTTTCCCAATTTGTTACTTCCCTTCTAATCTTGTTTGCATTAGTATTATTTGTACAGAAACTTTTTAGTTTGATGTAATCAAAATCTTCTATTTTGTGATCAATAATGATCTCTAGTTCTCCTCTGGTCATAAATTCCTTCCTCCTCCACAAGTCTGAGAGGTAGATTATCCTCTGTTCCTCTAATCTATTTATTATCTCCCTCTTTATGCCTAAATCATGGGACCCATTTTGATCTTATCTTGGTATATGGTGTTAAGTGTGGATCCATATCTAATTTTCTGCCATACTAATTTCCAGTTTTTCCCAACAGTTTTTTCCGAATAATGAATTTTTTATCCCTAATGTTGGAATCTTTGGGTTTGTCAAAGATTAGATTGCTATAGATGTACCCTTTTTTGTCCTTTGTATCTAATCTGTTCCACTGATCTACCGGCCTATTTCTTAGCCAATACCAAATGGTTTTGGTGACTGCTGCTATATAATATAGCTTTAGATCAGGTACACTTAGACCACCTTCCTCTGAGTTTTTTTTCATTAGTTCCCTTGCAATTCTTGACCTTTTATTCTTCCATATGAATTTTGTTGTTATTTTTTCTAGGTCACTAAAATAGTTTCTTGGGAGTCTGATTGGTATAGCACTAAATAAATAGATTAGTTTGGGGAGTATTGTCATCTTTATTATATTTGCTCGGCCTATCCAAGAGCACTGAATGTCTTTCCAATTATTTAAATCTGATTTTATTTTTGTGGCAAGTGTTTTGTAATTTTTCTCATATAATTCCTGACTTTTCTTTGGTAGATGGATTCCCAAATATTTTATACTCTCAACATTTGTTTGGAATGGAATTTCTCTTTGTATCTCTTGCTGTTGCATTTTGTTAGTGATATATAAAAATGCCGAGGATTTATGTGGATTTATTTTGTATCCTGCCACTTTGCTGAAATTTTGAATTATTTCTAGTAGCTTTTTAGCAGAGTCTTTGGGGTTCTCTAAGTATACCATCATGTCATCTGCAAAAAGTGATAGTTTAATTTCCTCATTTCCTACTCTAATTCCTTGAATCTCTTTCTCGGCTCTTATTGCCGAGGGTAGCGTTTCTAGTACTATATTGAATAGTAATGGTGATAGTGGGCAACCTTGTTTCACTCCTGATCTTACTGGGAAAGGTTGCAGTTTATTTCTATTGCATATTATGTTTACTGACGGTCTTAAATATATACTCCTGATTATTCTAAGGAATAATCCATTTATTCCTATACTCTCAAGAGTTTTTAGTAGGAATGAATGTTGGATTTTGTCAAATGCTTTTTCTGCATCTATTGAGATGATCATATGGTTCTTATTAATTTGATTATTAATATGGTCAATTATATTAATAGTTTTCCTAATATTAAACCAGCCCTACATTCCTGGAATAAATCCTACTTGATCATAGTGTATTATCTTGGAGATGATTTTCTGAAGTCTTTTTGCTAATATCTTTTTTTTTTATTTTTTTTTTATTTATTTATTTATTTTTATTTTTTATTCATTTTTCCAAATTACCCCCCCCCCTCTATTCCCTCCCCTCGACGACAGGCAATACCATACATTTTACATGTGTTACAATATAGTCTAAGTACAATACATGTGTGTGAATATCATTTTCTTGTTGCACAATAAACATTAGAATTCGAAGGTACATGTAACTTGGGCAGACAGATATTAGTGCTAACAATTTACATTCCCCTCCCAGTGTTTCTTCTCTGGGTGTATCTACCTCTGTCCATCATTGATCAACTGGAAGTGAGTTGGATCTTCTTTATGTTGAAGATTTCCACTTCCATCAGAATACATCCTCATCCAGTATTGTTGTTGAAGTATACAGTGATCTTCTAGTTCTGCTCATTTCACTCAGCATCAGTTGATTTAAGTCTCTCCAATCCTCTCTGTATTCCTCCTGCTGGTCATTTCTTACCGAGCAATAATGTTCCATAACTTTCATATACCACAATTTACCCAACCATTCTCCAACTGATGGACATCCATTCATCTTCCAGTTTCTAGCTACAACAAAAAGAGCTGCCACAAACATTTTGGCACATATATGTCTCTTTCCGCTCTTTAGTATTTCTTTGGGATATAATCCCAGTAGTAGCGCTGCTGGGTCAAAGGGTATGCACAGTTGATAACTTTTTGGGCATAATTCCAGATTGCTCTCCAGAATGGCTGGATTCTTTCACAACTCCACCAGCAATGTATTAGTGTCCCAATTTCCCCACATCCCCTCCAACATTTGTCATTATTTGTTCCTGTCATCTTAGCCAATCTGACAGGTGTATAGTGGTATCTCAGAGTGGTCTTAATTTGCATTTCTCTGATCAGTAGTGATTTGGAACACTCTTTCATGTGAGTGGATATAGTTTCAATTTCTTCCTCTGAGAATTGTCTGTTCATATCCTTTGACCATTTATCAATTGGAGAATGGTTCGGTTTCTTATAAATTATGGTCAGTTCTCTATATATTTTGGAAATGAGACCTTTGTCAGAACCTTTGTTTTTAAAAATATTTTCCCAATTTGTTACTTCCCTTCTAATCTTGTTTGCATTAGTATTATTTGTACAGAAACTTTTTAGTTTGATGTAATCAAAATCTTCTATTTTGTGATCAATAATGATCTCTAGTTCTCCTCTGGTCATAAATTCCTTCCTCCTCCACAAGTCTGAGAGGTAGATTATCCTCTGTTCCTCTAATCTATTTATTATCTCCCTCTTTATGCCTAAATCATGGACCCATTTTGATCTTATCTTGGTATATGGTGTTAAGTGTGGATCCATATCTAATTTCTGCCATACTAATTTCCAGTTTTCCCAACAGTTTTTTCCGAATAATGAATTTTTATCCCTAATGTTGGAATCTTTGGGTTTGTCAAAGATTAGATTGCTATAGATGTACCCTTTTTTGTCCTTTGTATCTAATCTGTTCCACTGATCTACCGGCCTATTTCTTAGCCAATACCAAATGGTTTTTGTGACTGCTGCTATATAATATAGCTTTAGATCAGGTACACTTAGACCACCTTCCTCTGAGTTTTTTTTCATTAGTTCCCTTGCAATTCTTGACCTTTTATTCTTCCATATGAATTTTGTTGTTATTTTTTCTAGGTCACTAAAATAGTTTCTTGGGAGTCTGATTGGTATAGCACTAAATAAATAGATTAGTTTGGGGAGTATTGTCATCTTTATTATATTTGCTCGGCCTATCCAAGAGCACTGAATGTCTTTCCAATTATTTAAATCTGATTTTATTTTTGTGGCAAGTGTTTTGTAATTTTTCTCATATAATTCCTGACTTTTCTTTGGTAGATGGATTCCCAAATATTTTATACTCTCAACATTTGTTTGGAATGGAATTTCTCTTTGTATCTCTTGCTGTTGCATTTTGTTAGTGATATATAAAAATGCCGAGGATTTATGTGGATTTATTTTGTATCCTGCCACTTTGCTGAAATTTTGAATTATTTCTAGTAGCTTTTTAGCAGAGTCTTTGGGGTTCTCTAAGTATACCATCATGTCATCTGCAAAAAGTGATAGTTTAATTTCCTCATTTCCTACTCTAATTCCTTGAATCTCTTTCTCGGCTCTTATTGCCGAGGGTAGCGTTTCTAGTACTATATTGAATAGTAATGGTGATAGTGGGCAACCTTGTTTCACTCCTGATCTTACTGGGAAAGGTTGCAGTTTATTTCTATTGCATATTATGCTTACTGACGGTCTTAAATATATACTCCTGATTATTCTAAGGAATAATCCATTTATTCCTATACTCTCAAGAGTTTTTAGTAGGAATGGATGTTGGATTTTGTCAAATGCTTTTTCTGCATCTATTGAGATGATCATATGGTTCTTATTAATTTGATTATTAATATGGTCAATTATATTAATAGTTTTCCTAATATTAAACCAGCCCTGCATTCCTGGAATAAATCCTACTTGATCATAGTGTATTATCTTGGAGATGATTTTCTGAAGTCTTTTTGCTAATATCTTATTTAAGATTTTAGCATCAATATTCATTAAGGAGATTGGTCTATAATTTTCTTTCTCAGTTTTTGATCTACCAGGTTTAGGTATCAGTACCATGTCTGTGTCATAAAAGGAATTTGGTAGGACTCCTTCATCCCCTATTTTTTCAAATAATTTATATAACATTGGGGCTAATTGTTCTTTAAATGTTTGGTAGAATTCACATGTGAATCCATCTGGCCCTGGGGATTTTTTCCTGGGGAGTTGATTAATAGCTTGTTCTATTTCTTTTTCTGAAATGGGACTATTTAAGCAATTTATCTCCTCCTCTGTTAATCTAGGGAGCCTATATTTTTGGAGGAAGTCATCCATTTCACTTAAGTTATCAAATTTATTGGCATAAAGTTGGGCAAAGTAACTCCTTATTATTTCTCTAATTTCCTCTTCATTGGTGGAAAGATCCCCCTTTTCATTTGTAAGACTATCAATTTGATTTTCCTCTTTCTTTTTTTTGATCAAATTTACCAAAGGTTTATCTATTTTATTGGCTTTTTCATAAAACCAACTCTTGGTTTTATTTATTAATTCAATAGTTTTTTTACTTTCAATTTTATTGATTTCTCCTTTTAATTTTTGTATTTCGAGTTTAATTTTTGGTTGGGGGTTTATAATTTGGTCTTTTTCTAGCCTTTTAAGTTGTAAGCCCAATTCGTTAATCTTCTCTTTCTCAATTTTCTTCAAATAAGCCTCTAAAGATATAAAATTTCCCCTTATTCCCGCTTTAGCTGCATCCCAAAGATTTTGATATGATGTCTCATCATTATCATTATCTTGGGTGAAATTGTTAATTGTTTCTATAATTTGCTCTTTCACCCAGTCATTCTTTAAGATGAGATTATTCATTTTCCAATTACTTTTTGGTCTATTTACCCCTAACTTTTTACTGAATGTAGCTTTTATTGCATTGTGATCTGAGAAGAAGGCATTTATTATTTCTGCCTTCCTACATTTAATTTTGAGATCTTTATGTCCTAGTATATGGTCAATTTTTGTATAGGATCCATGAACTGCTGAGAAGAAAGTATATTCCTTCCTATTGCCATTCAGTTTTCTCCAAAGGTCTATCATACCTAGTTGTTCTAATGTTCTATTTACTTTTTTAATTTCTTTCTTGTTTGTTTTGTGGTTTGATTTGTCTAAATCTGAGAGTGCAAGGTTGAGATCTCCCACTATTATAGTTTTACTGTCTATTTCTTCTTGCAGTTCTCTTAACTTTTCCTTTAGAAAGTTAGATGCTATACCACTTGGTGCATATATGTTTAGTATTGATATAGCTTCATTATTTATGCTACCTTTCAGCAGGATATAGTTTCCTTCCTTATCTTTTTTAACGAGATCTACTTCTGCTTTTGCTTGATCTGAGATAAGGATAGCTACCCCTGCTTTTTTGGCTTTACCTAAAGCATAATAGGCTCTGTTCCAACCTTTTACCTTTACTCTGTATGTATCTCCCTGCTTTAAGTGTGTTTCCTGTAGGCAACATATTGTAGGGTTCTGCTTTTTGATCCAATCTACTATCCGTCTCCGTTTGATGGGATCGTTCATCCCATTTACATTTACAGTTAAAATTACTAATTCTGTATTTCCTGCCATCGTGTTATCCCCAGATTATGCTTTTTTCCCTTGACCCCCCTGATCCCCCTCCCCGATATTTAATTTACAGACCCCCCTTGTGACGCGCAACCCTCCCTCTTTTTTTTTTTTTTTTTTTTTTTTTTTAGTCCCTTCACTTATTCCCCTTTTCCTTTTCCCTTTTCCTCTCCCCCCTTTTAATGAGGTGAGAGAAAATTCTCTGAAAAACAAATATGTTAATTATTTACTCTTTGAGCCTCTTCTGATGAGAGTAAGATTCACACAATGATTCTCCCCCTCACTAAGTTCCCTCAGATATGGTGTATTTTCTATGTCTCTTCCTGGGATGTAGTTTCCCTCTTTTTATCACTCCTTCCCCTTTTTCTGAACCGACCTCCTTCCCTTTACTACACCCCCCTTTTTTTCTTTTATATCAGTAAAATCAAATTATCCTTGAGTATTTTTTATATACCCACAACAGAGTTACAGTTCTCAAGGGTTCTGTGTACCTTTTTCTGTTTCTCTTCAGTCTTGTGGATGTAGATCAAATTTTTTGTTTAAGTCTGGTTTTTTTCTTAGAAACATATAGAATTCCTCTGTTTCATTGAATGACCATCTTCTTCCGTGGAAAAAGATGCTAAACTTAGCTGGGTAGTTCATTCTTGGTTGCAGTCCTTGATCTTTTGCCTTTCGGAATATCAGGTTCCAGGCCCTTCTATCTTTTAATGTGGAGGCAGCCAGATCTTGGGTGACCCTTATTGTGGCACCTTGGTATTTAAATTGTTTTTTTCTAGCTGCTTGCAGGATTTTCTCCTTTGTGTGGTAATTCTGCAGCTTAGCCACAATATTCCGTGGTGTTCTTTTTTTAGGGTCTATTTCAGAAGGAGTTCGATGAATTCTTTCCACATCTACTTTCCCTTCTGTTTCTATTATCTCTGGACAGTTCTCTTTGATAATTTCCTGTAAAATAGAATCTAGGCTCTTTTTTTGGTCATAGTTTTCTGGAAGTCCAATAATCAGCAGATTATCTCTCCTAGATCTATTTTCTAGGTCTATAGATTTTCCCAGTAAGTATTTGACGTTGTTCTCCAGCTTCTCATTTTTTTTGTTTTGTTTGACTGATTCTTGGGTTCTCTGAGAATCATTCATTTCTATTTGTTCCATCCTGACTTTTAAGGAGTTATTTTCTTCTTTCACAGTTTTTAGTTCTTTTTGTAAATGCCCAATTTCGTTTTTAAATGAATTGTTTTGCTCTATTGAATTTTTTTCCATTTCCCTAATTTTTTTTTTGAGAATTATTTTCTTTTTCCAATTCAGAAATTCTATTTTCTTGAGACTTTTTTATCTTTTCCAATTCAGAAATCCTACTTTCCTGTGTTTTTTTAACCTTTTCTAATTCACTAATTTTGTTTCCCTGCATCTCCTGTGAATTCTTTATTTTTTCCAACTCCAATTTCAGGACGTTGTTATTCTCTATCATAACTTCCCTTTCCTTGCCCCATTTTTCTTCGATCTCCCTCAATTTCTTAAGAGCTTCTTCTAGGAGAGAGTTATGTGATGGGGGGCAGGAATCGTTCCCCTTTAGGTTGTTATCTTCTGAATCTTTGCTGTTAACTTCCTCGGGGTTGGATACCCGCTCTTTCTCTGTATAGAAGGAATCTATAGTTTTTCTAGCTTTTTTGCTCATACTTAAAAAATGTTTTGGGGTCTGTCCCTGGGGTAGGAAATTATTTACTTCTTTACCAGCTTCCTCCCAGACCGGATGGATTGCAGCGGCTCCTGAGCCTGAGCTAAGAGAGAGCTCTGGGAGAGAGTTCCCCACCCCCTCCCTGGAAGTGCCTCAGAGGTGATTAGCACTGCTGTGCTTTGAGGGCGTAGAATAGTGAAGACAGCAAGAAGCTCAGCCTATGTGTCCGGGTGGGGAGTGGATGTCTGCAGCAGGTGAAGTGAGAAGCCCCTGCGCTCAAACTGGAAGTGTCTGCCAGAAACTGCGGTCCCTAGTTCAAAGGTTCCGCTTCTCTGGGACTTCCTGGAGCTGAGTTCCACTCCCTCCAGCTAAGCTAGGCAGTGTGTGTTGCCTTGGGCCGTATCCGCCCACTTGTCAATCTCTTAACTATTCTCAGGAGGTAGCTGAGGCCACACCCCCTGGTGCTGATTCTCTGCTGAGTCACCCCCAGGGTGGGGGGGGGGAAATCTAATCTGAGTTTTAAAATATTTTGGCTTTCTCTTCTGAACTGCTAAATAATTAGCAGAGAAGAGCTAACAGCCTGTGCCAGATTCCTTTACCTCAGTGGCTTCTCTGATCCCAGAGCCCCTCCCAGCGCAATGGGCGCAGTGTGCCCCTACCCCACCGTCTGTGCTGGTCTTTCTTATTCCTCCCCTGAGAACTGACCTTTCCTGTTGAAACTCCAGATTCTCTTCAGCTGGTAAGTCGTGCTTCCAGTCCTTGTGGTATCTATCAGTCCTGAGCTAATTTTGAGACTTAATTTATCTAATTGGTTGTGAGGGAGTGAGGACGTTCACTGAGTCGTGTGTTTCTTCTCCGCCATCTTGGCTCCGCCCCCCATGTTGTATCTTTTAATCTTACATCAGAAAAAGCAACTGGAGGCTATAAAATGACTTTGATCATTGGCAATACTCATTTTAAAGAAACAAGGTCTTATTCATTATTTTCAGTCAAACAAAGAATGAATGCTAAATTTTTTTTTCTCTCAATCCTATTTAAAACTTCTTTGTGAATTTTCTCATCTCCTCTGTTCTGATAGTGTTTTTTGGAGAAAATTTTCTATTTATTTTGACTACTAAGGCCTCCTCATTAGTTTTCTGTTAACTATTTTGTTATTTAGCATATTGTTTAAAAGTTTTATGTTTGGTGAGAACCTGTGAGGAACTGGACGTTTTCAAAACCAATTAATTGATGACAATTTTTCATCAAAATGTTTTATCATTTATAAAGATAAACTATATCATATGATTAAATGTAAGTTCCAATGTATAATATTTAGCTAAAAAGTTTGCAATTAGGTCTCCAAATTAAAGAAAATATTAACAAGATAGCATATCCCCATATATATTCATTTAAATATATGCCACTCTTAATTGTTAACGATGATAATTAACTATTAACTTATTTTGAAAAACTTCTTTGAAAGCTAGTGGTACTTTTCTCCCTTTCGGACTATTTTTCAGTGAACTATTCATGTCTGTATTTATTTTCCATATATTTATCTCCTATATGCTTGTCTGCATGCTTGCTGTCTCCTATTTTAGAATTTCAAATTCTTAAAAAAAAAATTCAAATTCTTGAAGTATTGTTTTATTTCATGTATTTGAACATCTAGCACAGTATCTGTCACCTGACAGATCCTTTTAAAATGTCTACTGATACCTGTACTTTTTTGATATGAAGAAACCAAAATAGCAACACCTACAGAGAATAACAGAAAATAAAGAAATAAAATTTTAGAGCTTAAGGAACCTTAGACATCACCCTTTCCAACTAACTATGTTTTCTAATGAAATCTAGAGGTCACTAGTCACAATGAGGTGACTAAGTCAAGTCACTAATCACAGAGCCAGCTAGTGGTAGAAAATGATTCAGATTTCTAGAGCTGTCTACTCTTCATCCCCATTGGACCATATTGCCTTGTAAATTATGATGATTCGGTGGTAAGAAAGCAGGATTTGTCATCGAGTTAAAATCTACTTTCTATCATTTAATATCTATTTGGCTGATAGCAAATCATTTAGTCGTTCCATATCTTAATTTCCTCTAAATAAAAAAGTGAATTTTGACTAGATGATCTCTAAATTCCTGCTAACTGTAAATTTACATGTGTAAAATATGCATATGCAGTAATATAAAAAATATCTGAAATGTTTGAAGAAAAACATACTGTATCATTTGTTGTTCTTTTTACTTTGCTCTGTAGACCTGGTTTGGAATTCAATGTTGCTTTTAATGAAGGTAAATGGAGGCCAGAAAAGCTCATAGCTTTTATAATGTCAACTATTATTTGATTGCAAATTGTTTCTTAGCTGCTTATAAGGCTTTCTCTGCTAATCTCTATTCAATATATCACATTTTTGCTGTTAAAAAAAGGGGGTAATGAGGGCAATTTTGATAAATCCTTCTAATTGCAGTTTCTTAGGGAATGGTTTCAAAGAAAATTATTCAGGACTGGAACAACAACAGCCACTACTGAAACAGTAATCTTGCTCTGTCTGGGCTTGAATTGAAGTGGAAAGTTTTTTTTTTTTTTCCTCTTTTCAAAATGGCCTGAAAAATATCGCATTACCTGTTAACATATTTGCCTAAAAAGACTGTTCCCCTTGACAAACTATTTCCCTTATTTCTCCTGCTGAAGAGATATTCAGATTATTTCACTTTGTTTTTCCCCCAGTCATTTCAGGCACTGAATGAAGGCACAAAAACAGAGATAGATAGAAGCTTTCTCTATAATACTTGTACTAAAGTCTCTTAAATGGTAATGGTTCCTGTATTCTTTCCTTCAGATTTTGGATTTAGAGTAGCTGATTTGAAATTTTTAAGTAAGGAGGCAATAAAAAAGAGAAAAACATTAAAGCTAAGATAACTACTATTATTTGTAAATTTAAAAATTATTATCCTTCACCAAATAAATGTTTTTTTTTAATTTTTAAAATTAATTTGTATAATTATAACATTTTTTGACAGTACATATGCATAGGTAATTTTGTTTATACCATTATCCCTTGTACTCCCTTTGGTTCCAAATTTTTCCCCTCCTTCCCTCGACCTCCTCCACTACATAGCAGGCATTCCTATACATATTAAATATCTTATAGTAAATCCTAGGTACAATATATATGTGCAGAACCGAATTTTGTTGTTGTTGTTGTTGTTGCAAAGGAAGAATTGTATTCAAAAAGTAAAATTAATCTGGGAAGAAAAACAAAAATAAAAAAATAATAATAATGCTCACATTTTACACTCATTTCCCAGTGTTCCTTTTCTGGATGTAGCTGATTCTGTCCATCATTGATCAATTGGAATCAGAATAGCTCTTCCCTATGTTGAAGATATCGACTTCCATCAGAATACATCCTCATACAGTATCATTATTGAAGTGTATAATGATCTCCTAGTTCTACTCGTTTCATTCAACATCAGTTGATGTAAGTCTCTCCAAGCCTCTCTGTATTCCTCCTGTTGGTCATTTATTACAGAACAATAATATTCTATAACATTCATATACCATAATTTACCCAACCATTCTCCAATTGATGGGCATCCATTCATTTTCCAGTTTCTAGCCACTATGAAAAGGGCTGCCACAAACATTTTGGCACATACAGGTCCCGTTCCCTTCTTTAGTATTTCCTTGGGGTATAAGCCCAATAGTAGCACTGCTGGGTCAAAGGGTATGCACATTTTGATAAATTTTTGGGCATAATTCCAGATTACTCTCCAGAATGGTTGGATTCTTTCACAACTCCACCAACAATGCATCAGTGTCCCAGTTTTCCCACAGCCCCTCCAACATTCATCATTATTTGTTCCTGTCATCTTAGCCAATCTGACAGGTGTGTAATGATACCTCAGAGTTGTCTTCATTTGCATTTCTCTTATCAATAGTGATTTGGAATACTGTTTCATTTGAATGGAAATAGTTTTAATTTCATCATCTGAAAATTGTCTGTTCATATCCTTTGACCATTTATCAATTTGAGAATGGCATGATTTCTTATAAATTAAAGTCAATTCCCTGTATATTTTGGAAATGAGGCCTTTATCAGAATCTTAACCTGTAAAAATGTTTTCTCAATTTATTACTTCCCTTCTAATCTTATTTGCATTAGTTTTGTTTGTGCAGAAACTTTTTAATTTGGTGTAATCAAAATTTTCTATTTTGTGATCAATAATGGTCTCTAGTTCTCCTTTGGACACAAATTCGTTCCTCTTCCACAAGTCTGAGAGGTAAACTATCCTATGTTACTTTAATTTATTTATGATTTCATTCTTTATGCCTAAATCTTGGACCCATTTTGATCTTATCATAGTATGTGGTGTTATATGTGGGTCCATGCCCAATTTTGCCATATTAATCTCCAGTTTTCCCAGCAGTTTTTGTCAAATAATGAATTCTTATCCCAAAAGTTGGGATGTTTGGATTTGTCAAACACTAGATTGCTATTTTTATTCACTATGTTGCCCTGTGAACCTAACCTATTCCACTGATCATCTAGTCTATTTCTTAGCCAATACCAAATGGTTTTGGTGATTGTTACTTTATAATATAGTTCTAGATCAGGTACAGCTAGACTACCTTCATTTAATTTTTTTTTTCATTATTTCCCTTCAAATTCTTGACCTTTTGTTGTTCCATATGAATTCTGTTGTTATTTTTTCTAGATCATTAAAATAGTTTCTTGGGAATCTAATTGGTATAGCACTAAATAATAAATTAGTTTAGGGAGTATTGTCATCTTAATTATATTTGTTCGGCCTATCCAAGAGCACTCAATGTCTTTCCAATGTATTTATTTATTTACTTTTTATTTATTTATTTATCCATTCATTCATTCATTTGTTTGTTTGTTTGTTTGTTTATTTATTTATTTATTTTTATTATTTATAAAACATTTTTGACAGTAAATATGCATGAGTAATTTTTTATAACATTATCCCTTGTATTCATTTTTCCAATTTATCCTCTTCCTCCCCTAGATGACAACTAATCTCATACATTTTACATGTGTTACAGTATAACCTAGATGCAATATATGTGTGTAAATCTAATTTTCTTTTTACACATTAAGTATTAGATTCCTAAGGTATAAGTAACCTTGGTAGATAGACAGTAGTGCTAACAATTTACATTCACTTCCCAGTGTTCCTTCTCTGGGTGTAGATGTTTCTGTCCATAATTGATCTACTGAAAGAGAGTTGGATCTTCTTTATGTTGAAGATATCCACTTCTATCAGAATACATCTTCATACAACATTGAAGTGTACAGCAATCTTCTGGTTCTATTAATTTCACTCAGCATCAGTTGATGTATGTTTCTCCAAGTCTCTCTGTATTCCTCCTGCTGGTCATTTCTTACAGAGCAAAAAAATTCCATAATCTTCATATGCCATAATTTATCCAACCATTCTCCAATTGATGGACATCCATTCATCTTCCAGTTTCTAGCCACTACGAAAAGAGCTGCCACAAACATTTTGGCACATACAGGTCCCTTTCCCTCCTCAGTATTTCTCTGGGATATAAGCTCAATAGCAGCAATGGTGGATCAAAGGGTATGCACAGTTTGATAACTTTTTGGGCATAGTTCCAAATTGCTCTCCAAAATGGCCAGATTCTTTCACAACTCCACCAATAATGTATTAGTGTCCCAGTTTTCCCACATCCCCTCCAATATTCATCATTATTTGTTCCTGTCATCTTAGCCAATCTGACAGGTGTGTAGTGGTATCTCAGAGTAGTCTTAATTTGCATTTCTCTGATCAGTAGTGATTTTGATATGAGTGGATATACTTTCAATTTCGTCATCTGAGAACTATCTGTTCATATCCTTTGACCATTTATCAATTGGAGAATTGTTTGATTTCTTATAAATTATGGTCAGATCTCTATATATTTTGGAAATGAGACCTTTATCAGAACCTTTAACTGTAAAAAAATATTTTCCCAATTTGTTACTTCCCTTCTAATTTTGTTTCATTAGTATTGTTTCTACAGAAATTTTTAGTTTGATGTAATCAAAATATTCTATTTTGTGATCAGTAATGATCCCTAGTTGTCTTCTGGTCATAAATTAGTTCCTCCTCCACAGGTCTGAGAAGTAGATTATCATCTGTTCCTCTAATCTATTTATAATCTCATTCTTTATGCCTAAATCATGGACACATTTTGATCTTATCTTGGCATATGGTATTAAGTGTGGATCCATGTCAAATTTCTGCCATACTAATTTCTAGTTTTCCCAAAAGTTTTTTTTTTTTTTTTTTTTTTTTTTTTTAATGAATTATTATCTCTAATGTTGGTATCTTTGGGTTTGTCAAAGACTAGATTGCTATAGATGTTCCCTTTTTTGTCTTTTGTATCTAATCTGTTCCACTGACCGACCGGTCTATTTATTAGCCAATACCAAATGGTTTTGGTGACTTGTGCTATATAATATAGCTTTAGATCAGGTACAACTAGACCAACTTCTTTTGACTTTTTTTTCATTAGTTCCCTTGCAATTCTCGACCTTTTATTCTTCCATATGAATTTTGTTGTTATTTTTTCTAGGTCATAAAAATAATTTCTTGGGAGTTTGATTGGTATAGCAGTAAATAATAAATTAGTTTAGGGAGTATTGTCATCTTAATTATATTTGTTCGGCCTATCCAAGAGCACTCAATGTCTTTCCAATGTATTTATTTATTTACTTTTTATTTATTTATTTATCCATTCATTCATTCATTCATTTGTTTGTTTGTTTATTTATTTATTTTTATTATTTATAAAAACATTTTTTGACAGTAAATATGCATGAGTAATTTTTTATAACATTATCCCTTGTATTCATTTTTCCAAATTATCCTCTTCCTCCCCTAGATGACAACTAATCTCATACATTTTACATGTGTTACAGTATAACCTAGATGCAATATATGTGTGTAAATCTAATTTTCTTTTTACACATTAAGTATTAGATTCCTAAGGTATAAGTAACCTTGGTAGATAGACAGTAGTGCTAACAATTTACATTCACTTCCCAGTGTTCCTTCTCTGGGTGTAGATGTTTCTGTCCATAATTGATCTACTGAAAGAGAGTTGGATCTTCTTTATGTTGAAGATATCCACTTCTATCAGAATACATCTTCATACAACATTGAAGTGTACAGCAATCTTCTGGTTCTATTAATTTCACTCAGCATCAGTTGATGTATGTTTCGCCAAGTCTCTCTGTATTCCTCCTGCTGGTAATTTCTTACAGATCAATAGTATTCCATAATCTTTATATGCCATAATTTACCCAACCATTCTCCAATTGATGGGCATCCATTCAACTTCCAGTTTCTATCTACAACAAAAAGAGCTGCCAGAAACATTTTGGTACATACAGGTCCCTTTCCCCTCTTTAGTATTTCTTTGGGATATAAGTTCAATAGTAGCACTGCTGGATCAAAGGGTATGCAGAGTTTGATAACTTTTTGGGCATAGTTCCAAATTGCTCTCCAGAGTGGATAAAGAAATCAAATCATTGAGAAACAAGATTAGTGAGCTGGAAAAGGTAAACAACTCCAAGGAAAACAAGATTAGTGAGCTGGAAAAGGTAAACAACTCCAAGGAAAACAGGATTAGTGAGCTGGAAAAAGAAATCAGCTCTCTAAAAAATAAAATGAATAAAATGGAAAAAAAATTCCATGGAAGATAAAAACTCAATTGGACAATTACAAAGAGATATAAAAAAAGTGAGTGAAGAAAATACATCATTGAAAATTAGACTGGAACAAGTAGAAATGAATGACTCAAGGAGAAACCAAGAGGTAGTAAAGCAAAACCAGAGAAAGGAAACAATTGAAAAGAATGTCAAGTATCTTACCAGAAAGACAACAGACCTGGAAAACAGATCCAGGAGAGACAATTTGAGAATAATCGGACTCCCTGAAAAATGGGAGGAAAAAAAGAACTTGGACACCATTTTCGAGGAAATTATCAAAGAGAACTGCCCAGACGTTTTGGAAACAGAGGGTAAAATAGACATTGAAAAAATTCATCGATCACCTACTGAAAGGGACCCTAAAATCAAAATGCCAAGAAATATAGTGGCCAAGTTCAAGAACCATCAGACAAAGGAAAAGATATTGAAAGCTGCTAGAAAAAAACAATTCAGATATGGAGGATCCACAATAAAGATAACACAGGATCTAACAGCGTCCACATTAAAAGAACGCAGGGCCTGGAACATGATATTCCGAAAGGCTAAGGAACTTGGTATGCAGCCAAGAATAACTTACCCAGCAAAAAGGAGCATAGTTTTCCAGGGAAGAAGATGGACATTTAACGAAATAAATGAATTCCATCTATTTTTGATGAAAAAACAAGACCTACATAAAAGGTTTGATCTTCAAATACAGAACTCAAGAGATTTCTAAAAAGGTAAAAAGAAATCTTGAGAACTATACTTCTGTCAAAAAAATATGTAAAGAACATATGTACAATTTGTCTTAGAAACTAGTGGTGGAAAGGAGATTATATCATAAAAAAGTGTAAAGTGGTGGTACTACATCTCATGAAGAGGCAAAGGTAACCTATTATATCTGAGAGAAAGAAAGGAGGGAGATGAACATAGTGTGTATCAATAGACATATTCTATTTATGGTGAAACTTCTTCCACTTCATTGAAAAGTGAAAGGGAAGGAGTAAGCTAAGGGGAAGGGAATACAGTAATTTCGAGGAAAAGGGGTAAAATAAGGGGAGGATCTTTAAGGTGGGGAAGGGATCCTAAAAAGGCAGGGCTGTGAAAAGCAAGTGGTGTTCACCAGTTTAATACTGGATAATAGGGTAAAAGGGAAGGAAAGGGGAAAAGCATAAGCAGGGGTTAATAGGATGGCAAGCAATATAGAATTAGTCCTTCTAACCATAAATGTGAATGGGGCAAACTGCCTCATAAAGAGGAAGCAGTTAGCAGACTGGATTAAAAGTCAGAATCCTACTATATATTGTTTACAGGAAACACACCTGAAACAGGATGAGACATTCAAACTAAAAGTAAAAGGGTGGAGCAGAATCTATTATGCTTCAGGCAAAACCAAAAAAGCAGGAGTAGCCATCCTCATCTCAGATCAAGCAAAAACAAAAATTGATCTAATTAAAAGAGATAAGGAAGGGCATTATATCCTGCTAAAGGGAAGCATCAATAGTGAAGCAGTATCAATATTAAACATGTATGCACCAAGTGGTGCAGCATCTAAATTCTTAAAAGAGAAATTAAGAGAGCTGCAAGAAGAAATAGATAGTAAAACTATCATAGTGGGAGATCTCAACCTTGCACTATCAGAATTAGGTAAATCAAACCACAAAATAAATAAGAAAGAAGTCAAAGAGGTAAAGAGAATACTAGAAAAGTTTGATATGATAGATCTTTGGCGAAAGCTAAATGGAGACAGAAAGGAATATACTTTCTTCTCAGCAGTTCATGGAACCTATACAAAAACTGATCATATACTAGGGCATAAAAAACTCAAAATCATATGCAGTAAGGCAGAAATAGTAAATGCATCCTTTTCAGACCATAATGCAATCAAAATAACATTTAATAAAAAGCCAGGGGAAAATAGAACAAAAAATAATTGGAAACTAAATAATCTTATACTAAAGAATGATTGGGTAAAACAGCAAATCATAGACATAATTAATAACTTCACCCAAGAAAATGACAATAATGAGAAATCATACCAAAATGTGTGGGATACAGCCAAAGCAGTAATAAGGGGAAGTTTTATATCTCTACAGGCCTACTTGCATAAAATAGAGAAAGAGAGGGCCAACGAATTGGGCTTACAACTCAAATTGCTAGAAAAGGAAAAAATTAAAAACCCCCAGACAAACACAAAAATTGAAATTCAAAAAATAAAAGGTGAGATTAATAAAACTGAAAGTAAAAAAACTATTGAATTAATTAATAAAACTAATCGTTGGTTTTATGAAAAAACCAACAAAATAGACAAACCCTTAGTAAACCTGATTAAAAAAAGGAAAGAGAAAAAGCAAATTGATAGTCTTGAAAATGAAAAGGGTGAACTCACCACTAATGAAGAGGAAATTAGTACAATAGTTAGGAGCTACTTTGCTCAACTTTATGCTGATAAATTCGATAACTTAAATGAAATGGAAGAATACTTTCAAAAATATAGCTTGCCCAGATTAACAGAGGAAGAAGTAAGTAGTCTAAATAGTCCCATCTCAGAAAAAGAAATAGACCAAGCTATTAACCAGCTTCCTAAGAAAAAGTCCCCAGGACCAGATGGATTTACAGGTGAATTCTACCAAACATTTAAAGAACAACTAACTCCAATGCTATGTAAACTATTTGAAAAAATAGGGATTGAAGGAGTCCTACCAAATTCCTTCTATGACACAGACATGGTACTGATACCTAAACCAGGTAGATTGAA
This sequence comes from Sminthopsis crassicaudata, assembly GCF_048593235.1. NCBI lineage: Eukaryota > Metazoa > Chordata > Mammalia > Dasyuromorphia > Dasyuridae > Sminthopsis > Sminthopsis crassicaudata. The sequence goes on from NC_133617.1 coordinate 538,087,607, forward strand.
AATTGAGAAAGAAAACTATAGACCAATTTCCTTAATGAATATTGATGCTAAAATCTTAAATAAAATATTAGCAAATAGACTTCAGAAAATCATCCCCAGGATAATACACTATGACCAAGTGGGATTTATACCAGGAAAGCAGGGCTGGTTTAATATTAGGAAAACTATTAGTTTAATTGACCATACTAATAATCAAATTAATAAAAACCATATGATCATCTCAATAGATGCAGAAAAAGCAATTGATAAAATCCAACATCCATTCCTACTAAAAACGCTTGAGAGTATAGGAATAAATGGACTATTCCTTAAAATAAAAAGGAGCATATATTTAAAACCTTCAGTAAACATCATTTGTAATGGTGATAAACTAGAACCTTTCCCTGTAAGATCAGGAATGAAACAAGGTTGCCCACTATCACCATTACTTTTCAATATAGTACTAGATGCTCTAGCCTTGGCAATAAGAGACGAGAAAGAGATTCAAGGAATTAGAGTAGGAAATGAAGAAATCAAATTGTCACTTTTCCCAGATGACATGATGGTATACTTAGAGAACCCCAAAGACTCTGCTAAAAAGCTATTAGAAATAATTCAGAATTTTAGATACAAAATAAATCCACATAAATCCTCAGCATTTTTATACATTACCAACACAATCCAACAGCAAGAGATACAAAGAGAAATTCCATTCAAAATAATGGTCGATAGTATAAAATATTTGGGAATATATCTACCAAAGGAGAGTCAGGAATTATATGAGCAAAATTACAAAACACTTGCCACAAAAATAAAGTCAGATTTAAATAATTGGAAAGACATTCAGTGTTCATGGATAGGCCGAGCAATTATAATAAAGATGACAATACCCCCTAAACTAGTCTAATTATTTAGTGCTATAGCAATCAGACTCCCAAGAAACTATTTTAATGACCTAGAAAAAAATAACAACAAAATTCATATGGAAGAATAAAAGGTTGAGAATTGCAAGGGAACTAATGAAAAAAAAGTCAGAGGAAGGTGGTCTAAGTGTACCTGATTTAAAGCTATATTATAAAGCAACAGTCACCAAAACCATTTGGTATTGGCTAAGAAATAGACTAGTTGATCAGTGGCATAGGTTAGGTTCACAGGGCAAGATAGTGAATAAAAATAGCAATCTAATCTTTGACAAACCCAAAGATCCCAAATTTTGGGACAAGAATTCATCCTTTGACAAAAACTGCTGGGAAAACTGGAAATTAGTATGGCAGAAACTAGGCATGGACCCACATTTAACACCACATACTAAGATTAGATCAAAATGGGTCCACGATTTAGGCATAAAGAACGAAATCATAAATAAATTGGAGGAACAGGGGATGGTTTACCTCTCAGACTTTTGGAGGAGGAAGGAGTTTGTGTCCAAGGGAGAACTAGAGACCATTATTGATCACCAAATAGAACATTTTGATTACACCAAATTAAAAAGTTTCTGCACAAACAAAACTAATGCAAACAAGATTAGAAGGGAAGTAACAAATTGGGGAAAATTTTTTACAGTTAAAGGTTCTGATAAAGGCCTCATCTCCAAAATATACAGAGAATTGACTTTAATTTATAAGAAATCAAGCCATTCTCCAATTGATAAATGGTCAAAGGATATGAACAGAATATTTTCAGATGATGAAATTAAAACTATTTCCACTCATATGAAAGAGTGTTCCAAATCACTATTGATTAGAGAAATGCAAATTAAGTCAACTCTGAGGTATCATTACACACCTGTCAGATTGACTAAGATGACAGGAACAAATAACGATGAATGTTGGAGGGGCTGTGGGAAAACTGGGACACTGATGCATTGTTGGTTGAACCATTCTGGAGAGCAATCTGGAATTATGCCCAAAAAGTTATCAAAATGTGCATACCCTTTGACCCAGCCATACTACTACTGGGCTTATACCCCAAGGAACTACTCAAGAAGGGAAAGGGACCTGTATGTGCCAAAATGTTTGTGGCAGCCCTTTTCATAGTGGCTAGAATCTGCAAGATGAATGGATGTCCATCAATTGGACAATGGTTGGGTAAACTATGGTATATGAATGTTATGGAATATTATTGTTCTGTAAGAAATGACCAACAGGAGAAATATAGAGAGGCTTGGAGAGACTTACATCAACCGATGCTGAGTGAAACGAGCAGAACCAGAAGATCATTATACACTTCAACAATGATACTGTACGAGGATGTATGCTGATGGAAGTGGATTTCTTCAACATAGAGAAGAGCCAATCCAATTCCAATTGATTAATGATGGACAGAACCAGCTACATCCAGAAAAGCAACACTGAGAAATGAATGTAAATTGTTATTTTTACCTTCTGAATCCAATTCTTCCTGTGCAACAAAAAATTCGGTTCTACACACATATATTGTATCTAGAATATACTGTAATATATTTAACATATATAAGACTGCTTGCCATCTGGGGGAGGGGGTTGGGGGAGGAAGGGAAAAAATCTGAATAGAAGTAAGTGCAAGGGATAATGTTGTAAAAAATTACCCATGCATATGTACTGTCAAAAAATGTTATAATTATAAAATAAAATAAAAAATATAAAAATAAATAAATAAAACCACTCTTTGTTTTATTTATTAATTCAATATTTTTTTTACTTTCAATATTATTGATTTCTCCTCTTAATTTTTGAATTTCAAGTTTGATTTTAGGTTGATGGTTTTTAATTTGGTATTTTTCTATCGTTTTAAGTTGCAGGCCAACTTCATTAATCTTCTCTTTCTCTATTTTGTTCAAATAAGCCTCTAAAAATATAAAATTTTCCCTTATTACCGCTTTACCTGCATCCCACAGCTTTTGGTATGATGTCTCATCATTGTCATTATCTTGGGTGAATTATTAATTATTTCTAAAATTTTCTGTTTCATTCTTTAAGATGAGATTATTCAGTTTCAAATTACTTTTTGGCCCATTTACCACTAACTTCTTACTGAATGTAGCTTTTATTGCATTGTGATCTGAGAAGAAGGCATTTATTATTTCTGCCTTCCTACATTTAATTTTGAGATCTTTACATCCTAATATATGGTCAATTTTTGCAAAGGATCCATGAACTGCTTAGAAGAAAGTACATTCCTTTCTATTGCCATTCAGTTTTCTCCAAAGGTCTCTCATACCTAGTTTTTCTAATGTTCTATTTACTTTTTTAATTTCTTTCTTGTTTGTTTTGTGGTTTGATTGGTCTAAATCTGAGAGTGCAAGGTTGAGATCTCCCACTATTATAGTTTTACTGTCTATTTCTTCTTGCAATTCTCTTAACTTTTCCTTTAGAAAGTTAGATGCTATATCACTTGGTGCATATATGTTTAGTATTGATATGGCTTCATTGTTTATGCTACCTTTTAGCATGATATAGTTTCCTTCCTTATCTCTTAATTAGATCAACTTCTGCTTTTGCTTGATATGAGAGAAGGATAGCTACCCCTGCTTTTTTGGCTTTACCTGAAGCATAATAGATTCTGCTCCAAACTTTTACCTTTACTCTATATGTATCTCCCTGCTTTAAGTGTGTTTCTTGTAAACAACATATTGTAGGGTTCTGACTTTTGATCTGGTCTGCTATCTGTCTCCATTTGATGGGAGAGTTCATCCCATTCATATTTACAGGTAAAATTACTAATTCTTTATTTCCTGCCATCATATTATCCCCAGATTATGCTTTTTCCATTGACCCCCCTCAACTCCTTCCCCTATATTTAATTTATAGACCCCACTTGTGAAACACAGCTCTCCCTCTTTTTAGTATCCCTCCCCCCTCCTTCCAAGTCCCTTCCATTATTCCCCTTTTCCTTTTCCCTTTTCCTCTCCCCCTTTTTATGAGGTGAGAGAGAATTCTCTGAAAAACACATATGTCAATTATTTACTCTTTGAGCCTCTTCTGATGATAGTAAGATTCACACAAATTTTCTCCCCCTCTCTAAATTCCCTCAGATGTAGTATATTTTCTATGCCTCTTCCTGGGATGTAGTTTCCCTCTTTTTATCACTCCTTCCCCTTTTCCTGATACTACCCCCTTCCCTTTACTACTCCTCCCCTTTTTATATCAGTAAAATCAAATTATCCATGTGGATTTTCTATATATCCACAACAGAGATATAGTTGTCAAGAGATCTTTTTACCTTTTTCTGCTTCTCTTCAGTTTTGTGGATGTAGATCAAATTTTTTGTTTAAGTCTGGTTTTTTTCTTAGAAACAAATGGAATTCCTCTGTTTCATTGAATGACCATCTTCTTCCATGGAAGAAAATGCTAAACTTAGCTGGGTAATTTAGTCTTTGTTGCAATCCCAGGTTCCAGGCCCTTCGATCTTTTAATGTGGAGGCAGCCAGATCTTGAGTGACCCTTTTTGTGGCACATTGATATTTGAATTTTTATTTCTAGCTGCTTGCAATATTTTTTCCTTTATATGGTAGTTCTGCATCTTAGCTACAATGTTCTGTGGAGTTCTTTTTAAAGGTCTTTTTCAGAAGGTGTTTGATGAATTCTTTCAACACCTATTTTCCCTTCTGTTTCTATTACCTCTGGACAGTTCTCTTTGATTATTTCCTGTAAAATTGAATCTAGGGTTTTTTTTTGAGCATAGTTTTTGGGAAGTCCAATGATCCTCAGATTATCTCTCTTAGATCTATTTTCCAGGTCTATAGATTTGCCCAGTAAGTATTTGCAGTTATTCTCCAGCTTTTCTTTTTTTTTCTTTTTCTTTTTTTTTTCTTTTCTTTTGTTTTGTTTTGTTTTGTTTTGTTTGACTGATTCTTGGGTTCTCAATGAATCATTCATTTCTATTTGTTCCATCCTGATTTTTAATGAGTTATTTTCTTCATTCACATTTTTTAGTTCTTTTTGTATATGCCCAATTGAGTTTTAAATGAATTATTTTTCTCTATTGAATTTTTTTTCATTTCCCTAATTTTTTTAGAGAGTTATTTTATTTTTCCAATTTAGAAATCCTACTTTCTTGAGACTTTTTTATCTTTTCCAATTCATAAATCCTACTTTCCTGTGATTTTTTAATCTTTTCTATTTCACAAATTTTGTTTCCTTGCATCTCCTGTGAATTCTTTATTTTTTCCAACTCAAATCTCAGGACATTGTTATTCTCTATCATAGCTTCTCTTTCCTTTTCCAATTTTTCTTCAAACTCGTAACTTTTTAATAGTCTCTTCTAGGACAGAGTTATGTGATGGGAGGCAGGTATTTTTCCCCTTTATAATGTTATTTGCTGACTCTCTGCTGTTAACTTCTTTTGGGTTGGATACCTGCTCTTTCTCTGTGTAGAAGGAATCAATAGTTCTCTTCAGCTTTTTACTCATTGTTAAAAATCTGTTGGCGTCTACCCTTGGGGTAAGAAGTTTATTTATTTATTTCTTTACCAGCTTCCTCCCAGACTGGATGGATGCAGTAGCTCCTGTTCTTGAGCTAAGAGAGAGCTCTGGGAGAGAGTTCCCCTTCCCCTCCCTAGAAATGCATCAGAGTTGATATGGGTGCACTGTGAGGGTTGCCCAGTGTAGGACCCCGTTGTGTGTCCTAGCAACTTCCCTAAGGTTTAAGACTGAACAGTGAAAGTGACACAAAGCCCAGCCAATGCGTCCCTTGGGACATGGATATCAGCCGCTGATGTGAAAAGCCCTTGTGCTCAAACTGGAAGTGTCCTGACTGGAAACAACGGTCCCCACCTTCATAGTTCCACTTCTCTGGGAATTCCTTGCTGCTAGAGTTCCCCAGCCTCAGGCCAAGCCTGGCCCTATGTGGATTAGATGTTGCCTCGGGCTATGTCCCTGCTCTTCAGGCTCTTAACTACCCCAAGGTAAAGCCTGGGACAGCAGAAGGCGGCTTCACAGCTTTGTGGAGATCTGTTAGGTCACTTTCGGTTTTTCAGTGGTTCTAGGATCTAGTTTTATAATTTAAAGTGGCTTGATTTCTCTTCTCAACTTCTGTTTTATAAGCAGAGAAGAGCTAACAGCTTGTGTCAGATTCCTCTATCTCAGTGGCTTCTCTGATTTCAGAGTTCTCCCCAGCCCAATTGGCACAGTGTGCTAGCACCCAACAGTCTGTGCTGGCCTTTTTTCTTCCTTCCCTTGGAACTGACCTTTTCTGTAGAGACTCCAGATTCTCTTCAGCTGCTAAGTCGTGCTTTTAATCCTTGTGGTTTCTATCAGTCCAGAGTTTTTTTGAGGCTGATTTAACTAATTGGTAATTAGGGAAGAAGGGAGCTTACAAATTTAAGTGTATCTTCTCCATCTTGGCTCTGCCTAATTTTTAGGTGTTTTTTTTTTTTTTTTTTTAAATTCAATTGCTATTTAAGTTTCTCTCATATAGTATAACTTAATGAGATCTTCACTTTTTCAGTTGTATTAAAAATGAGCTTCAATGAGTTCAATTGAGCTAAGTGACTTTTTAAAATCATGAACATGAAGCAAATAGAAATTGGAAACTCTGGCTATCAACTACTAAAGAGAATATATGTGGCCAATTCTTAAGAACTTCTAGTGTAGTCTCACTTCTTAACCTAGCCCTTTCACTTTGTATTTGGATATGATTATATTTGTTATACTATATCACTAAAAGAAGGACCAGTACTTTTGAACTTTTCTGAAATTTCTTTTGTAAGTAGGTGAATTATCTTAAGTTGTTTCACTCCATTGTGTGTGCATGTGTGTGTTTGTACAGAGAAGGAAAGGGTGTTAGAAATATCCATATCTATATATACTTACATACACACATACATATCTATCTATACCTATGGATAGAGAGAGAGAGAGAGAGAGAGAGAGAGAGAGAGAGAGAGAGAGAGAGAGAGAGAGAGAGAGAGAGAGAGAGAGAGAGAGAGAGAGAGAGAGAGAGAGAGAGAGAGAAAGAGAGAGAGAGAGAGAGAGAAGAGAGAGAGAGAGAGAGAGAGAGAGAGAGAGAGAGAGAGAGACAGAGACAGAGACAGAGACAGAGACAGAGACAGACATGTTTACTTCCCAGCAGGAACTGGGTGAGAGAGGTATTATGTTAAAAGATGACATAACAAAGATTTTTATCCTGTGGAAAACAGAGATTGAATTCACTTAGAAGAAGTAAATCTAGATGTTTGTGGCAGCACTCTTTTTCGTGGCCAGAAACTGGAATCTAAGTAGATGCCCATCAATTGGAGAATGGCTGAATAAATTGTGGTATATGAATATTATGGAATATTATTGTTCTGTAAGAAATGACCACCAGAATGATTTCAGAAAGACCTGGAGAGTCATACATGAACTGATGCTGAGTGAAATGAACAGGACAGGAGATCGTTGTATATACTTCAACAACAATAATATATAATGATCAATTCTGATGGATGAGGCCATCTTCAGCAATGAGATGAACCCAATCAGTTCCAATTGAGCAGTAATGAACTGAACCAGCTACACCCAAGGAAAGAACTATGAACCACTACATAGAATTCCCAATCCCCCTATTTTTGTCTGCCTGCATTTTGGATTTCCTTCACAGGCTAATTGTACACTTTTTCAAAGTGTCATTCTTTTTGTACAGGAAAACAACTATTTGTACATGTACACATATATTGTATATTGAATTTATACTTTAACATATTTAACATGTATTGATCAATCTGCCATCTGGGAGGGGGAAAGTAGGAGAAAAATTAGAACAAAAGGTTTGGCAATTGTCAATGTTGTAAAATTACCCATGCATATATCTGGTAAATAAAAACTATTTTTAAAAAAGCATATCTAGGTAATGATTTCAGAGAAATAAAGCCATGGGGCATTGACCACAGAAAATCAACAATAAGTAGTAACAAGTTGGGGAAGAGAGATATAGATTGTCTTGGCCAGTTGTCTGTGTTTACTCTTATATACAGATACTGCCCTCTTTGTTTTGCTAATCCTCTATTCTTCTGATGATAGTGGGGTCTAGAGATATGCCAACATAATATCTACATATTGAATTCAATAAAAATATATTTTGTAAAATCTACAAGTGATTAAAAGTTATTTTACTAATATGTTTGTATCAATTATTTAATCTATATCATCCATGAAAATCCATTCTAATCCCTAATGCACACACACATTTGATATTAGGTTATTTTAGGAATAACATTTTAAAAAGATAAGTAAAAGAACATAACTAATGTTAAAAAGTATCTTATATTAAAAAAAATTATGGGGTTGTATAAATTAGAAATTACAGAATTTCAATAGCATTTGCTTCTCCATAGTCATGAGGGGGAAGGATTCAATTTTTAAAAATAATTCATCCCAAATTGTGGTAGTATCTGAATTCTAAACCTTTGAAGGCTGATTTCTGGGGAATAACATGTTTTGTCAAACTGTAGATTTGGTTGTTAAAATGAATGAAATAGTTGGACTACAGATGTCCATCTGCTTGTTTTAGTCTTTTTAAGGACTATATTAGATTAAAACAATTAGCGATCCAATCCACTGCTCACAACTTAACTATAGGCAACAACTGATGATTTCAGAAATGGTTCTCCATAAAGATATAGCCCCTAGTACTTACAGGCAGATGGAGTAACCAGGGTAAAGAAAAGCCAATATTGATTTTTTTCAATCATGAACTTTTTTCACCCTTGTTCACTAATCTGGCTGCAAATTTCATTCTAAATAGTTTTAAATGTCATGTCCATTTGGAGAGTGCTTGTATCTTTCAAGAATTATCTGAAGGCATCATCCCTGGATATGGTCCCAGTTAAAGCATTAACATTAGACCAATATAACAATTAGGATATCTTGGCAGTTAAATATCTCAAAAGCCTGAGTCAGGTTATGAACACACTGTTTCCCTGGTCAGTTTTCAATCAAACACTGCCAACAGTAAGAGATATTCATAATAATCATAACGAAGAGTACTTTAGCTTCAAGAAGCCTTCTGTTTTCTGTTTTGAATGATTTTATTTTAAAATAAACACAATCAAATGTATAACATTGGCCTACTTGAGGTAATTGCTTCAGAATTTTTCTCTATCCATAGCCTTTATTTCCCTTTTTTATTAGAATATTTTTTTTCTAGAGGGAGAGTATTAAAAAGAAAATGGAAACCACCACCATAAAGCAGAACACATTTTCTTTCTCCAAAATCTTATCTTCATATGACAAGAATTCTTGAAACAAATATAGAAATGGAATAAGATTTAAATAGTTCAGAGAATCACTATTTTCAGGTTTGAAAGATATCTGAGCAATATTTTAGTCTGTGTTATATGAAAAAAGTTTTCTCACAAAAACAAACTAGACAAAGGATCATCTACCTTTTATTTTTTATTTTTTAATCCAAAAATATTTTTGGTTTAATTTATTTTTTCAAATGTATTTTATATGAAAAAACAGAATTTAAAAAAAACAAAAACAGACAAACAGAAAAGCAATACAAAACAAAATGAAACAAAAAAGAGAACATTACTCTGTGCCCAGCAGAACATTAGAGAGGATTCTATATATATATATATATGAAATTTTATTCATGAGTGTCTGTCTTTTCTTCACTTGTTATTTATTTATTTTTTTGCTGCACAATTTTTTTTATTTTATCCCCCCCTTATCATTCTCCCAGAATCCCCAATGAGGTTATAGTTAAGAAAGATATATTTATATATGCATATGTAGATATATGCATACACATACATACACACATACACAGACCCATACACATCTTCCTTTCATTTCCCCCATCCTCTCTTCTTAATGAAAGGAAAATTTACCTTAAATATCAGATGCCTTATTATATTGTGAACACACATCAAACTTGCAATTTACTACAGTTGTCAGGTTTTTTTTAAGCTATTTTAAACTAGATATCCTTTATTTTTTTCTATTTGATGAGTTTCTTTCCAATCCAAGTATAAGTTCCGTCTTTTAAATTTAAGCTAACTAGATGAAATCAAGTATCCTACCTTGTGGAGATATTTTTATACCCTATCTCAGTTACCAACCATGTGACACAGTACTACTAAGATTTAATATTCAAATTTGATTTATACCTTTAACTTAATCATTGATAAACATCTTAAAGAATATGGAACCAAACAATAATCCTTTGGCCTCTCCATTGGAGATCAAATAAATATTAAATTATAAATAAATGTAATTTAAAAATGGTCATTCCACCAGTACTGAATCCTTCAATTGTTATAGTCATCAATCCCACATCTCTCCCACTATTCCACAAAAATAACTTTAAGGATTTTATCAAAAACTATACTAAAAATGTAAGTCAAATGACTTACAAGGGTTGCTATCAGAAAAATAAATATGGGATTTTGTAGAAAATGAAAACAATAATGACAATAATTTATTTTCTTCTTTAAAAACAATTTTAATATAACTTTTCTCAATATTCTTCACTGATCCTCCATTCAAAGAGCCACCTTTTTTTTAAAGGTGTTTAGGAAACACTTTAAATTTAAATCATTCATCATCTAAATTCAAGACTATATAGAATTTTTATTAAATTTTTGGTATATATTAGACCTTTTTAATTCTTATCTTTTTGGGGTATATGCTTAGCAATATTTTTGTGCAAAAGGGTTTAGGTACTTTAATTATTCTTTCCATAATTTTTTTCTAGAATTGTTGGGCAAATTCACAGACATACCTCTAGTATATTGGTGTTGACATATTTTCACACATTGTCTATTTTTAATTATTTTTCATTGTCATTTTCTCCAATTATGTGTGAAGTGAAACTTCAATGTTATTTTAATTTGTTTTTATCATTAATGTTTTGGAGAAAATTTTCATATGGTTTAATACTTCCATTTTAATGTGTTATTAACTAATTTCTTTAATAATGAATTCTAGAATTTTTCTAAGAATCAAAATTAAAAAAAAACAATTCTCTTACATTTTAAATAAATTAAGATAATATATGCTTCTAAAAATAATCTTTTAGTATCTCTTCCCTTTCTAGGTTCAACATTAGATTCATGCTTTCAGCTGATATGAGACTACCTTGAGATAGTGTCAGTCCACCAACTCCCAGATTTCAGGGAGACTTAGACCAAATCTAGTTGCAGCTCCAATTCTCCATTATAGATCTGCTAATCCTCCTAAATTCTCATAATCATTATCATTATCTATCAACCACACAAATCATCCCCCTTCCTTTTGCAATGAGTCCAGTGGTTCCAGTCTTTATACCAATACCTGCTCTCACACCAGAGGGCATCAACATATTGGTATCAGTTCCTGGCTTTGATCATTACCTTTGCTTTATGCCTTCATTCAAATTCAAATACACAGATGGCTATACCTTTGGTTCTTTGTTCCTTGTTCACAAACTCAAAATTCCTTTATTTGATACTTTTATAATAATAATTATTTCTTCTTTTTCTACACCTTAAAAACAAATTTTTCTTTTCCTCATCATGACTTCTAGTCATTCCACCCTAAAAATCACTACACTTTTTCTCCTTTTCTACCTGAACTGTTTCATGAATCAATTCTACTTCATTTTCTCCTCTACCTCTCTATTCTTCAGATCCTTACCTTTTTGATCCTCATCAATCATATCTTGCTAAACTCCAACCCTGGATTACTTCCATTATGCTTCTCCTTCACTGTTATTCATGTACTTCTATATTAATTCCATTGATTGGTTTACAATATTGAAACCCATGGATCTTGCCAAAACCTCTGTGTATCTAAGCCTTTATATTGGTGCATACTACTAAATTGCATAAATAGTAAATTTTGCCTTCATTCCTTTGAAATTTCATTTTCTTAGGCCTATAAAGATCCCTTTTGGTTTTTCTTCTATCTTCAATTAAGTTAGTTTTTGGATTACCTACAAATTTGGTAAACATAACATCTATGTCTTTAAGTTTTTTGGTTTAAAGTGATAATGAGAACAACAACTATAGACCAAGAACTGATTTCTGAGGTTCTGGAGATTTTCTGCCACTCTGATCCTGAATCATGAATAATTATCCTTTAGGTCCAGCCATCAAACCAATACTAAGTTGCCTTGTTATCTACTTCATATTTTTAAGGTGTCTTCACAAAAAACTGTGCTCCTTAGAGCTACATTATTAAGCAATTTGCTTAGTATCACGTGAACACTTAGAATTCCTTCTTTTGAAGCGAGTTAAGGGAAGATAGAGAATTCCAAATACATCAATATGAACACCAAGCAGGTGCCTTTACTAAAGTGTAACACCAATATAGAGAGCCCCAATATGGAAATCATCTGGCTGCCAAAGTAGGTGACAAACTCACTCAGGTTGGAAATAAAATGTCAAACTTCCTTTATGATTATTAGAAGGGTAAGGACCCATAGGAGCCACTGTGTTTTTAGCCTGAATAATATAGGGAGACCTACATAAAAATGATAATAAAAAAGTTCACTAAACTATATTCATAGCATTCCATTCATTTACTCTGTTAGTCTTTTTTATTTGGGGGGGAGTTTTAGAGTTTGAACAATGTGAGGAAGGGGAATTAAAGTATTTGGATATTTATATGTGAAAGGAAGGTGTATATGGGAGAGCATCTGTTGGAAAGGTGATGTCTGATTCTTCCCATTTTCTAATCAACATACCTCTTTGGTTATACTATAGTCCATTTTGCAGGCCATTGTTCTATACAGTACTATTTCAGATTCTCTACTCCTAAAAACAAAGTCAGAGTACAGTGGTTTTCACTTCAGAATCAAAAGGTATTGTTCCTGGTCAATGAACGGATTTCCCCAAATCAGAATTCTGTAGGTTAACTCACATCTATGCTCTTCATAAAGCTGTAGGTCTATGAAAACCTTCTTTTGGCTCTTCAATATAGACATATGCCCTTTTTCCCCATAATTAAGTTCCCTTAAAATATCTTTATTTGGGATCATTTGACATCATTTTTCTTATCTCTTTTATTGTAATTTTTTTGTTAGAAACATTAATTGCAAGGATGATTGTCATACTCCCCTTCCCTTTATTCTTATTGATTCGTTAATTTTATTCATTGTGTTGAGTTTTTAAAGGTCATTAGAATGAAGATGTATCATAACAATACATTTATTTTAGAGATGTTGTACATAAGTATTACATATCTGACAAAATACATCAGAAGCCAATTTTTCCAAATCATAGCTTTTATACAGTAAAAATATTTTGCTTCCTATTTTTCCATTCTCTATTTACTGATTTATTTAGAGGAAATAGCTAACATTTTTTTTTCACAGACTGTTTAGATTAGTAACAAAGTGTTATTTAGACTTGAAAATGGATAATTTCCTTCAATGCTAGATCATAGTGATTTATTTTGGAAAAAAAATGCCATTTTTACATTAATTTATATTGTCATCATGAAGTGAGAAAATATTAATATATAGGTAGGAATTTTAGATTAATAGAATGATAAGCTCAACAATTATCATTTTGTATAATATATGAAAATTCAAAACAAATATATTTTAAAATATTCCATCAGAAGAAAATTGTCTTCCTCTTTATCTTTTTAAACTAATATCCTATCACAATGTAAATAATTCTAGGAGTATTATTTTCAAGGACCTTAAACTTTCTAGATATATGAGTTGAATAGAAAGGCATTACTGATACATTAGCTTGCCAGTATTCCTTATTTTGTAGAATCCATGTTTTTGGGGATTTTGTATTTATTGCTGATTTCAATACACTTCTTATTCTTTATCATAGAACAATTTGATACATAGAAAGTGTTCTCCATAAATTAATAAATAGTAATGCTTGTTGAACCACAGGCTTGGCTCTTTTTTTCCACGTATGAGTTTTATATTTTGTGTGGAACAGCTCTCCTTCCATTATCTCAGATGTTGTTTTAATTAAGTAGGAGTCTCTGAGGGGCAGAGATTTTCAAGAGTGATGGCAGGACCCCCTATCTATCACAATTTTGTTCTAGAATTTCAAACTGATTACCATTTGAACCTGACTTGTCAGATGGATTTGATGTGATTACCAAAAAGCAGGGACTTGCTGCTTTAAACATTACAGCTGTGACAATAACAAGACAAGCTGAATGTATTCATTCTCACAGCCTTAACATGATTCATGTGGTTTTGGAATTAAATTCTGTCTGAACAACAAGCTACTTATTTAGGTGGCAAAAGTAACTGCTCAACTAAATTCTTCTATATATAGTTTTAGATATTTTTAAACAATTGATCTTAGCTATTATTATTAGGACAAAAATTAGTCATGTTAAAATCATTGGAATTAGCATTTTCTAATTTGGGATCCTATAGTAGACATTAGATGAGATCTACTTCAATCTTAATTGACTATCATTTGCTTACATAGAATTCGAATAAGGAAGTGATTGGAGAGCAGCAGCAAAATGGAAAATTAACTAATTGGAAAATATGATTGTAAGATAAGGCAAAGGACTCCAGAGGTAAATTATATTGACCATCTTGTTGACAATTTAAAATGGCTCCTAGGACTTTTGTAGCATCTAACTATTTAGAGAATCAAAAGCAATTACAGGAACCTGGCAATACTTTCACTATTCCTTCATGGTACTTTGTATCAGGACTTGGAATGAACCTTTCTGATCAACTTATAAAGGCATTGAGAATTAGAGTACACTGTGTCTAACTTTCACAATGTATCTTTAATGATTAATTTTTCTGGGTAATCTTGATAATCTAAGCATACACATTTTTAAAAGGGTCCCCAGAGCTTCTTCTTAGCATTCTGGAAGTATCTCAGATTGATCAGGTTTGATTTCCTAATGTTTTCTGCTTCAGTGTTCCAGTCTTCCAATTTTCTTTCCCCTAAAGACTACCACTTAAGAATCAATTTAGTTGGCTGGTCTGACAGAGTTTTTTAGAGGAAAGTATTTAGTTAGTACAGTAAGCATAATTGGTACAAAACTTGTCTCCAGAAATAGAGCTGTACTATAAGTATTAAATACACTGTCTTATGAATACATGGAGTCCAGGAAAAAGTGGGTTCAAACATAAAGAATACATGAAGGAAATTCATAATTCCTGGTTTTGGAAAGTCCTTTGCTCTCATTCATGAAGTGCTCCAAAAATGCATCTTAAGTATACCTCCACCTGCAAACACTGCCATCACATAAAGGTATATATCTAGGGCATTGAAGGCAAGGCTGAAATGCTTCTGTCCCTCTGTGTTTATCAGCTTTGCACTAAAGACAAAAAAAAAAAAGCAAGCAAGAAATCTGGATAAGGTGGAAGAAAAGTGAGTCCTTTTCCTTTTTTACCCCTTCTATGCAGGCAGTTTTCTTATGGGAACTTCCTTTTCTAAAACTCTAAATATATTTGATCCCAAATCCTTAATATAGCTATTTAATTCTATTTTCAAACTGCTTAATAAATAACCAATGATCCCTTGGATGTGGCCCCAAGAATTACTGTGTTGATACTCATGATTCTTGTGAGAGAAAAATAAAAACATTATAGCTTGATGGGTTTTTCTACACTGGAAACAAGGGCTATGTGATTTAACAATAGGACATGTAATGATTTACATTGGGTTGAATAACTCAGTGACTCCTAGTTTATATTTGCAAAAGGCAATTTAAACCTATTATAGTCTGATTTAAAACAAATCCAATAATAAGACCAAAATGGTGGAGAAAAGTAGGAGTCCAAGTAAGATTTCCTTAATTCCCCTCCAAATAACTGTAAAAACAAATTCTGGAGAACCAGAACTCAGAAAAGAATGGATAACATGATTTTCTAGCCCAAAACAACTTAAAAGCTTAGCAGGAAAGGTCTGATACAACAGTCTGAGTGAAGCACAGTTTAGCACAGATAATGCCAGAACAGGTCATTGGAGAAGGGGAAAAAAAAGAAGGAAAAATCCAATTGGAAAAACAAATAAGCCAGAAAATAGATATGAGAGACAATTTAAGACTTATTGGACTACCTTAACATCACAATAAAAATGAACCTAGATATGATCTTTCAAACATTTTTCAAGGAACTTCTCTGATATTTTTAGGATAAAAATGAGATTATATTTGCAATGACAGAAAATATTATTAATATACAATGATTTTGAGAAATCCAGAGTTTTCCCCTTTCTTGAAAATTCTGATTTGAAAAGTTAAGTATTTTAAAAGATATTGCCTAACTTTCTTGTTCAGCCCTTACCAAGGCTGGGTACCTATTGTATTCTAATAGGTGGGAGTGGGCAAAAATTATTTGCACAAATTGTCAAGATTGGAGGGAACTTAAGAACTAAACAACATAAACAAAGTTAGTAGTCAAAGGACATAAATAGGCAAGGTTTTTTAAGTGTTTGAATCTATCTATAGTTATATGAAAACATTCTCCATATCACTAACAGTTGGAACAATACAAATTAACATAACTCAGTTAACATCTAATACCAATTATATTGCCTAAGATGACATAGGAAAAAAAAAGACATATATTGGAGGCTGTGTGGCACAATTGAGATGCTAATTCACTCTTGGTAGAGTTTTGAACCGATTCAGTCTTCCTCTAGAGAAATTTGGAACTATGCCTAAATTTGGAAATTATGACTCAGTAATAAGACTCCTAGATCTGTATCTCAAAGTAACTTTTAAAAAAGGAAAAGGACAAAATATACAAAATATTCATAGAACCTCTTTTAATTTTGGTAAAGAATTGGAAATTGTGGGACTCTATCATTTGAATAATAGCTAAGCAAATAGTAGTATGTAATTGTAATGGAATATCATTGTGTGTGTGTGTGTGTGTGTGTGTGTGTGTGTGTGTGTGTGTGTGTGTGTAAGAAATGATAAGAATTCTTTCAGAAAAAAAAATGGAAAGACTTAAAGTAATGCAAAATGCAGTGATTGGAACCAGCACAACATTGTACACAGTAACACCAATACTTTATGATGATCACCTATTAATGATTTTGTTATTCTCAGAAATACAATGACTCAAGGGAATTCTTAAGGGTTTTTGATAAAAACCGCTATCCATTTTCACAAAAAGAACTGATGGACTCTGAAGAGAGATTGAAACATAAGTTCTGTTACTTTATTTTTCTTTCTTTTTGTTGTTTTTTCTTTTGTACTAAGACTAATATAAAATATTTTTGCATGATTGCACATGTGTAATATATATCATTTCTTGCCTTCTCAATGAATGGAAGGACAGAAAAAGTTTGGTACTCAACATTTTTTAAGTGTTAAAAATTGCTTTTACAAATAATTGATCAAAATAAAATGTTGAGACTTCCGGCCAAGATGGCGGCGTGGAGGCAGACAGCTGCTTGAGCTCCTCGTTTTCTCTCAGAATTTACTTCATGACAAGCCTCTGACTTAATGCTTGACCCAGAAAGAAATCCACAAATTATCACCAAGAGAAGACATCCTTGAAAGTCGCCAGAAAAGGTCTGTGTTTGTTCGGGGGAGGGTCAATCAGACTGGGCGCAAACTGAGGGCAGACAGCCAGAGCAAGACAGGCAGCTCGCACAGCTCAGACCGGAGGGGGAGGGGTGTGATCTCTGCCATTTCTGTGAAAGGGCTTTTGCCCCAGTGTGGATGCTCCGTCTTGGCAGCAAGCCAGGAGCAGCAGAGAGGGTGTAAACACCAGAGGTGAAGATTAAAACCCCAGAAAGCCAGCGTCTCTCAGAGCCCGGCCACCCCCAACCCCCACCTGGACTGACTCGGTGCGTTCTCGGAGCCTCAGAGCGCAGACTCAGTACAGTCATTGCTGTTCTGTTAGTGGCTCTCTGCTGCCCTACCCCCAGTCTGTAGAGGAAGCCCATTAATAACATCCAGCCCTATCCCCCGCAAAACAGACCAATTGTTTCTCTTGTCAGTTTGTTTTCTTTGATTCCTACTCTGACAAAATGAACAAAAAATTCAAAAGGGCTCTAACCATTGACAGCTTCTGTGTGGAGAGGGAGCAGACTTCAAATGCTGAGGAGACTAGGAACAGACTGTCCCCAGATGTATCCCCTGGGAGGGATATAAGCTGCTCCTCAATACAAAAGAACCTCATAGAGGAAATCAAAAAGGCTCTCACAAGAGAGCTGGAAGAGAAATGGGAAAAGGAAAGGGAAGCTTGGCAAGAGAGCCTGGAGAAGTCATCCCATGCATTCAAAGACATAATGGACAAAGAAATCAAATCATTGAGGAACAAGATTAGTGAGCTGGAAAAGCTAAACAACTCCAAGGAAAACAGGATTAGTGAGCTGGAAAAGGTAAACAACTCCAAGGAAAACAGGATTAGAGAGCTGGAAAAAGAAATCAGCTCTCTAAAAAATAAAATGGATAAAATGGAAAAAAATTCCATAGAAGATAAAAACTCAATTGGACAATTACAAAGAGATATAAAAAAAGTGAGTGAAGAAAATACATCATTGAAAATTAGACTGGAACAAGTAGAAATGAATGACTCAAGGAGAAACCAAGAGGGAGTCAAGCAAAACCAGAGAAATGAAACAATTGAAAAGACTGTCAAGTACCTTACCAGAAAGACAACAGACCTGGAAAACAGATCCAGGAGAGACAATTTGAGAATAATCGGACTCCCTGAAAAATGGGAGGAAAAAAAGAGCTTGGACACCATTTTCGAGGAAATTATCAAAGAGAACTGCCCAGACGTTTTGGAAACAGAGGGTAAAATAGACATTGAAAAAATTCATCGATCACCTACTGAAAGGGACCCTAAAATCAAAACGCCAAGAAATATAGTGGCCAAGTTCAAGAACCATCAGACAAAGGAAAAGATATTGGAAGCTGCTAGAAAAAAACAATTCAGATATGGAGGATCCACAATAAGGATAACACAGGATCTAGCAGCGTCCACATTAAAAGAACGCAGGGCCTGGAACATGATATTCCGAAAGGCTAAGGAACTTGGTATGCAGCCAAGAATAACTTACCCAGCAAGAATGAGCATCGTTTTCCAGGGAAGAAGATGGACATTTAACGAAATAAATGAATTCCATCTATTTTTGATGAAAAAACCAGACCTACATAAGAGGTTTGATCTTCAAATACAGAACTCAAGAGACTTCTAAAAAAGGTAAAAAGAAATCTTGAGAACTATACTTCTGTCAAAAAAATATGTAAAGAACATATGTACAATTTGTCTTAGAAACTAGAGGTGGAAAGGAGATTATATCATAAAAAAGTATAAAGTGGTGGTACTACATCTCATGAAGAGGCAAAGGTAACCTATTATATCTGAGAGAAAGAAAGGAGGGAGATGAACATAGCGTGTATCAATAGACATATTCAATTTATGGTGAAACTTCTTCCACTTCATTGAAAAGTGAAAGGGAAGGAGTAAGCTAAGGGGAAGGGAATACAGTAATTTCGAGGAAAAGGGGTAAAATAAGGGGAGGATCTTTAAGGTGGGGGAGGGATCCTAAAAAGGGAGGGCTGTGAAAAGCAAGTGGTGTTTACCAGTTTGATACTGGATAGGAGGGTAAAAGGGAAGGAAAGGGGAAAAGCATAAGCAGGGGTTAATAGGATGGCAAGCAATATAGAATTAGTCCTTCTAACCATAAATGTGAATGGGGCAAACTGCCTCATAAAGAGGAAGCAGTTAGCAGACTGGATTAAAAGTCAGAATCCTACTATATGTTGTTTACAGGAAACACACCTGAAACAGGATGAGACAATCAAACTAAAAGTAAAAGGGTGGAGCAGAATCTATTATGCTTCAGGCAAAACCAAAAAAGCAGGAGTAGCCATCCTCATCTCAGATCAAGCAAAAACAAAAATTGATCTAATTAAAAGAGATAAGGAAGGGCATTATATCCTGCTAAAGGGAAGCATCAATAGTGAAGCAGTATCAATATTAAACATGTATGCACCAAGTGGTGCAGCATCTAAATTCTTAAAAGAGAAATTAAGAGAGCTGCAAGAGGAAATAGATAGCAAAACTATAATAGTGGGAGATCTCAACCTTGCACTCTCAGAATTCGATAAATCAAACCACAAAATAAATAAGAAAGAAGTCAAAGAGGTAAATAGAATACTAGAAAAGTTTGATATGATAGATCTTTGGCGAAAGCTAAATGGAGACAGAAAGGAATATACTTTCTTCTCAGCAGTTCATGGAACCTATACAAAAATTGATCATATACTAGGGCATAAAAACCTCAAAATCAAATGCAGTAAGGCAGAAATAGTAAATGCATCCTTTTCAGACCATAATGCAATCAAAATAACATTTAATAAAAAGCCAGGGGAAAATAGACCAAAAAATAATTGGAAACTAAATAATCTTATACTAAAGAATGATTGGGTAAAACAGCAAATCATAGACATAATTAATAACTTCACCCAAGAAAATGACAATAATGAGACATCATACCAAAATGTGTGGGATACAGCCAAAGCAGTAATTAGGGGAAGTTTTATATCTCTACAGGCCTACCTGCATAAAATAGAGAAAGAGAGGGCCAACGAATTGGGTTTACAACTAAAATTGCTAGAAAAGGAACAAATTAAAAACCCCCAGACAAACACAAAACTTGAAATTCAAAAAATAAAAGGTGAGATTAATAAAATTGAAAGTAAAAAAACTATTGAATTAATTAATAAAACTAAGAGTTGGTTTTATGAAAAAACCAACAAAATAGACAAACCCTTAGTAAACCTGATTAAAAAAAGGAAAGAGAAAAAGCAAATTGATAGTCTTGAAAATGAAAAGGGTGAACTCACCACTAATGAAGAGGAAATTAGAACAATAGTTAGAAGCTACTTTGCTCAACTTTATGCCGATAAATTCGATAACTTAAATGAAATGGAAGAATACCTTCAAAAATATAGCTTGCCCAGATTAACAGAGGAAGAAGTAAGTAGTCTAAATAGTCCCATCTCAGAAAAAGAAATAGACCAAGCTATTAACCAACTTCCTAAGAAAAAGTCCCCAGGACCAGATGGATTTACAGGTGAATTCTACCAAACATTTAAAGAACAACTAACTCCAATGCTATGTAAACTATTTGAAAAAATAGGGATTGAAGGAGTCCTACCAAATTCCTTCTATGACACAGACATGGTACTGATACCTAAACCAGGTAGATCGAAAACTGAGAAAGAAAACTATAGACCAATTTCCTTAATGAATATTGATGCTAAAATCTTAAATAAGATATTAGCAAATAGACTTCAGAAAATCATCCCCAGGATAATACACTATGACCAAGTGGGATTTATACCAGGAATGCAGGGCTGGTTTAATATTAGGAAAACTATTAGTATAATTGACCATATTAATAATCAAATTAATAAAAACCATATGATCATCTCAATAGATGCAGAAAAGGCATTTGATAAAATCCAACATCCATTCCTACTAAAAACGCTTGAGAGTATAGGAATAAATGGACTATTCCTTAAAATAATAAGGAGCATATATTTAAAACCTTCAGTAAACATCATATGTAATGGTGATAAACTAGAACCTTTCCCTGTAAGATCAGGAGTGAAACAAGGTTGCCCACTATCACCATTACTATTCAATATAGTACTAGAAACTCTAGCCTTGGCAATAAGAGCCGAGAAAGAGATCCAAGGAATTAGAGTAGGAAATGAAGAAATCAAATTGTCACTTTTCGCAGATGACATGATGGTATACTTAGAGAACCCCAAAGACTCTGCTAAAAAGCTATTAGAAATAATTGAGAATTTTAGCAAAGTCGCAGGATACAAAATAAATCCACATAAATCCTCAGGATTTTTATACATTACCAACACAATCCAACAGCAAGAGATACAAAGAGAAATTCCATTCAAAATAACAGTCGATAGTATAAAATATTTGGGAATATATCTACCAAAGGAGAGTCAGGCATTATATGAGCAAAATTACAAAACACTTGCCACAAAAATAAAGTCAGATTTAAATAATTGGAAAGACATTCAATGTTCTTGGATAGGCCGAGCGAATATAATAAAGATGACAATACTCCCCAAACTAATCTATTTATTTAGTGCTATACCAATCAGACTCCCAAGAAACTATTTTAATGACCTAGAAAAAATAACAACAAAATTCATATGGAAGAATAAAAGGTCAAGAATTGCAAGGGAACTAATGAAAAAAAAGTCAGAGGAAGGTGGTCTAAGTGTACCTGATTTAAAGCTATATTATAAAGCAACAGTCACCAAAACCATTTGGTATTGGCTAAGAAATAGACTAGTTGATCAGTGGCATAGGTTAGGTTCACAGGACAAGATAGTGAATAAAAATAGCAATCTAATCTTTGACAAACCCAAAGATCCCAAATTTTGGGATAAGAATTCATTATTTGACAAAAACTGCTGGGAAAACTGGAAAGTAGTATGGCAGAAACTAGGCATGGACCCACATTTAACACCACATACTAAGATTAGATCAAAATGGGTCCAAGATTTAGGCATAAAGAACGAAATCATAAATAAATTGGAGGAACATGGGATGGTTTACCTCTCAGACTTGTGGAGGAGGAAGGAGTTTGTGTCCAAGGGAGAACTAGAGACCATTATTGATCACAAAATAGAACATTTTGATTACACCAAATTAAAAAGTTTCTGCACAAACAAAACTAATGCAAACAAGATTAGAAGGGAAGTAACAAATTGGGAAAAAATTTTTACAGTTAAAGGTTCTGATAAAGGCCTCATCTCCAAAATATACAGAGAATTGACTTTAATTTA
Source organism: Sminthopsis crassicaudata (assembly GCF_048593235.1). Classification (NCBI taxonomy): domain Eukaryota; kingdom Metazoa; phylum Chordata; class Mammalia; order Dasyuromorphia; family Dasyuridae; genus Sminthopsis; species Sminthopsis crassicaudata. Next base: position 538,110,270 of record NC_133617.1, read on the forward strand.
TAAGAAATCAAGCCATTCTCCAATTGATAAATGGTCAAAGGATATGAACAGACAATTTTCAGATGATGAAATTAAAACTATTTCCACTCATATGAAAGAGTGTTCCAAATCACTATTGATCAGAGAAATGCAAATTAAGACAACTCTGAGGTATCATTACACACCTGTCAGATTGGCTAAGATGACAGGAACAAATAACGATGAATGTTGGAGGGGCTGTGGGAAAACTGGGACACTGATGCATTGTTGGTGGAGTTGTGAAAGAATCCAACCATTCTGGAGAGCAATCTGGAATTATGCCCAAAAAGTTATCAAAATGTGCATACCCTTTGACCCAGCCATACTACTACTGGGCTTATATCCCAAGGAAATACTAAAGAAGGGAAAGGGTCCTGTATGTGCCAAAATGTTTGTGGCAGCCCTTTTCATAGTGGCTAGAAGCTGGAAGATGAATGGATGTCCATCAATTGGAGAATGGTTGGGTAAACTATGGTATATGAATGTTATGGAATATTATTGTTCTATAAGAAATGACCAACAGGAGAAATACAGAGAGGCCTGGAGAGACTTACATCTACTGATGCTGAGTGAAACGAGCAGAACCAGAAGATCATTATACACTTCAACAATGATACTGTACGAGGATGTATGCTGATGGAAGTGGATTTCTTCAACATAGAGAAGAACTAATCCAATTCCAATTGATTAATGATGGACAGAACCAGCTACATCCAGAAAAGGACTGGGAAATGAATGTAAACTGTTATTTTTACCTTCTGAATCCAATTCTTCCTGTGCAACAAAAAATTCGGTTCTACACACATATATTGTATCTAAATTATACTGTAATATATTTAACATATATAAGACTGCTTGCCATCTGGGGGAGGGGGTTGGGGGAGGAAGGGAAAAAATCTGAATAGAAGTAAGTGCAAGGGATAATGTTGTAAAAAAATTACCCATGCATATGTTATAATGTTATAATTAAATGTTATAATTATATAATAATGTTATAAAAATGTTATAATTATAAAATAAAATAAAAAATTAAAAAAAAAAAAAAAATAAAATAAAATAAAATGTTAAACTTTAAAAAAGACAAATCTGTATCCTAAGATCACCCAGAGAAAATTTAGTGTGTGTGTGTGTGTGTGTGTGTGTATATATAGATAGATAGATATAGATATAGATATATAGATATAATAGATAGATAGATAAATAGAGAGATATCTCTCTCTCTCTCTCTCTATATATATATATAGATCTATATCTATATCTATTAGATACAGATATATCTATATAGATATATAGATCAGCTTATTTTGACCAAAATCGACTTGAATTGCATAGTAAGCTTACTAGTTTAACTAAAATTTAAAAATAAAACTGCAATATGACTTCATGGCTTCAAATAACCACATAGCATAGATTTTTGGTGAGCTAAAATATATATGTATACATGTGAGGGTTCACAGGATTTCCAGTTTGGGGAGGTACTAAAGGGATGTCAACTTTTTGTTTTCTCTTCTTTTGTTTTTAATTAGGATGGAGAGTATATAGTCTGAGAAGCAGCAAACACTTCAGCAGGCCAAGCTTGCTTAGGCAAGCATCAAGTAGTATAGTAAATCATACCCTATTAAGTAGTTTTTTTTTTTTTTTTTTAAATTTTTTATTTTATTTTATAATTATAACATTTTTTGACAGTACATATGCATGGGTAATTTTTTACAACATTATCCCTTGCACTTACTTCTATTCAGATTTTTTCCCTTCCTCCCCCAACCCCCTCCCCCAGATGGCAAGCAGTCTTATATATGTTAAATATATTACAGTATAATTTGATACAATATATGTGTGTAGAACCGAATTTTTTTGTTGCACAGGAAGAATTGGATTCAGAAGGTAAAAATAACAGTTTACATTCATTTCCCAGTGTTCCTTTTCTGGATGTAGCTGGTTCTGTCCATCATTAATCAATTGGAATTGGATTAGTTCTTCTCTATGTTGAAGAAATCCACTTCCATCAGCATACATCCTCGTACAGTATCATTGTTGAAGTGTATAATGATCTTCTGGTTCTGCTCGTTTCACTCAGCATCAGTTGATGTAAGTCTCTCCAAGCCTCTCTGTATTTCTCCTGTTGGTCATTTCTTATAGAACAATAATATTCCATAACATTCATATACCATAGTTTACCCAACCATTCTCCAATTGATGGACATCCATTCATCTTCCAGCTTCTAGCCACTATGAAAAAGGGCTGCCACGAACATTTTGGCACATACAGGACCCTTTCCCTTCTCTAGTAGTTCCTTGGGGTATAAGCCCAGTAGTAGTATGGCTGGGTCAAAGGGTATGCACATTTTGATAACTTTTTGGGCATAATTCCAGATTGCTCTCCAGAATGGTTGGATTCTTTCACAACTCCACCAACAATGCATCAGTGTCCCAGTTTTCCCACAGCCCCTCCAACATTCATCGTTATTTGTTCCTGTCATCTTAGCCAATCTGACAGGTGTGTAATGATACCTCAGAGTTGTCTTAATTTGCATTTCTCTGATCAATAGTGATTTGGAACACTCTTTCATATGAGTGGAAATAGTTTTAATTTCATCATCTGAAAATTGTCTGTTCATATCCTTTGACCATTTATCAATTGGAGAATGGCTTGATTTCTTATAAATTAAAGTCAATTCTCTGTATATTTTGGAGATGAGGCCTTTATCAGAACCTTTCACTGTAAAAATTTTTTCCCAATTTGTTGCTTCCCTTCTAATCTTGTTTGCATTAGTTTTGTTTGTGCAGAAACTTTTTAATTTGGTGTAATCAAAATGTTCTATTTTGTGATCAATAATGGTCTCTAGTTCTCCCTTGGACACAAACTCCTTCCTCCTCCACAAGTCTGAGAGGTAAACCATCCCATGTTCCTCCAATTTATTTATGATTTCGTTCTTTATGCCTAAATCTTGGACCCATTTTGATCTAATCTTAGTATGTGGTGTTAAATATGGGTCCATGCCTAGTTTCTTGCCATACTAATTTCCAGTTTTCCCAGCAGTTTTTGTCAAATAATGAATTCTTATTTGGGTCTTTGGGTTTGTCAAAGATTAGATTGCTATTTTTATTCACTATCTTGTCCTGTGAACCTAACCTATGCCACTGATCAACTAGTCTATTTCTTAGCCAATACCAAATGGTTTTGGTGACTGTTGCTTTATAATATAGCTTTAAATCAGGTACACTTAGACCACCTTCCTCTGACTTTTTTTTCATTAGTTCCCTTGCAATTCTCGACCTTTTATTCTTCCATATGAATTTTGTTGTTATTTTTTCTAGGTCATTAAAATAGTTTCTTGGGAGTCTGATTGGTATAGCACTAAATAAATAGATTAGTTTGGGGAGTATTGTCATCTTTATTATATTCGCTCGGCCTATCCAAGAACATTGAATGTCTTTCCAATTATTTAAATCTGACTTTATTTTTGTGGCAAGTGTTTTGTAATTTTGCTCATATAATTCCTGACTCTCCTTTGGTAGATATATTCCCAAATATTTGATACTATCGACTGTTATTTTGAATGGAATTTCTCTTTGTATCTCTTGCTGTTGGATTGTGTTGGTAATGTATAAAAATCCTGAGGATTTATGTGGATTTATTTTGTATCCTGCGACTTTGCTAAAATTCTGAATTATTTCTAATAGCTTTTTAGCAGAGTCTTTGGGGTTCTCTAAGTATACCATCATGTCATCTGCAAAAAGTGACAATTTGATTTCTTCATTTCCTACTCTAATTCCTTGGATCTCTTTCTCAGCTCTTATTGCCAAGGCTAGAGTTTCTAGTACTATATTGAATAGTAATGGTGATAGTGGGCAACCTTGTTTCACTCCTGATCTTACAGGGAAAGGTTCTAGTTTATCACCATTACATATGATGTTTACTGAAGGTTTTAAATATATGCTCCTTATTATTTTAAGGAATAGTCCATTTATTCCTATACTCTCAAGCGTTTTTAGTAGGAATGGATGTTGGATTTTATCAAATGCCTTTTCTGCATCTATTGAGATGATCATATGGTTTTTATTAATTTGATTATTAATATGGTCAATTATACTAATAGTTTTCCTAATATTAAACCAGCCCTGCATTCCTGGTATAAATCCCACTTGGTCATAGTGTATTATCCTGGGGATGATTTTCTGAAGTCTATTTGCTAATATCTTATTTAAGATTTTAGCATCAATATTCATTAAGGAAATTGGTCTATAGTTTTCTTTCTCAGTTTTCGATCTACCTGGTTTAGGTATCAGTACCATGTCTGTGTCATAGAAGGAATTTGGTAGGACTCCTTCAATCCCTATTTTTTCAAATAGTTTACATAGCATTGGAGTTAGTTGTTCTTTAAATGTTTGGTAGAATTCACCTGTAAATCCATCTGGTCCTGGGGACTTTTTCTTAGGAAGTTGGTTAATAGCTTGGTCTATTTCTTTTTCTGAGATGGGACTATTTAGAATACTTACTTCTTCCTCTGTTAATCTGGGCAAGCTATATTTTTGAAGGTATTCTTCCATTTCTTTTAAGTTATCGAATTTATCGGCATAAAGTTGAGCAAAGTAGCTCCTAAGTATTGTTCTAATTTCCTCTTCATTAATGGTGAGTTCACCCTTTTCATTTTCAAGACTATCAATTTGCTTTTTCTCTTTCCTTTTTTTAATCAGGTTTACTAAGGGTTTGTCTATTTTGTTGGTTTTTTCATAAAACCAACTCTTAGTTTTATTAATTAATTCAATAGTTTTTTTACTTTCAATTTTATTAATCTCACCTTTTATTTTTTGAATTTCAAGTTTTGTGTTTGTCTGGGGGTTTTTAATTTGTTCCTTTTCTAGCAATTTTAGTTGTAAACCCAATTTGTTGGCCCTCTCTTTCTCTATTTTATGCAGGTAGGCCTGTAGAGATATAAAACTTCCCCTAATTACTGCTTTGGCTGTATCCCACACATTTTGGTATGATGTCTCATTATTGTCATTTTCTTGGGTGAAGTTATTAATTATGTCTATGATTTGCTGTTTTACCCAATCATTCTTTAGTATAAGATTATTTAGTTTCCAATTATTTTTTGGTCTATTTTCCCCTGGCTTTTTATTAAATGTTATTTTGATTGCATTATGGTCTGAAAAGGATGCATTTACTATTTCTGCCTTACTGCATTTGATTTTGAGGTTTTTATGCCCTAGTATATGATCAATTTTTGTATAGGTTCCATGAACTGCTGAGAAGAAAGTATATTCCTTTCTGTCTCCATTTAGCTTTCGCCAAAGATCTATCATATCAAACTTTTCTAGTATTCTATTTACCTCTTTGACTTCTTTCTTATTTATTTTGTGGTTTGATTTATCTAATTCTGATAGTGCAAGGTTGAGATCTCCCGCTATTATAGTTTTGCTATCTATTTCCTCTTGCAGCTCTCTTAATTTCTCTTTTAAGAATTTAGATGCTGCACCACTTGGTGCATACATGTTTAATATTGATACTGCTTCACTATTGATGCTTCCCTTTAGCAGGATATAATGCCCTTCCTTATCTCTTTTAATTAGATCAATTTTTGTTTTTGCTTGATCTGAGATGAGGATGGCTACTCCTGCTTTTTTGGTTTTGCCTGAAGCATAATAGATTCTGCTCCACCCTTTTACTTTTAGTTTGAATGTCTCATCCTGTTTCAGGTGTGTTTCCTGTAAACAACATATAGTAGGATTCTGACTTTTAATCCAGTCTGCTAACTGCTTCCTCTTTATGAGGCAGTTTGCCCCATTCACATTTATGGTTAGAAGGACTAATTCTATATTGCTTGCCATCCTATTAACCCCTGCTTAAGCTTTTCCCCTTTCCTTCCCTTTTACCCTCCTATCCAGTATTAAACTGGTAAACACCACTTGCTTTTCACAGCCCTCCCTTTTTAGGATCCCTCCCCCACCTTAAAGATCCTCCCCTTGTTTTACCCCTTTTCCTCGAAATTACTGTATTCCCTTCCCCTTAGCTTACTCCTTCCCTTTCACTTTTCAATGAAGTGGAAGAAGTTTCACCATAAATCGAATATGTCTATTGATACACGCTATGTTCATCTCCCTCCTTTCTTTCTCTCAGATATAATAGGTTACCTTTGCCTCTTCATGAGATGTAGTACCACCACTTTATACTTTTTTATGATATAATCTCCTTTCCCCCTCTAGTTTCTAAGACAAATTGTACATATGTTCTTTACATATTTTTTTGACAGAAGTATAGTTCTCAAGATTTCTTTTTACCTTTTTTAGAAGTCTCTTGAGTTCTGTATTTAAAGATCAAACCTCTTATGTAGGTCTGGTTTTTTCATCAAAAATAGATGGAATTCATTTATTTCGTTAAATGTCCATCTTCTTCCCTGGAAAACTATGCTCCTTTTTGCTGGGTAAGTTATTCTTGGCTGCATACCAAGTTCCTTAGCCTTTCGGAATATCATGTTCCAGGCCCTGCGTTCTTTTAATGTGGACGCTGCTAGATCCTGTGTTATCCTTATTGTGGATCCTCCATATCTGAATTGTTTTTTTCTAGCAGCTTCCAATATCTTTTCCTTTGTCTGATGGTTCTTGAACTTGGCCACTATATTTCTTGGCGTTTTGATTTTAGGGTCCCTTTCAGTAGGTGATCGATGAATTTTCTCAATGTCTATTTTACCCTCTGTTTCCAAAACGTCTGGGCAGTTCTCTTTGATAATTTCCTCGAAAATGGTGTCCAAGCTCTTTTTTTCCTCCCATTTTTCAGGGAGTCCGATTATTCTCAAATTGTCTCTCCTGGATCTGTTTTCCAGGTCTGTTGTCTTTCTGGTAAGGTACTTGACAGTCTTTTCAATTGTTTCATTTCTCTGGTTTTGCTTGACTCCCTCTTGGTTTCTCCTTGAGTCATTCATTTCTACTTGTTCCAGTCTAATTTTCAATGATGTATTTTCTTCACTCACTTTTTTTATATCTCTTTGTAATTGTCCAATTGAGTTTTTATCTTCTATGGAATTTTTTTCCATTTTATCCATTTTATTTTTTAGAGAGCTGATTTCTTTTTCCAGCTCTCTAATCCTGTTTTCCTTGGAGTTGTTTACCTTTTCCAGCTCACTAATCTTGTTTCTCAATGATTTGATTTCTTTATCCATTCTGTCTTTGAATGCATGGGATGACTTCTCCAGGCTCTCTTGCCAAGCTTCCCTTTCCTTTTCCCATTTCTCTTCCAGCTCTCTTGTGAGAGCCTTTTTGATTTCCTCTATGAGGTTCTTTTGTATTGAGGAGCAGCTTATATCCCTCCCAGGGGATACATCTGGGGACATTCTGTTCCTAGTCTTCTCAGCATTTTGAAGTCTGCTCCCTCTCCACACAGAAGCTGTCAATGGTTAGAGCCCTTTTGAATTTTTTGTTCATTTTGTCAGAGTAGGAATCAAAGAAAACAAACTGACAAGAGAAACAATTGGTCTGTTTTGCGGGGGATAGGGCTGGATGTTATTAATGGGCTTCCTCTACAGACTGGGGGCAGGGCAGCAGAGAGCCACTAACAGAACAGCAATGACTGTACTGAGTCTGCGCTCTGAGGCTCTGAGAACGCACCGAGTCAGTCCAGGTGGGGGTGGCCAGGCTCTGAGAGACGCTGGCTTTCTGGGGTTTTAATCTTCACCTCCGGTGTTTACACCCTCTCTGCTGCTCCTGGCTTGCTGCCAAGACGGAGCATCCACACTGGGGCAAAAGCCCTTTCGCAGAAACGGCAGAGATCACACCCCTCCCCCTCCGGTCTGAGCTGTGTGAGCTGCCTGTCTTGCTCTGGCTGTCTGCCCTCAGTCTGTGCCCAGTCTGATTGACCCTCCCCCGAACAAACACAGACCTTTTCTGGCGACTTTCAAGGATGTCTTCTCTTGGTGATAATTTGTGGATTTCTTTCTGGGTCAAGCATTAAGTCAGAGGCTTGTCATGAAGTAAGTTCTGAGAGAAAATGAGGAGCTCAAGCAGCTGTCTGCCTCCACGCCGCCATCTTGGCCGGAAGTCAATCCCATACATTTTACATGTGTTACAATATAACCTAGATACAATATATGTGTGTAAATCCCATTTTCTTGTTGCACATTAACTATTAGATTCTGAAGGTATAAGTAAAAAAGCCACAGGAAAAGACATGTTTGAAAAAACAAGAATATATATTTTAAAGGTGAGTTGAATAAATGTAGAAATCAATAAATATTTATTAATATATGCAAGGCAATGATCAAAATATACATTTCAGATAAGATAAGGTTTTTGTGCTGTCTTCAGGCAGCTTATAGCATATAAAATTATAAAACATACAGTAGTGCTAACAATTTACATTCACTTCCCAGCAATCCTTCTCTGGGTGCAGTTGTTTCTGTTCATCATTGATAAACTGGAAGATATCCACTTCTATCAGAATACATCTTCATACAGCATTGTTGTTGAAGTGGACAGTGATCTTCTGCTTCTGTTCATTTAACTCAGCATCAGTTGATGTAAGTCACTCCAAGCCTCTCTGTATTCTTCTTGCTGGTCATTTCTTACAGAGCAACAATATTCCATAACCTTCATATACCATAATTTACCCAACCATTCTCCAATTGATGGACATCCATCCATCTTCCAGTTTCTAGCCACCACGAAAAGAGCTACCACAAACATTTTGGCATATGCAGATCCCTCTCAGTATTTCTTTGGGATATAAGCCCAATAGTAGCACTGCTGGATCAAAGGGTATGCACAGTTTGATAACTTTTTGGGCATAGTTCCAAATTGCTCTTCAGAATGGTTGGATTCTTTCACAACTCCACCAGCAATGTATTAGTGTCCCAGTTTTCCCACATCCACTAAAACATTCATCATTATTTGTTCCTCTCTTCTGAGCCAATCTGACAGGTGTGTAGTGGTATCTCAGAGTTGTCTTAATTTGCATTTCTCTGATCAGTAGTGATTTGGAAAACTCTTTCATATGAGTGGATATAATTTCAATTTCATCAACTGAGAATTGTCTGTTCATATCCTTTGACCATTTATCAATTGGAGAATGGTTTGATTTATTATAAATTAAGGTCAGTTCTCTATATATTTTGGAAATGAGACCTTTATCAGAACCTTTAACTGTAAAAATATTTTCCCAATTTGTTACTTCCCTTCTAATCTTGTTTGCATTAGTATTGTTTGTACAGAAACTTTTTAGTTTGATGTAATCAAAATCTTCTATTTTGTGATCAATAATGATCTCCAGTTCTCCTCTGGTCATCAATTCCTTCCTCCTCCACAGGTCTGAGAGGTAGACTATTCTCTGTTCCTCTAATCTATTTACATGCATATATACTGTCAAAAATTATAATTATAAAATAAAAAAAAAACAGCAGAAAAAAAAAGAAAATGAGAATTTTGGGAAGACACTGTGAATGGTTCAACTTCAAAAACATTTGAGGTGATGATGTTGGAAAAAAATGATACAAAAGTGTGATTTATGGCCATCCAAAGTTTGAACAGGGATTTTAGTTGTCAGGATAGAGGAAAAACAACATTAAAATCTTAATATATCTGTCAAATACTTGTGTAGAAGGAAAAGGGGGAATATTTTTGTGAAGCTCTATATAACATGAATAAATGAGGAAAACCTTTATTTTGTTACATATTTAAATATTTTTCATTAATAAATTCCCAAACATGGAAAATATCTTGAGCACTTTCTCTTTGATATTTTGTTTATCCAATAATGCTTTCCTAAATACAAAATTTTAAAATCAGTATCATGATATAAATTGATACTTTTAAATTCCATGGTTAGTCAATCAGGTATGTATCCATTTACATGCATGTATATACAATGTATATATTATAAACATGAACATATACATACATATATATATATATATATATATATATATATATATATATATACATATTTGATTGCATGCATATGTGTGTATATTTATGAATGAGACTTGCTTGTCAATTATTTTTAAATGAGTTAGAGTAGTGCAAAGGGTTCAGCTTCACTTTATTTTCTAGCATAATTGAATTCTAGGGGAAAGAAAAAATTCAAGATGACTAGAGATGAACTGAGATATAGTAAATGATTTAACATCTTTGATGTTTACAAAGATTTATGAACTCCACAGTACTTGTAACAGGTTGCTTAATTGCCATTAGAATGAATTTTAATTCCTCCATTCTATTATAATGGATTTGAGTTCTGGCATTTACCTTCATATTGATTTGCCATGGCTACAAAAGTTATCATACTCCTACAAATTGTATAAGTATAATATCTATGAAGGGAAATATTTTCCTTCATGTATAACAGAAAGAGAAAAAGTTCATGAAAATTCCATGTAGCTATGGGTCAGACAATACTCATCTGTATGTTAACCAATATCAATCAACTGTTTTAACTTATCTCTCTCCCTCTCTGTCTCTTTTTTTTCCATCTCTCAACAAATAAATATCTTCATCTCTTTATAGATATCCATATCTAGTTATCTAGGTCTTTATTTATATCTATACAGTATAGCAAGACAGTTCAACAAATATTAAGTGCTGAGGATATTAAAAAACGGTAAACTTAATATCAACCATTAAAAAATAACAATGTAATGGGGAACAACTATATACAAACTATGTATATACAAGAAAAATTAGAGATATTTATAGAGGAAGTCAGTAGCATTAAGAGCACATGAAAATGTTTCTTGCAGAAAGTAGGTTAGACTCAAAGAGAGTCATAGAATGTAGGAGAAGATGAGGAGGGAAAGCATATCTGTTATTTGAAGATAGTCCATGAAAATGCATGATATCTGGATTTGGGGTATTTTTTTGAGGAGTAATATAGAAGCCATTGTCTCTAGACGGCAGAATATGTGGAGGAAGAAAGAAGTGAAAAACAAAAGTGGGGAAATTGGCAAGGATTTAAAGGACTTCAAAACTCAAAAAGATAATTTTACATTTTATCCTAAAGATAATAAGAATACACTGAAGTTTATTGAATGGGGGTAAGAAGGAAAGAGTCAAAATTGTGCTTTAAGAGTACTTAGAGGATGGTTTATTAGAAAGTAAAGCAGAAAGAGTGACCATTGTACTATTGCAATCATCCAAGAATAATGTGATAGGAAACTGAACCATGTGGTTTCAGTGTCAGAGAAGATAAAGAATATAAAAGAGATTAGAATGATAGAAGTTGGCAATTAAATGAATATCAGAGATAAGAAAGATTAACAAGTCAAGTATGGTACCTTCAATGTGGATTGGGCATTGGGCAGTATCATGGTATCCTTGATGAAAATGAAGAAGTTAAGAAGAGGGGAAAGATTTTTCTGGGGAGGAACTAATTAGTTCAATTGTGAATAAGTAGTTAGTAATTTATTTCTCATTAACAAAAATGCATTTCCTTTCTCATTATGTAATTAATTACCTCAAGCTCCACTTTATTTCATTAAAAATTAAGTATTTAATGTTTTAGTGAAACCTCAATTCCCCAAAGTAATTATTCATCTTTTTCTGAATTTACATATATATTAAATTGATTGATTATACATATATAATTTATTAACAAATGGAACTGACAATAAACTTAAAGGTCTACACCATTATTTAAAAATTCTGGCCCAAGTCACATCAAAATACACCTTAGATTAGATAATGATTCCTCTTCACTTCTTTGGAAATGTAGTTACAAATCATTCAACAGAATCCAGATACTGATTGTCTCATCAACCATCTTATTAATATTTTCCCTTAGGACAAGTCCTTAATCTCTTTATTTAGTCAGTAATGTTGTGAAAACAATATTTCATCTTTTCTTAAGCTTTTCTTTACATTCTCTCTATCATTTTCTTTATGACAATAAAGGATTATTCCTTCTAACATTGTTAGCTCTCTTCTCTATAGATTTTATTCATAGACCATAGATAGAAAATATACTTTCTTCCTGAAGAGGTTGAAAGAAATGTTTCAGTAAAATACTTCCCAATTAACATTTTAGATTGCTAATTCCAACTCTTTTGTTGCTTCCATATCTCATTTTTCCATGTTCTTGAAGATATTTAACATTTTCTATACATTCTGCAAAAGATATATTTGAAACAAGGATTACATATATAACAGTATTACTTACTATCTAAGCTTAAGACACTTTCAAGCATAGCCCAGAGCTGGGTGCTATGCTTAAATAGAAGTAAGTTTGAATTCTAAATGATGAAGACAATACTGTGGATGAAATTATATATCTGTTTAAAGAACTACTTCAGTTTGTTGCAGCCATATTAGAGAAGAGGAAGAAGAAGAAGAAGAAGAAGAAGAAGAAGAAGAAGAAGAAGAAGAAGAAGAAGAAGAAGAAGAAGAAGAAGAAGAAGAAGAAGAAGAAGAAGAAGAAGAAGAAGAAGAAGAAGAAGAAGAAAATGAAGGAAGAAGAAGAAAATGAAGGAAGAAGAAGAAGAAGAAGAAGAAGAAGAAGAAGAAGAAGAAGAAGAAGAAAATGAAGGAAGAAGAAGAAAATGAAGGAAGAAGAAGAAGAAGAAGAAGAAGAAGAAGAAGAAGAAGAAGAAGAAGAAGAAGAAGAAGAAGAAGAAGAAGAAAATGAAGGAAGAAGAAGAAAATGAAGGAAGAAGAAGAAAATGAAGGAAGAAGAAGAAGAAGAAGAAGAAGAAGAAGAAGAAGAAGAAGAAGAAGAAGAAGAAGAAGAAGAAGAAGAAGAAGAAGAAGAAAATGAAGGAAGAAGAAGGAAAAGAAGAAGAAGAAGAAGAAAATGAAGGAAGAAGAAGAAGAAGGAGAAGAAGAAGAAGAAGAAGAAGAAGAAGAAGAAGAAGAAGAAGAAGAAGAAGAAGAAGAAGAAGAAGAAGAAGAAGAAGAAGAAGAAGAAGAAGAAGAAGAAGAAGAAGAAGAAGAAGAAAGAGCTTGCCTGATCATGGTCCTTGAATTCAGGTCTTAAATTCTACACCAATGAAAAAGATCAATTTCTTTCTTTTTCTTTGGGCGTTCTTTGGGCTGAGATCTATCTATCTTATCTCACTCCCAGAGAAAGCTCACTTACTATTCTTTAATAGTTGAGAGATTTTAATTTGTAGAGCACCACTAAATTATGTTTATGGATTTGCTTGATTAAAATAACTCAGATTCACACCTGGACTTGAATCATTTGAGAGGTGGCAAAGAGCTATAATTCTAATTTGGTAGTTCTTTCAGTGTCAAAAAATTTGTCCAGGCTCTGATGGCTCTCACTCTTATTTGGCCCTCTTCCCTACTCACAGTTTTACCATTTTCCTCTCTTGAAGTCATGGTGGGTCTGATAAAATCTTATTAAATACCTAATCATGTTATACATAGTTTCAAGAACCTTAATGAATATTTTACTTATTCATGAAAGAAACAACAATATCTAACATTTATATAATGTTTACTATGTGACAGGCATTGTTCTAGATGCTTTGCAATTATTATTTCCTTTGATGCCCATAAAATCTCTAGGAGGTAGATATTATTGTTATTGTCATTTTACAGATGGCAAAATTGAGACCGTAAAGTTGAGTGTCTTTTCTCAACTAGGATCTCACATCTAAGAAATATTTGAGAATATATTTTAACTCAGATTTTTTTTCTGATTACAGGTCTCTTTACTCCACTCATTGTGTCTTCTAGCTATCTCTCTAAAAATACTTTAAAGAACCATACAAAGTACAAAGAAAGATCATTTCCAAATGAAAAATTAAAAAAAGACTTCATGAATGAGGTGAAAAGTGAAATATACAAAATGAAAATTTTGACAGGTCATTCTACTCTTTTGCTTATTTCCATTGTGTATATGTGTGTGTTTTTATGTAGATGTATCTATCTACATCTATTTACCTATCTAAGATTTCTCCTACCTATTTGTATATTCTCTCTCCCACTAGATTGTGAACGCAACGATAGGAATTCCTTTTGCTCTTTCTTTCATCCTCAGTGCTTAACATAATGTTTGGTACATAGAAAGTGTTTAATGAATGTTTCTTGACTTAAGAAGTTATATTTCAATGACATTTATACCATGCCTTTCAACTCCATTAATATTCCAAGTTGCATTCCAATAGTAAAATAAATTGATAGTTCAGCATTCTGTGGAATATGTAAATATGGTTATTATCAACTTTAAAAGGAGAGACAAGGAAGAACAAAAACTATTTGGCAGGAATGCAATATATATATATATATATATATATATATATATATATATATATATATATCACTTTCACTATTCCACAACTACATTTAACTGGTATTAAGATTATATAGCTTACACTCAAATACAGGAAATTCAAACATAAAATATCTCATAATTTGGACATCTGTTTGTTTTTTTCCTTTCTCTCCTTCACTCTTTCTTCTATCACTTTAAAGAAACTTAGCTCAAAATTGCTGTGCGAAGAGCAAATCAAAAATCCCCTATCACTGCTCACTCATATGGGATTCCATAAGACCATAAAATTGTAATCATAATGACAATTGATACACTTACACATTAAGGCCATTTGAAAATACATTCTTAAAACTACAATGTTTTACAATCTAATATATATATATATATATATATATATATATATATATATATAAATAATATATAATATAATATATATATATATAAAATTTGCCCACTCAAAGGCAATTTCCCTAGGTCTTAATTTAACAACATGTTTGTTATTAGAAAAAAATCATTACATTGTAGAACTGAATAGAGGAAAAGATATGAAAATATCCTTTGGGTATGAAGGTACTATGGATTTCTATGATAAGAAAGTCATCGGTCAAGAAAGACAAGAAATTATAGGTCTTTTTTCCTCATATATTCTTATTAAGAAACAAATGAAGCCTCTTAAATGCTTTCTGAAGTAATTAATTTTTTTCACAAAATATCTTTGAATTAAATCACTGAGTCATTTCAATATCAATAGCTTAACATATTTTGCAATGACAGAATTTGTATTTGGAGTAACATTTTTCCCTCATCCCCAGTTTGCTCAATAAATTGTTGCTACTACATGTACTTTGGGTACAAGCAGACTTTGTTAAACAAACACAAAAAGAAGTAAAAAAAGTAAATGAAGAAAATAATTCATTAAAAATCAGAAATGAAAAAATGGAAATGAATGACTTGAAATATCAGTCGAGCAAAACCAAAAAAAAAAAAATGAAAAAATGTTAAGTACCTACTTGGGAAAAAAAAAAAAAAAAACAGACCTGGAAAATAGATCTAGGAGATACAATCTAAGGATTATTGGACTACCTGAAAATCATGATGAAAAAAAAAAAAAAAAAAGAGCCTAGACACTATTTTTTCAGGAAATCATCAAAGATAAATGCCCAGATAACATAGAATCAGAAGGTAAAGTAGTCATTAAAAGAATTCATGAAACACCTCCTGAAGAAACTCCCTAAATTAAAACCCAAGGAATAATGAGGCTAAATTCCAGAACTATCCGACCAAGGAAAAAATATTATAAGTAGCCAGAAAAACAAAAACAAAAACAAAACAAACCAAAACAAAAACAACAACAAAAACAACAACAACAACAACAACAACAAAACAATTCAAATTCAGAGGAACCATAATAAGGATTACTCAGGATCTGGCAGCTTCAACATTAAAGGATCCAAGTGCCTGGAATTTGATCTTCCAAAAGACAAATAAACTTAGAATGTAGAAAAGAATAAATTACACAGATAAACTGAGCATTTTCTTCCAGGGAAGAAGATGGGCATTCAGTGAAACAGGTGAATTCCATTTAATTCTGATGAAAAAACAGAGTTAATCAAAAAATTCAACCTCCAAAAATAAGACTCAAGAAAATCATAAAAAGAAAAAAACACTCTTGAGAACTCTATTTCTGTTATATGCATACATAGAGAATGCATGTATAATTTTATTTTATGTTATAATATATAAAAGGAACTAGAAGTGGAAAGGGGATTGTACCATAAAAAAGAAAGAAAAATAAAAAGAAAGAAAGAAAACTGGAGGTAAAAAGAGGGAAATTACTTCTCACAAAGAGGCAAAGGAAACATATTTATTGCATCTGAGGGAAAGAAGAGAGGAGGATGAACATTGGTGAATCTTACTTTCATCATATTTGGCTCAAAGAGATAACATTATACATATTTGATTTATAGAAAAAACTTATCTCACCTCATTGAAAACTGAGGGGAAAAGCAAAAAGGGAAGGGGTAGGCTAAATAGAAGGGAATGCAGAAATAGTAAGGAAAAGGTATAAGAAAGTGGAACGTACCCTAAGGGAGTGGGACTCTCAAGGGGAAGGGTTGCTTCAGGCAAGTGGTGCCCATAAGTTAAATAATGGGGAGGAAGGTAAGGGGGAAAGAAAAGAGGAAAGTATAATTTGGGGATAATAAGATGGCAGGAAATACAGAATTAATAGTTTTAACCATAAATGTGAATTGAGTGAACTCTCCCATAAAGCAAAGATGGATAACAGATTGGATTAAAAACCAGAATCCTATAATATATTATTTACATGAAACATATTTAAAGCAAGGTGATACATGAAAAGTAAATGTAAAGGGCTGGAGCAGAATCTATTATGCTTCATGTAATAATAATTTTTAAAAAAGCAGGGGTAGCTATCCTGATCTCAGATCAAGCAAAAGCAAAAAAATTGATCTAATTAAAAGAGATAAGGAAGAAAACTATATTTTGGTAAAGGGTAACATAAATAATGAAACAATACCAATACTAAACATATATGCACCAAGTGGCATTGCATCTAAATTCCTAAAGGAGAAGTTGAGAGTTGCAAGAAGAAATAGACAGCAAAAGTACAATAATGGGAAATCCCAACTTTGAACTCTAAGAACTAGATAAATCAAGCCATAAAATACATAAAAAAGAAGTTAAAGAGGTAAATAGAATATTAGAAAAGGTAGCTCTAATAGAACTTTGGAAATAACTGAATAGAGACAGAAAGGAATACATTTTCTTCTCAGCAGTTCATGGAACCTATACAAAAATTGACCATATAATAGGACATAAAGATCTCAAAATCAAATGCAGAAAGGCAAAAATAGGAAATGCATTTTTTTTCAGATCATTCAATAAAAAGCCAAGGGAAAATAGACCAAAACGTAATTTAAAATTAAATAATTTCATCCTAAAGAATGAATGGATGAAACAACAAACAATAGATAAAATTAATAAGTTAGTCAACGAGAATGACAATAATGAGACAATATAGCAAAATTTGTCTGGTACAGCCAAAATGGTTATAAGGTAAAATTTAAATCTCTAGAGATTTATTTGCATAAAATTGCAAAAGAGAAGATAAATGAATTGGGCTAGCAACTAAAAAAGCTGGAAAATAGCAAATTACCCCCCAATCAAATACTAAACTTGGAATTCTGAAAATAAAAGGAAGGATTAATAATATTGAAAGAAAAAAAATTGAATTACTGAATGAAACTGAGTTGGTTTTATTTAAAAATCAACAAAATAGATAAACCTTTGATAAATTTGATTAAAAAAAGGAAAGAGGAAAATCAAATTGCTAGTCTTAAAAATGAAAAAAGATAACTTTCCACAAATGAATAGGAAATTAGAGCAATAATTAGTATTTACTTTGCCTGACTTTATGCCAATAAACTCGATAACATAAGTGAAATGATGAATACCTACAAAAATATAGGTTGCCCAGATTAACAGAGGAGTAAATAAATTGCTTAAATAGTGCCATTTTAGAAAAAGAAATAAAAAAGGCTATTAATAAACTCTCTAAAAAAATCTTGAGGACCAGATGGATTATATAGAAATTCTACCAAACATCTAAAGAATAAATAACCACACTACTATATAAATTATTTGAAAAAAAAAAAAAAAGGAAATTGAAGAGTCCTACCAAATTCCGTTTATGACACAGATATGGTACAAATACATAAACCAGGTAGGATGAAAACAGAGAAAAAAATTATAAACCAATCTCCCTAATAAATATTGATGAAAAAAATTAAAAAAAAAAACTTTAGCAAAGTGATTACAGAAATCATACTCAGGATAATACAGCATGATGATGTAGGATTTATACCAGGAATGCAGGGCTGGCTCAATATTAGGAAAACTATTAAATAATTGACTATATCAATAACCAAATTAATAAAAAAAATTGTCATCTCAATAGATGCATGAAAAGCATTTGATAAAATCCAACACACATTCTTATTAAAAAACACCAGAGTGTAGAGGAATAAATGCAATTTTCCTTAAAATAGTCAATAGCATCTATTTAAAGCTGTTAGTAAGTAATGGGCAAAAACTGGAACCAATCACAGTAAGATCAGGAGTGAAACAAGGTTGCCCACTATCACCATTACTATTTAATATTGTATTAAAATATGAGTTTTGGCAATAAGAGATTAAAAAGAGATTAAATGAATTAGAGTAGTTAATTAAAAAAACAAAAGTATTACTCTTTGCAGATGATATGATGGTATACTTAGAGAATCCCAGAGAATCTACTAAAAACTATTTAAAATAATCCAACTTTATTTTTTTAACTTTTTTTTTCATTAATTTTATAATTATAACATTTTTGACAGTACATACACATAAGTAAGTTTTACAATATAATCCATTGTACTCCCTTCTGTTCCGAATTTTCCCCTCCTTCCCTCCACCCCCACCTCTAGATGGCAGGCATTCCCATACATATTAAATGTTATAGTATATCTTAGGTACAATATATATATATATATATATATATATATATATATATATATATATATATATATGCAGAACTGAATTTTGTTGTTGTTGCTGTTGTTGCAAAGCAAGAATTGGATTTGGAAGGTAAAAATAACCTGGGGAGAAAAACAAAAAATGATAACAGTTTATACTCATTTCCCATTGTTCCTTCTCTGGCTGTAGCTGATTATATCCATCATTGATCATTGGATGAGCTCTTCTCTCTGTTGAAGATGTCCACTTCCATCAGAATACCTCCTCATATAGTTTTTGAAATGTATAATGATATCCCAGTTCTGCTCATTTCACACAACATCAGTTATGTAAATCTCTCCAAGCCTCTCTGTATTCATCCTGCTCGTTATTTCTTACAGAGCAATAATATTCCATAATATTCATATACCACAATTTATTCGGCCATTCTCCAAGTAATGGGCAACCATTCATTTTCCAGTTTCTAGACACTAAAAAAATTGCTGCCACAAACATTTTGGCACATACAGGTCCCTTTCCCTTCTTTAGTATTTCCTTAGGATGTAAGCATAGTAGTAGCACTGCGGGATCAATGGGTATGCACAGTTTGATACATTTTTGGGCATGGTTCCAAATTGCTCTCGAATGGCTGGATTCTTTCACAACTCTACTAACAATGCATCAGTGTCCCCGTTTTCCCATATCCCCTCCAACATTCATCATTGTTTGTTCCTGTCATCTTAGCCAATCTGACAGGTGTGTAATGATGTCTCAGAGTTGTCTTAATTTGCTTTTCTCTGTTCAATAGTGATATGGAACACTCTTTCATATGAGTGGAAATAGTTTCAATTTCATCATGTGAAAAATGTCTGTTCATATCCTTTGACCATTTATCAAGTGGAGAATGGCTTGATTTCATATAAATTAGAGTTAATTCTCTGTATATTTTGGAGATGAGGCCTTTATCAGAACTTTTAACTGTAAAAAATGCTTTCCCAATTTGTTACTTCCATTCTAATTTTGTTTGCATTAGTTTTGTTTGTACAAAAGCTTCTTAATTTGATGTAATCAAAATTTTCTATTTTGTGATCAGTAATGATGTCTAGTTCTCCTTTGCACACAAAATCCTTCCTCCTCCACAAGTTTGAGAGGTAAACTATCCTATATTCTTCTAATTTATTTATGATCTCATTCTTTATGCCTAAAACATGGACCCATTTTGATCTTATCTTAATATGTGGTGTTAAGTGTGAGTCCATACCTAGTTTCTGCCATACTAATTTCCAGTTTTCCCAGCAGTTTTTGTCAACTAATGAATTCTTATCCCAAAAGTTGGGGTCTTTTAGTTTGTCAAACACTAGTTTACTCTATTTTTATTCACTATCTTGACCTAAGAACCTAACCTATTCCACTGATCAACTTGTCCATTTCTTAGCCAATACCAAATGGTTTTGATGACTGCTGCTTTATAATATAATTTTAGATCAGGGAGAGCTAGGCCACATTCACTTGTTTTCTGTTTTTTTTTTTCATTACCTCCCTTGAAATTCTCGACCTTTTGTCCTTCCATATGAATTTTGTTGTTATTTTTTCTTATTTTATTATATATTTTTATAAATTTTATAATTATACATTTTTGACAATATATATGCATGAGTAATTTTTATAACATTATCCCTTGTATTCATTTTTCCATATTTTCCCCTCTCTCCATCTACTCCCTCCCCTACATGACAGACAATCTCATACATTTTACATGTGTTACAGTTGTTATTTTTTTCTAGGTCATTAAAATAGTTTCTTAGGAATCTGATTGCTAAAGCACTAAATAAATAGTTTAGGGAGTATTGTCATCTTGATTATATTCGCTCGGCCTATCCAAGAGCATTTAATTTCTTTCCAATTATTTAAATCTGACTTTATTTATGTGGCAAGAGTTTTGTAATTTTGCTCATATACTTCCTGACTTTCCTTTAGTAGATATATTCCCAAATATTTTATACTATCGACCGTTATTTTGAATGGAATTTCTCTTTTTATCTCTTGCTGTTGGATTGTGTTGGTAATGTATAAAAATGCTGAGGATTTATGTGGATTTGTATTGTATCCTGCAACTTTGCTAAAGTTCTGAATTATTTCTAATAGCTTTTTAGCAGAGTCTTTGGGGTTCTCTAAGTACACCATCATGTCATATGCAAAGAGTGATAGTTTGATTTCCTCATTACCTACTCTAATTCCTAAAATCTCTTTCTCCACTCTCATTGCTGAGGCTAGCATTTCTAGTACAATATTGAATAGTAATGGTGATAGTGGGCAACCTTGTTTCACTCCTGATATTACTGGGAAAGGTTCCAGTTTATCAATATTACATATGATGTTTACTGATACTTTTAAATATATGATCCTTATTATTTTAAGGAATAGGCCATTTATTCCCATATTCTCAAGTATTTTTAGTAGGAATGGAGCTTGGATTTTATCAAATGCTGTTTCTGCATCTATTGAGATGAATATATGTTTTTTGTTCATTTGGTTATTGATATAGTCGATTATGCTAATAGTTTCCCTAATGTTAAATAGCCCTATATCCCTGGTAAAAATCCTACTTGATCATAGTGTATTATCTTGGGGATGATTTTATATAGTCTTTTTGCTAATATTTTATTTAAGATTTTAGCATTAATATTCATTAGGGAGATTGGTCTATAATTTTCTTTCTCTGTTTTCAACCTAACTGGTTTAAGTATCAGTACCATGCCTGTGTCATAAAAATAATTTTGTAGGACTCCTTCAATCCCTATTTTTTCAAATAGTTTATATAGCATTGGAGTTACTTGTTCTTTAAATGTTTGGTAGAATTCACATGTAAATCCATCTAGTTCTGGGGACTTTTTCTTAAGGAGTTGGTTAATAGCTTGTTCTATTTCTTTTTCTTAAATGGGACTATTTAGACTATTTACTTCTTCCTCTGTTAATCTGGGCAAGCTATATTTTTGAAGGTATTCTTCCATTTCATTTAACTTATCGAATTTATTTTCATAAAGTTGGGCAAAGTAGCTCTTAACTATTGTTCTAATTTCCTCTTCATTAGTGGTGAGTTCTCCCTTTTCTTTTTTAAGACTAACAATTTGCTTTTCCTCTTTCCTTCGTTTAATCAGATTTACTAAGGGTTTGTCTATTTTTTTTCATAGAACCAACTCTTACTTTTATTAATTTATTCACTGGTTTTTTGTTTTTTGGTTTTTTTTTTTTACTTTCAATTTTGTTAATCTCACCTTTTATTTTTAGAATTTCAAGTTTCGTGTTTGTCTGTGGGCTTTTAATTTGTTAATTTTCTAGCATTTTTAGTTGTAAGCCCAATGTGTTGGCCCTCTCTTTCTCTATTTTATGCAGGTAGGCTTGTAGAGATATAAAATTTCCCCTTATTACTGCTTTGGCTGTATCCCACACATTTTGGTATGATATCTCATTATTGTCATTTTCTTGTGTGAAGTTATTAATTATACCTATGATTTGCTGTTTCACCCAATCATTCTTTAGAATGAGATTATTTAATTTCCAATTTTTTCTTGGTCTGTTTTGCCCTATCTTTTTAATGAATGTAATTTTCATTGCATTGTGGTCTGAACAGGATGCATTTACTATTTCTGCCTTACTGCATTTGATTTTGAGGTTTTTATGTCCTAATATATAATCAGTTTTTGTACAGGCTCCATGAACTGCTGAAAAGAATGTATACTCCTTTCTGTCTCCATTTAGCTTTTGCCAAAGATCTATCATATCAAACTTTTCTAGTATTCTATTTACCTCTTTGACTTCTTTCTTATTTATTTGGTGGTTTGATTTATCTAATTCTGAGAGTGCAAGATTGAGATCTTCCACTATTATAGTTTTGCTATCTATTTCCTCTTGCAGCTCTCTTAATTTCTCTTTTAAGAATTTAGATGCTGCACCACTTGGTGTGTTTAATATTGATACTGATACTTTATGCTACCCTTTAGCAAGATATAATGTCCTTCCTTACCTCTTTTAATTAGATCAATTCTTGTTTTTGCTTGATCTGAGATGAGGATGGCTACCCCTGGTTTTTTGAAGCATAGTAGATTCTGCTCCACCCTTTTATTTTAGTTTGAATGTATCACCCTATTTCAGGTATGTTTTCTGTAAACAACATATAGTAGTATTCTGACTTTTAATTCAGTCTGCTAACTGCTTCCCCTTTATGGGGGACTTTACCCCACTCAGATTTATGGATAGAATGACTAATTCTATGTTGCTTACCATCCTCTTAACACCTGCTTATGCTTTTCTCCTTTCCTTCCCTCTTACCCCCCTCCCCAGTATTACACATGTGAGTACCACTTACTTTTCACAGCCCTCCCTTTTTAGTAGACCTCCCCCACCTTAAAGATCCTCCCCTTATTTTACCCCTTTTCATCACAATTTCTGTATTCCTTTCCCCTTAGCTTACTCCTTCCCTCCCACTTTTCAATGAAGTGGAAGAAGTTTCACCATAAATCACATATATCTATTGATACACACTATGTTTGTCCCCTTTGTTTCTTTCTCTCGGATATAATAGATTACCTTTGCCTCTTCATGAGATGTAGTACAACCACTTTACGCTTTTTTATGATATAATTTCCTTTCCACCTCTAGTTTCTAGGACAAATTTTACATGTGTTCTTACATATCTTTATGGCAGAAATATAGTTTTACCTTTTTAAAAAATCTCTTGAGTTCTGTATTTGAAAATCAAACATTTTGTGTAGATCTGTTTTTTTGTTTTTTTTTTCATCAAGAATAAATGGAATTCATTTATTTCGTTAAATATCCATCTTCTTCCCTGGAAAACGATGCTACTTTTTGCTAGGTTAAGTTATTTTTGGCTGCATACCAAATTCCTTAGCCTTTTGGAATATCATATCCCTTTGTTACTTAAATGTGAATGCTGCTAGATCCTGGGTTATTCCTATTGTGGCTTCTTCATATCTGGATTTCTTTTTTCTAGCAGCTTCCAATATTTTTTCCTTCATCTGATGGTTCTTCAACTTGGCCACTATATTTTTGGCATTTTGATTTTGGGGTCCCTTTCAGTAGGTGATTGCTTAATTTTTTCAATATCTATTTTACCCTTTGTTTCTAAAACATCTGGGCAATTCTCTTGGATAATTTCCTGGAAAATAGTGTTCAAGCTCTTTTTTTCCTCACATTTTTTAGGGAGGTTGATTATTCTCAAATTGTTTCTCCTGGATCTGTTTTCCAGGTCTGTTGTCTTCCCAATAAGGTACTTGCCATTCTTTTCAATTGTTTCATTTTTCTGGTTTTACTTGACTACTTCTTGGTTTCTCCTGGAGTCATTCATTTCTACTTTTTTGAGTCTAATTTTCAATGATGTATTTTCTTCACTCACTTTTTTATATCTTTTTGTAATTGTCCAATTGAGTTTTTATCTTCTATGGAATTTTTTTCCATTTCATCAAATTTATTTTTTTAGAGAGTGCTTTTCTTTTTCCAACTCACTAATTTTATTTCTCAATGATTTGATCTCTTTATCCACTCTAGATGACTTCTCCAGGCTCTCTTGCCAAGTTTCCCTTTCCTTTTCCCATTTCTCTTCTAGCTCTCTTGTGAGAGCATTTTTGATTTCCTCTATGAGAGTTTTGTGTTTTGAAGAGCAGATCATATCCCCCTTATGAGATTTCTCTAGACACAGTCTGCTTTTAGTCTCCTTAGGGTTTGAAGTCTACCCTCTATCCATACAGAAGCTGTCAATGGTTAGCGCCCTTTTAATTTTTTTTGTTCATTTTTTCTGAGCCGTAATCTCAGCAAACAAATTGACAAAAGAAACAATTGGTCTATTTCTGGGTGGGGGGATGGGGCTGGATGGTTTTACTAGGCTTCCTCTACAGACTGCAGGAGACAGCATCGAGGTCCCAACAGGACAGTGATGGCTGAGCTGTGTCTGTGCTTAAGGCTCTAAGAACATGCTGAGTCACTCTGGATGGGGGTGGGGGTATCCAGGTCTGGAGAGATGCTAGCTTTCCATGGATTTATTCTTTACCTCCAGTTTTACACTTTCTCTGCTGCTCCTAGCTTGCTTCCAAGACAGAATATCCACACTGGCATAAAGGTCCTTTCACAGAAATTGAAGAGATTGCACCCCTCCCCACTCTGGTCTGAGCAGTGGGAGCTGCCTGCTGTGCTCTATCTGTTTGCCCTCAGCCTGCACCTAGTTTTTTTTTTTTGTTTTGTTTTGTTTTTGTTTTTGTTGTTGTTGTTGTTGTTGTTGTTGTTGCTGGGTTTTTTTTGTTGTTGTTGTTGTTTGTTTGTTTGTTTTTTTTCCCCATCCCCTCCCCTGAGCAAACAGAGACCTTTTCTGGTGAATTTCAATAATGTCTTCTGTTGGTGATTATTTGTGTTTTTTTTGGTTTTGTTTTGTTGTTGTTGTTTTGTTTTTCTGGTCAAGCATTAATTCCGAGGCTTGTCATGAAGTAAATTCTGAGGGAAACCACATATCTGAAGCAGCTCTCTGCCTCCTTGCAGCCATATTGGCAAGTCCAATAATCTACAACTTTAGCAAAGGTGCAGATTACAAAACAAATCCCCACAAACCATCTGCATTTTTATGCATTACTAACAAAAGCAAGAGATACAAAGAGAAATTCAGTTTAAAATAACTCTTTATACTATAGAATATTTGGGAATTTATCTGCCAAGGAAAACTATATTAGCAAAACTACAAAACACTTTCCACACAAAGTCAGATACAAACAATTGGAAAAATTTTAATGTTCTTGGATCAGTCGAGCAGAAATTATAAGGATGATAATACTACCTAAACTAAACTATCTATTTAGTTCTTATACCAATCACATTCCCAAGAAATTATTTTGCTGACTTAGAAAAAAATAACAACAAAATTCATCTGGAAGAAGAAAAGTTCAAGAATTTCAAGGGAACTAATGAAAAACAAAACAAACAAACAAACAAAAAAAAAAATTTTAAAAATCAAATGAAGGTGGCCTAGCTATACCAGAGCTAAAAGTATATTATAAAGCAGTGGCCATCAAAACCATTTGGTTCTGGCTAAGAAATAGACTAGTTGATCATTGGAATAAGTTAGATTCACAAGGCAAAATAGCCAATAACAATATCAATCTAATATTTGACAAAACCAAGGACTCCTGCTTTTGGGATAAGAACTCACTCTTTGACAAAAACTGCTGGAAATTGTAAACTAGTGTTGAAGAAATTAGGCATTGACCCACATTTAACACCATATACCAAGAAAAAATCAAAATGGGTTCATGATCTAGACATAAAGAATGCGATTATAACTAAACTACAAGAACATAGGATAGTTTAGCTCTCAGACTTGTGGAGGAGGGAGAAATTTGTGACCAAAGAAGGACTGGAGATCACTATTGATCACAACATAGAAAATTTTGAATATATCAAATTGAAAACAAAAATAATGGAGATAAATTTAGAAGGAAACAATAAACTGGGAAAACATTTTTACAGCAAAAGGTTCTGATAAGGGCCTATTTTTAAAAAATATATTAGAAAATTGATTCAAATTTATAAGAAATGAAGCCATTCTGCAATTGATAAATCGTCAGAAGATAGGAACATACAATTTTCAGATGAAGAAATTGAAATTATTTCTAGTCATATAAAAAGAAGCTCCAAATCACTATTGATCAGAGAAATGCAAATGAAGGCAACTCTGGGATACCACCACACACCTCTCAGTTTGGCTAAGATAATAGGAAAAAATAATGATGAATATTGGAGAGGATGTGTGAAAACTGGGACACTGATACATTGTTGGTGGAACTGTGAACGAATCTAACCATTCTTGAGAGCAATTCGGAATTATGCTCAAAAAGTTATAAACCTGTGTATACCCTTTGATCCACCAGTGTTACTACTGGGGATATCCCAAAGAGATCTTGAAGAAGGGAAAGGCAAAAATGTTTGTGGCAGCCCTTTTGTATTGGCTAGAAACTGGAAATTGAATGGATGATCATTTGGATAATGGATGAAAAATAAATTGTGGTATATTAATGTTATGAAATATTATTGTTATGTAAGAGATGACCAATAGGATGATTTCAGAGAGGTTTTGAGAGACTTATATAAATTGATGCTAAGTGAAATAAGCAGAACCATTAGATTAAACAGGGCAACAAGATTATATGATGATCAACTCTGATGGATTTGGCTCTCTTCAATGATGAGATACTTTAGACCAGTTCCACTTGTTCAGTGAAGATGATAGTTATGTATAACCAGAGAGAGAAGTTTGGGAAATCAGTGTGGACCATAACATAGCATTTCTACTCTTTTTGTCATTGTTTGCTTTCATTTTTGTTTTTCTTCTCAGGTTTTTCTTTCTAGATCTGATTTTTCTTGTGCAGCAAGATAACTGTATAAATAATTATTCATATATTGGATTTAACATATACCTTAACATATTTAACATTTATTAGACTATCTGCCATCTAGGGGAAGGAGTCGGGGGGAAGGAAGGGAAAAGTTGGAAGGAAGTTTTTGCAAGAGTCAATATTGAAAATTTACCCATGCATAAGTTTTGTAAATAAAAAAACAATAATAATAATAAAGAAAACAAACTATAGCAAAACTAATAAAATAATTCTAAAACTAAACAAAAAAATTACTTCTCATGGAAGAAAATATACACAAAAGAAATCTGGAAAGGGAGGAACCCAAATGTGATCATGGTATGGAGAATTAAAGAAGTTTATGCAGAGGTCTGAATCATAGGCAAAAGGTTCACTTCTCAGAATTGGGGTGTCAGGAATGGAGTTCAAATACCCACAACTGAGGACACTAGTCCAGATGTATAGTATGGTCAGAATACAGTATTACTATCACCATTCTGGATAGTGTGCCACTCCAGATATAGTTTAAAATCATTTTTGTGTTTTTTGGTGGCCCTACTGCATCGTTGATTCATGTTGAAATTGCTTAAAGACCATTAACTGGATCCAGATGCTTTTCTCAGAAATGGTTGCCTAGCCATATCTTTCTTTTTTTTTTTTTTCTTTTTCTTTTATAAAATTATAATTTTTTTGACAGTATATATGCATGAGTAATTTTTTTTAATTTTATTATTATATATATATATTTTTTTTTATAATATTATCCCTTGTATTCATTTTTCCAAATTATCCCCCCCCCTCTATTCCCTCCCCCCGATGACAGGCAATCCCATACATTTTACATGTGTTACAATATAGTCTAGGTACAATACATGTGTGTGAATATCATTTTCTTGTTGCACAATAAACATTAGAATCCAAAGGTACATGTAACCTGGGCAGACAGATATTAGTGCTAACAATTTACATTCACTTCCCAGTGTTTCTTCTCTGGGTGTAGATACCTCTGTCCATCATTGATCAACTGGAAGTGAGTTGGATCTTCTTTATGTTGAAGATTTCCACTTCCATCAGAATACATCCTCATACAGTATTGTTGTTGAAGTGTACAGTGATCTTCTGGTTCTGCTCATTTCACTCAGCATCAGTTGATTTAAGTCTCTCCAGGCCTCTCTGTATTCCTCCTGCTGGTCATTTCTTACAGAGCAATAATATTCCATAACCTTCATATACCACAATTTACCCAACCATTCTCCAACTGATGGACATCCATTAATCTTCCAGTTTCTAGCTACAACAAAAAGAGCTGCCACAAACATTTTGGCACATATATGTCTCTTTCCCTCTTTAGTATTTCTTTGGGATATAATCCCAGTAGTAGCGCTGCTGGGTCAAAGGGTATGCACAGTTTGATAACTTTTTGGGCATAATTCCAGATTGCTCTCCAGAATGGCTGGATTCTTTCGCAACTCCACCAGCAATGTATTAGTGTCCCAATTTCCCCACATCCCCTCCAACATTTATCATTATTTGTTCCTGTCATCTTAGCCAATCTGACAGGTGTGTAGTGGTATCTCAGAGTGGTCTTAATTTGCATTTCTCTGATCAGTAGTGATTTGGAACACTCTTTCATGTGAGTGGATATAGTTTCAATTTCTTCCTCTGAGAATTGTCTGTTCATATCCTTTGACCATTTATCAATTGGAGAATGGTTCGGTTTCTTATAGAGTAGGGTCAGTTCTCTATATATTTTGGAAATGAGACCTTTGTCAGAACCTTTGTTTTTAAAAATATTTTCCCAATTTGTTACTTCCCTTCTAATCTTGTTTGCATTAGTATTATTTGTACAGAAACTTTTTAGTTTGATGTAATCAAAATCTTCTATTTTGTGATCAATAATGATCTCTAGTTCTCCTCTGGTCATAAATTCCTTCCTCCTCCACAAGTCTGAGAGGTAGATTATCCTCTGTTCCTCTAATCTATTTATTATCTCCCTCTTTATGCCTAAATCATGGATCCATTTTGATCTTATCTTGGTATATGGTGTTAAGTGTGAATCCATATCTAATTTCTGCCATACTAATTTCCAGTTTTCCCAACAGTTTTTTCCGTATAATGAATTTTTATCCCTAATGTTCTAGCCATATCTTTCTTATCTTGTGCTTGTGAAATTAATATTTTTGAGTTATATTGTAGAAATTTACATTAAACTCAAATTTTTAAAATTCTAATAAAGTTCCTTTTTAATGTATTTTTAAAAATTGGTAAAATATTTAAAAATTATTACCTGGGATCTTGTAGGCTATATACAAAAGCTTGTTTCCTTCTCGTGGCTAAACATATAAAGAAATGTTTCTTTTATTTACATTATTTATACCACTCTGTTCCTTAGATTGATCTAATGCAATGTGTATTAGAAAGTAGGTTTACTTTCTAATGAAAGTTCTGTTTTCATAGGACCCTGGAATTAGGAAGAAGCTTAATAATACCAAAAAGGGATGTTTCACCTAATCAGGGAAGATTCAGAAAAAAAAGTTGAGAAGATCTTCTTTCATAATAAAAGGTGACAGTGAAGTGAGCAGAACCAGGACAATGCTATATACAGTAACAGCAATATTATATAACAAAGAACTGCAGATTACTTATTCTCAGTAATACAATGATCCAAGACTATCTCAAAGAATTCATAATGAAGCACGTGATTTTCACTTTCTTTTTCCTTAATTCAATTCTTCCTATGTAAAAATGACTTAATATAGAAATGTTTTACATGGCTGTACATGTATAACTATATCTCCTTGTTTACAATATCAGGAAATAAGGACGTGAGGAAAGGAGGGAAGAGAAAAATTTCTAAAACAAAATTTTAAAAAAATTTAAACACATAATTGGGGAATATGTATATGTGTATATATATTCATTTTTACAAAATTATCTATAAATAATAAAAAGTGGCAATGTCTTCTATCAAAACAATAACCTAGTGTTGTGCTTAACATATTTTGCACTGACAGAATTTATTTATATTTGGAGTAACAGTTTGCCCACATCACCAGTTTGCTCAATAAATTATTGTTACTATATGCACTTTGGGTACAAGTAGACTTTGTAAAACAATTTTAATGAGGCAATTCATATTTTTCTTATGTTATGACCCTAGTTTCTTCTCACATTAAAAAACAATTTTAATCATCAAAATTATTTGTAAAACCTTTTAATAAAACAAAATAGATAATTGAAAGTTGAAAGTTGAATCCAATGGAATGCATATCATTGTGCATGAGGTAATTCAAAGACATTCATTTACGTAGTAAATCATTTTAAAGGTGTATGTGCAAAAGGAGTGCACATATTTGATGAGCGCATTTTCCAACAAAATTATTTTTACATTTTTATTCTTTCAACAAATATTTATTAAATACCTTACTGTGTAATAAATAATCTCTAATAAATGCTGGATAATCAAAAAGAGTTTAAAAAAAACCCTGGCACCCAAGGAACTTATAATCTAATGAGGATTATATAATAATGTAAATATATATATATATATATATATATATATATATATATATATATATATATATATATATGTGTGTGTGTGTGTGTGTGTGTGTGTGTGTGTGTGTGTGTGTGTGTATGTATGTATGTATAGGGCAAGCTATATAGAGAATAGGAGAAACAATTCAAAGAGGTAAAGCACTTGAATTTAGACAGATTTGTAAAGGCTTTCTGTAGATGATGGAATTTTAGTTGGTACATAAAAGAAGCCAGGGAATTCAGGAATATCAAAGGGAAGTAATGAAAAAAAAAATGAAAGGAATGGGAGCCTTGGCCAATAGGAGATCTAAAACTATCTTTAAAGACCCATTTGATGCTGGCCAAGAAATATAGTGATGGGCCAGTGAAATAAATTAAGTACAGAAGTCTCAATGACTATAATAATATTGTGTTTGATAAATCCAAAAACTCCAGCTTTACGGATTAGAAGTTACTAGTGAAGAAAACTATTGGGAAAACTGAAAAATAATGTAGCAGAAATTAGACATTGACCAAGATAAAGTCAAAATGAGTACATGATTTAGACATAAATGGTGATTGCATAAGCAAATAAGGAGAGTAAAGAATAATAGTTTGCTTCTCAGATCTTGAAGAAGGGAAGTATTTGTCATCAAATAGGAGATTGAGAACATTATGCAATGCAAGATGAATATTTTGATAACATTAAATTGAAAAGATTTTGCACAAACAAAGCCAATGGAACCAAAATTGAAATGAAAGTAGAAAGTAGAAAAACAATATTTATAGCGACTGTCTCTTATAAAGTCCTCATTTTAAAATATTAAACTAATTGAGTTAAAGTTATAATAATATAAAGCATTCTTCAGTTAATAAAATGGTCAGTTTATGATCAGTCAGTAAAGAAATAAAAGCCATTTGTAGTCATAAGAAAAATGATCTAATCACTATTGATTATAATAAATAAAAATTAGAACAACTCTGAGGCACTACCTTATGCTTATTAAAATGACTAAGAAGACAAAAAAGGGGGAAAATAAAGGGAAAATAAATGCTGCAGAAAATGCAGGAAAATTTGTTGGTAAAATTTTGAACTAATCCAACAATTCAGAAAAGCAATTTGGAACTATGAAAAAGGGTTATAAAGCTGTACATATCCTTTGACTCAGAAATATCAGAAATAGGTCTATATCTCAAAGGATCCACATATACTGAAATGTTTATTTCAATTCTCTTTGTGGAGGCAAAGAATTGGGAAGCAAGTAGATTCCCATCAATAGTCCCATATTTCACTGAATGTTCATCTTTTCTCCTAAAATAATATCATCAATTTTCCTAGGCAGTATATTCTTGGTTGTAATTAAAACTTCTTTGCCCTCTGAATATTATATTCCAAACCCTCTGATTATTCAAGGTAAAAGCTGCTAAATCCTGTATAATACTGACTGTGACTTCCTAACATTTGATTTTTTTTTTTTCTTGAATGCTAGCAGTATTTTGTCCTTGACCTAGTAGCTCTAAAATTTGATTACAACATTTTTCTCAGGAGTTGATAAGTGGACTCTTTCAATGACAATTTTACCTTCTGATTCTAGGATATCAGCACAGTTTACCATGATGATTTCTTGAAAAACTGTCTCCAGGCTCCTTTTAAAAATTTTCCTTATGCCTTCCAATAATGCAATATTTCTTTAAATTATCTCTCTTGGATTTATTTGCCAAGCCAGTTGTTTCCCCAATGAATTATTAGGCATTTTCCCATTTATTTTGTTTATTTCATTGTTATTTGTCTTTATTATTAATTAATTCTGATTGATTCTTGATGACTTTACAGAGTCATTAGCTTCTACTTACCTAATTCTAATTTTTAAGGTATTATTTAATTCAGTTAACTTTAATATCTCCATTTCCATTTGTCAATTCTATGTTAAAAATAGTTATTTTCTCCAATTTATTAATTCTTTTTTCCTATTTTGGCAATTTTTAAAAGATATTTTCCCTTAATTTTTTGTGTTTCTTTTTCATAACTGTTGACTCTTTTTCCTAATAATTTCTTTCCATAATTCTCATCTCTTCTCCCAATGTGTCTTCTACCTCTCTGATTTTTGAACTTTTTGAGCTCTACCAACAAGGTACCAATTTTCTTAAGAAAAGTTCTTCATACTCTTTGAGGCTTTACATGTAGGCATTTTTACAATGTTGTCCTCTTCTGAATTATTGTTTTGATGTTCCCTGTTGCCACAGTAGCTTTTTATGGTTCTTTTTGATCAGGGTCTTTTCTCATTTTTGTGATCAAGGCTCTTTTTTCTTTCTTAATAAATTGTGAAGATAGTTTATGACATTTAAAATTATTCTCTATTCTTGGGATTGTGACTTCCTGTGGCAGGCCTTCAGGTGCTTATGATTTCACTACTGGGAAGTAGTGCTCAGATAATCATGCCTGTTTTGTTGGGATTAAGTGGTTCCAAATTTGCATTTTGTGATGTGACTGAAGACCTCACAGCTGGCCTGTTGAGCCAGAACTAAGAAACTATGGTTGCTTATCTGTCCTGTTGCTTAGAGCCTCCTGCCAGTTTGAATGGACACTGTCTGCTTTGGGCTGTGCTTTTCTTATACCTTTTCTAATTTTCTATAAGGCAAATCAAAACATGGAAGAAAATAAGTAGCTGTTAAAGTGACTACTATATGGGACTTACAGTGATAAGTACTTTACAAATATTGAACCATGCTGTAATTGTTATGGACTAAATTAACATTATAAATGGTTAAAATTTATTAAATTGATAGTGGAGCATGACCATATGAAAATAATCAAAATCACCTATGGATTCTTTTCTCCCCCAAAAAGGTACTTTTGAAGAAATATACTACATTCCACCTTCATCAGTCAGAATTTGTTCTTTTTCTGATCAGATTTACCAAAGGCTGATGTATTTTATTGGCTTTTTCATAAAACCAACTCTTGGTTTTATTTATTAATTCAATAGTTTTTTTTTTTTTTTTTTTACTTTCAATATTATTGATTTTTCCTTTTAATTTTAGTATTTCAAGTTTAGTTTTTGGTTGGGGGGGTTTTAATTTGGTCTTTTTCTATCTTTTTAAGTTGCAGGCCAACTTCATTAATCTTCTCTTTCTCTATTTTGTTCAAATAAGCCTCTAAAGATATAAATTTTCCCCTTATTACCGCTTTAGCTGCATCCCACAGATTTTGGTATGATGTCTCATCATTGTCATTATCTTGGGTGAAATTATTAATTGTTTCTATAATTTGCTGTTTCACCCAGTCATTCTTTAAGATGAGATTATTCAGTTTCCAATTACTTTTTGGTCTATTTACCCCTAACTTCTTACTGAATGTAGTTTTTATTGCATTGTGGTGTGAGATTAAGTCATTTACTAGTTTTGCCTTCCTGAATTTAATTTTGAGATCTTTATGTCCTAATATATGGTCAATTTTTGTATAAGTTCCATGAACTGCTGAGAAGAAAGTATGCTCCTTTCTATCACCATTCAGTTTTTTCCAAAGGTCTACCATATTTAGTTTTTCTAATGTTCTAGTTACCTCTTTAATTTCTTTCTTATTTGTTTTGTGGTTTGATTTATCTAATTCTGAGAGTGCAAAGTTAAGGTCTCCCACTATTATAGTGTTGCTCTCTATTCCTTCTTGCAACTCTCTTAACTCTTCCTTTAGGAAATTAGATGCTATGCCACTTGATGCATATATGTTTAGTATTGATATGGCTTCATTGTCTATGCTAACTTTTAGCAGGATATAATTTCATTCCTTATCTATTAATTAGATCAATTTTTGTTTTTGCTTGATCTCAGATGATGATGGCTAACCCTGCTTTTTTGGCTTCACCTGACACATAGTAGATTCTGCTCCATGCTTCTCGTTTGAGTGCAGGGACTTTTCATGTCAGCTGCTAGTATCCACAGCCCTATGGGAGGCATTGGCTGGGGTTTGTGACACTTTCACTGTTCAGCCTCAAAACTCAGGGAAGTCGCTAGAGAAATTAAAAGAGCTGCAAAAAGAAATAAACAGCAAAACTATAATAGTGGGAGATCTCAATCTGGCACTCTCAGAATTAGATAAATCAAACCACCAAATAAATAAGAAAGAAGTCAAAGAGGTAAAGAGAATACTAGAAAAGTTTGATATGATAGATCTTTGGCGAAAGCTAAATGGAGACAGAAAGGTATACACTTTCTTTTCAGCAGTTCATGGAGCCTGTACAAAAACTGATTATATATTAGGACATAAAAACCTCAAAATCAAATGCAGTAAGGCAGAAATAGTAAATGCATCCTTTTCAGACCACAATGCAATGAAAATTACATTTAATAAAAAGCCAGGGGAAAATAGATCAAAACATAATTAGAAACTAAATAATCTTATACTAAAGAATGATCAGGTGAAACAGCAAATCATAGACATAATTAATAACTTCACCCAAGAAAATGACAATAATGAGAACATCATACCAAAATGTGTGGGATACAGCCAAAGTAGTAATAAGGGGAATTTTTATATCTCTACAAGCCTACCTGCATAAAATAGAGAGAGGGCCAACGAATTGGGCTTACAACTATAAATGCTAGAAAAGGAACAAATTAAAAACCCCCATACAAACACAAAACTTGAAATTCTAAAAATAAAAGGTGATATTAATAAAATTGAAAGTTTAAGAAAAACAATTGAATTAATTAATAAAAGTAAGTATGAAAAAAACAACAAAATAGACAAACCCTTAGTAAATCTGATCAGAAAAAGGAAAGAGTAAAATCAAATTGTTAGTCTTTAAAATGAAAAAGGAGAACTCACCAATAAGAAAGAGGAAATTAGAACAATAGTTAGGATGTACTTTGCTCAACTTTATGCCAATAAATTTGATAACTTAAATGAAATGGAAGAATACCTTCAAAAATATAGCTTGCCCAGATTAACAGAGAAAGAAGTAAATAGTCTAAATAGTCCCATTTCAGAAAAAGAAATAGGACAAGGTAGTAACTAACTCCCTAAGAAAAAATCCCCAGGACCAGATGGATTTACATGTGAATTCTACCAAACATTTAAAGAACAATTTACTCCAATGCTATATAAACTATTTGAAAAAATAGGGATTGAATAAGTCCTACCAAATTTCTTTTATGACACAGGCATGGTATTGATACTTAAACCAGGTAGGCTGAAAACAGAGAAAGAAAATTATAGGCCAATCTCCCTAATGAATATTGATGCTAAAATCTTAAATAAAATATTAGCAAAAAAACTACAGAAAATCATTGCTAAGATAATACACTATGATCAAGTAGGGCTGGTTCAATATTAGGAAAACTATTAGCATAATCGACTATATCAATAACCAAATGAACAAAAAACATATGATCATCTCAATAGATGCAGAAAAAGCATTTGATAAAATCCAACATCCATTCCTACTAAAAACACTTGACAGTATAGGAATAAATGGACTATTCCTTATAATAATAAGGAGGATATATTTAAAACTGTCAGTAAACATCATATGCAATGATGATAAACTGGAACCTTTCCCAGTAATATCAGGAGTGAAACAAGATTGCCCACTATCACCATTATTATTCAATATTGTACTAGAAATGCTAGCCTCAGCAATGAGAGTCGAGAAAGAGATTCAAAGAATTAGAGTAGGAAATGAGGAAATCAAACTATCATTCTTTGCAGATGACATGATAGTATACTCAGAGAACTCCAAAGACTCTGCTACAAAGCCATGATAAATAATTCAGAACTTTAGCAAAGTTGCAGGATACAAAATAAATCCGCATAAATCCTCAGCATTTTTATACATTATAGCACAATCCAACAGCAAGAGATACAAAGAGAAATTCCATTCAAATCAAGGGTCGATAGTATAAAATATTTGGGAATATATCTACCAAAGGAAAGTCAGGAATTATATGAGCAAAATTACAAAACTCTTGCCACAAAAATAAAGTCAGATTTACATAATTGGAAAGATATTAAATGCTCTTGGATAGGCTGAGGGAATATAATCAACATGACAATACTCCCTAAACTATTTATTTAGTGTTGTACCAGTCAGACTCCCAAGAACCTATTTTAATGACCTAGAAAAAATAACAACTATAACACATGTAAAATATATGAGATTGCCTGTCATCTAGGGGAGGGAGTACATGGAGGGAGGGGAAAATATGGAAAAATAAATACAAGGGATAATGTTATAAAAAATTACTCATGCATATATTCTGTCAAAAATGTATAATTATAAAATTAATAAAATATATAATAAAAAAAGAAAAAAATAACAAAATTCATATGGAAGAACAAAACGTCGAGAATTTCAAGGGAGGTAATGAAAAACAAAACAAAACAAAACAAAACAAAACAAAAAAACAAACAAACAAATGAAGGTGGCCTAGCTCTTCCTGATCTAAAATTATATTAGAAAGCAGCAGTCACCAAAACCATTTGTCATTGGCTCAGAAATAGACTAGTTGATCAGTGGAAGAGGTTAGATTCACTGTGCACAATAGTGAATAAAAGTAGCAATCTAGTGTTTGACAAACCCAAAGATCCCAACTTTTGGGATAAGAATTTATTATCTGACAAAAACTGCTGAGAAACCTGGAAATTAGTAGGGTAGAAATTAGGCATGGACCCACACTTAACACCACATATTAAGATAAGATCCAAATGGTTCCATGATTTAGGCATAAAGAATGAGATCATAAATAAATTAGAGGAACATAGAATAGTTTACCTCTCAGACTTGTGGAGGAGGAAGGAATTTGTGACCAAAAGAGAACTAGAGATCATTTTTGATCACAAAATAGAAAATTTTGATTACATCAAATTAAGTAGCTTTTGTACAAACAAAACTAATGCAAACAAGATTAGAAGGGAAGTAACAAATTGGGAAAACATTTTTACAGTTAAAGGTTCTGATACAGGCCTCATTTACAAAATATACAGAGAATTGACTAATTTATAAGAAATCAAGCCATTCTCCAATTGATAAATGGTCAAAGGATATGAACAGATAATTTTCAGATGATGAAATTGAAACTATTTCTACTCATATTAAAGATTGTTTCAAATCACTATTCATCAAAGAAATGCAAATTAATGAGATACCACTACAGACCAATCAGATTGATTAAGATGACAGGAACAAATAATGATGAATATTGGAGAGGATGTGGAAAAACTGGGACACTGATGCATTGTTGGTGGAGTTATGAAAGAACCCAACCATTCTGGAGAGTAATCTGGAATTATGCCCAAAATGTTATCAAACTGTGCATATCCTTTGATCCAGCAGTGCTACTACTGGGCTTATATCCCAAGGAAAAAGGGATAGGAACATGTATGTGCCAAAATGTTTGTGGCAGCCCTTTTTGTAGTGGCTAGAAACTGGAAAATGAATGGATGCCCATCAATTGGAGAATGGTTGGGTAAATTATGGTATATGAATGTTATCAAATATTATTATTCTGCAAGAAATGACCAGCAGGATGAATATAGAGAGGGTTGGAGAGACTTACATCAACTGATGCTGAGTGAAACGAGCAGAACTAGGAGGTCATTATACACTTCAACAATGATAATGTATAAGGATGTATTCTGATGGAAGTGGATATCTTCAACATTGAGAAGAGCTAATCAAATTCCAATTGATCAGTGATGGACAGAATCAGCTATACCAAGAAAAGGAACACTGGGAAATAAGTGTAAACTGTTAGCACTTTTTGTTTTTCTTCCCAGATTATTTTTACCTTCCAAATCTAATTATTTCTTTGCAATAACAACAACAAAATTTGGTTCTGCACATATATATTGTACCTATTATATATACTATAAGATATTTAATATGTATGGGAATGCCTGCCATCTTTGGGAGGGGGTGGAGGGAAGGAGGGGAAAATTTTTGAACAGAAGGGAATACAAGGGATAATGTTGTAAAAATTAACTATGCATATGCACTGTCAAAAATGGTATAATTATAAAATTAATAAAAAATTTAAAAAAATTAAAAATCATAATTATAAAATTAATTTAAAATATAGATAGAAATGACTCAATTTTTGAGAATTCAAGCCCCTATTCAATTGATAGTCAAAGCATATAAACAGAAAATTTTCATATTAAGAAATTGAAATTATTTCTAGTCATATGAAAAATACTATTTACTGGAGAAATGCAAAATAAGATAACTCTGAGATAACAGCAAATATATCTCAGATTGGCCAAGATGAGAGGAAAAATAATGAAAAATTGTGGAGGGGATGTGGGAAAACTGCTACATTGATACATTGTTGGTTGAACTGTGAACAAATCCAACCATACTGGAGAGCAATCCGAACTATGCTCAAAGTTATCAAACTGTTCATATCCTTTGACCCAGCAATGTTTCTACTGAGTTTATATCCCAAAGAGATCTTACAGGACCCAGATGTGCAGAATGTTTGTGGCAGCAATTTTTGTAGTGACTATAAACTGGATTTTGAATGAATGCCCATCAATTGGATAATGGTTGAATAAATTATGATATATGAATGTTATGGAATATTATTGTTCTGTAACAAACTACCAGCAGGTTGATTTCAGAAAGGCCTGTAGAAACTTACACGAACTGATGCTCAGGAGATCATTATACATGGCAACAAAAGCAATATATGATGATTAATTTTGATTGCTCTCTTCAATGATGAGATGATTGAAACCAGCTCCAATTTTTCAGTGATGAAGAGAATCATCTACATCCAGTGAGAAGACTGAGGAAATCAGTGTGGACCACAACACAGCATTTTCATAATTTCTGTTGTTGTTTGCTTCCTTTTTTTCTTTCTCACTTTTAGTTTTTCTTTCTTGATCTGATTTTTTTTTTGTGCAGCAAGACAACTATATAAATATGTATACATATATTAGTTTTAATATATGTTTTATCATATTCACATGTAGTGGACTACCTGTCATCCAAGCGGGGGAGTGAGGAGAAGGGAAGGAAAATTTGGAACAGAAGGTTTTGCAAGGGTCAATATTGAAAAATTACCCATGCATATGTTTTGTGAATAAAAAGTCTTAATAAAATAAAATAAAATAAAACATAAAAAGAATAGCAAGGCTATATATGTTGTGGCAAGTGGCATTATTAGAACTGAAGGGTCTCCAAGTACACAGAAAATTGCAGAAATTTTCTGGCTTCCATGTTGTCCTATATGAAGCTTAACATCCACCAACTCCCCTCCCCCTACTCATTTTTTTGAAAGCTTTGTTTCAACCATACTCCAAATCCATAGTTTTTAAACTAAAATATAAAACTTAACAACTATTACCTTTATATTTCTCTTTATCAGATCCAACTAGTTCTCTAATCTCTTAACATATTTTTTTTGCATCCTATCTCTGTCATGTACAATATGATTTAACTGTTGTATTATATGCTGCTAATTTGTTAAGAATTCCCATTATGGATTCAGGGGTTGAAGCCAAGATGGTGGAGAAGGCACACCAGACTTTCTAAGATCCTCTCATACCCTCATTATTAATTTTTAAAATCAGCTTCAAAAATAGCACTTCACTTGTAAAATTCATGAAGATTGGAAATACAACAATTTACCAGCTGAAGATAATTTGGAAGATTGCCAGAAAAGTTTTGTCCCGAGCAGCAGGAATAGACCAGCACAAGCAGGGAAATAGGAGAGGCTAACAAATAGAGTGAATTGGGATCAGGGGTGGTCTCTGTGGCTGGAAAAATTACAGGGTGGACTTTACCACAGATTGGCTGTTCTGCTTTGGTTGCAAAGCAGTAGACCAGCAGAGAAATTAAAGCCAAATGTAGAGGTACTCTAAAAATTCCAGAATCTAATAGGATCTGTCTATAACTACCCAAAACCAGAAGTGAGTGACTGAGCACAGACTACAGCACTGCTGTGCAGTCCCACGGGGCTCTTGCTTAGGACACTCAGAAATGTGTATGACAGAGGGGTGCACCCAGGGTCAGCCTCTAATCTGTGTGGGCTCGGCCTGGGGCAATAGAACTTCTAGCAACTGTGTTTTCCAGGGAGTAGATACTTCTGGTGTCTGTAGGGCTATTTGCTGGGCAACTGCTAATACCCACAATAGGCTTTAGCCTGGGGCAGTAGCACTTTCCTGCTCAGCCTATAGCCCCAGGGCAGTTGCTAATGTGCACAGCAGGGTTTTTGTTTGAGCACTTCCAGAGCTCTGCCATGATAACCAGACCTGAGTCACTTCTGATGGGGAAATTTTCCCAGAGCACTCCCGTACCTTGCAGCTCTTTGTAGCCTTTTGGCAAGACAGCTACTGTCCATATACCTATCCCTGTTCTGCAACTTAAGCTGATAATCTCCTTGCCCTGAAGGCAGACCCTAAATGCTTTAAAAATTAGCAAAAATATCAAAAGGACAATTAATAACTTCTATACAAAAAGAGAGTAGATTTTCAACCCAGAGGAGACTATTTAGTAGACAGTCTCCAGACAAAACCACAAAGGGGGATGTAAGCTGGCCCCATCACATAAGGGTCTCCTAGAAGAAACTATAAAACATCTAAAAAGAGAGCTAGAAGAAAAATGGGGAAAAGAAAGA
The DNA here is from genome assembly GCF_048593235.1 of Sminthopsis crassicaudata. Lineage (NCBI taxonomy): Eukaryota > Metazoa > Chordata > Mammalia > Dasyuromorphia > Dasyuridae > Sminthopsis > Sminthopsis crassicaudata. The sequence goes on from NC_133617.1 coordinate 538,151,547, forward strand.
GAAGCTATGCAAGAGAGTAATAATTTCCTGAAATGTGAACTGGAAAAGGTAAAGAACTCCTAAGAAGTACAAGGAAACAGAATTCATTAATTGGAAAAGGTAAAGAACTCCCAGGAAAGTAGGATTTGTGAATTGAAAAAGAAAATAATTCAGCAAAAAAAAAAATATACATACATATATATATATATATATATATATATATATATATATATATATATATATATATATATATATACTATGTATACACACATATAGTGAAATGGAAAAAAAATTCTATAGAGCAAAGCAACTCATTTAAAAACTCAATTGGAAATTACAAAAAAGTTTAAAAAAAAGATAATGAAGAAAATAACTCATTAAAATTAGAACTGAACAAATAGAAATGAATGATTCATTGAGACATCAAGAATCAGTCAAGCAAAATCATAAAATAGAAAATTAGGAAAAAAACCATTAAATGCTTACTTGAGAAAACAATGGATCTGGAAAACAAATCTAAGAAAGATAATCTGAGGATTACTGAACTTCCAAATAATTATGATGAAAAAGAGCCTAGATATTATTTTACAAGAAACCATCAAAGAGAACTGCCAATATGTAATAGAATCAGAAGGTAAAATAGGCAAAGAAAAAATTCGTCGAACACCTGAAAAAGACCCTAAAATAAAAACTCTAAAGAATATTGTGGCTATCATTTCCAAAATATATAGACAATTAACTCTAATTTATAAGAAATCAAACCATTCTCCAATTGATAAATGGTCACAGGTTATGAATAGACAATTCTCAATTCCCAGATGAAGAAATTGAAACTATTTCTAGCCATATGAAAAGATGCTCAAGTCATTATTAATCAGAGAAATGCAAATTAAGACAATTCTGAGATACCATTACACACCTTTCAGATTGGCTAGAATGACAGGGAAAGATAATGCAGAATGCTGGAGGGGATGTGGGAAAACAGAGACACTGATACATTCATTATTGGTGGAATTGTGAATACATCCAGCCATTCTGCAAAATGGTTTGGAACTATGCTTAAAAAGTTTTCAAACTGTGCATACCTTTGACCTACCAGTGTTACTACTGGGCTTATATCCCAAAGAAATAATAAAGAATGGAAAGGGACTTGTATGTGCAAGAATGTTTGTGGCAGCCCTCTTTGTAGTGGCCAGAAACTGGAAACTTGAGTGGATGCCCATCAATTGGAGAATGGCTGAATAAAGTCTGGTATATGAATATTATTATTCTGTAAGAAATGACCAACAGGATGATTTCAGAAAGGCCTTACTTACATGAACTGATGCTGGGTGAAATGAGCAGGACCAGGAAATCATTATATACTTCAACAACAATATAATGCTATGATCAGGCCCTCTTCCACAATGACATGAACCAAACAGTTCAAATAGAGCAGTAATTAATTGAACTAGCTACACTCTGTGAAAGAACTCTGGGAAATGAATATGAACCACTTCATATTATTCCCAATCTCTCTTTTTGTCTGCTTGAATTTTTGATTTTCTTCACAGGTAAATTGTACATGATTTTGTACAGCAAAATAAATATATGAACATGTATTTTTATTGTATTTAACTTATACTTTAACATATTTACGTGCATTGGTCTACCTGCCATCTGGGGAAAGAGGTGGATGGAAATGAGGGGAAAAATTGGAACAAAAGTTTTTGTAATTGCCAAAGCTGAAAATTACTCATGCATATATCTTGTAAAATTTTTATTCACCCTATGCCTTTTCATCATGATCTCTTGAAAGTCCTCTATTTCACTGAGTATTCATTTTTTCCCCTGAAGGATAATACATAGTTGTTTTTTTTTTTTGGGTAGGTTATTCTTGGTTATAATCTTAGCTCGTTGTTCTCCAGAATATCATACTCCAGGCCCTCTGAACCATTAACATAGAGACTATTAAATCTTGTATTATTCTTAATGCGGTTCCACAATACTTGAATTTTTCCCTTCAGACTGCTTGTAATACTTTCTCCCTGATCCAAGAGTGCTTGAATTTGACTATAATATTCCTGAGAGTTTTCATCTTGGGGTCTCTTTCATAAAGTGACTGGAAAATTCTTTCATTTTCTATTTTACCTTCTAGTTATGGTACATCAGGATGTTTTTCCTTGAAAAATTCTTGAAAGATGATATCCAGATTTTTTTTTTTATTATGGCTTTCAGGTGGACCAATATTTTAAAATGATCTCTTCTTGATCTATTTTACAGGCCAGTTGTTTTTTCCAATGTTCTATTTACCTTTTTTCTATTATTTCATTCATTTGTTTTGTTTTGTTTGTTTGTTTGTTTGTTTCTTAAATTTGCATGATATTATTAGCTTCCATTTACTCAAATGTAATTTCAAAGGAATTATTGCCTTCCATGAGCTTTTATAACTTCTTTCCCATTTGTCCAATTTTGCTTTTTTTAAACATTTCTCTATATTTGCATTTGTACTTTCTTTTACATACTTTCATTTATCTTTTCACTTTTTCCACTACCTCTCTTACTTAATTTTCAAAATTACTTTTGAGCTGTAATAGGCTTGAGATCAATTATTATTTTGCTTGGAGGCTTTGGATGTAGGATGTTTGACTTGTTTACTTCCTTGTTATCACAGTAACTTTCTATGATTAGAATCATTTTCTGTTGGTTGCTCATTTCCCAGCTTATTACTCAATTTTTAACTCTTTGTTAAAATAGGGCTCTGTTTCCATGGAAGAAGGTGCGATGTCCTAAGCTTCAGGGGTTTATGCAGTATTTTTTCAGAAGTTCTTCTAGGGTTCTATAAATTTTCAGTTCTTCCAAGTTAGTATGATCCAACAAGATGTCTGCTGACATTTCCTCTGGGATGGGAATGACCACAAGGACTCTTTTTTGCCCTGAATCTCTGAGGAGTAAGCCTGTTCAAATGTAATTATAAGTTATAGAGTGTCAAAACTTACCAGTTCTCAGGGGATAGCATCCCCTCTCTCTGGGAATGTAAACTTAGATTGTGAACTAGGACTGTGTCCAGTATCTGAGTATGGGCAATGGAAGAAATTCCTGCCTTAGCGGTAGTAAAAACATCACTTTCAACCAATCTATTTGACCAATTTATTGTCTGTGCACTGAGATACCTCAAAGTTACTGTCATCTTTCTTTCTTTCTTTCTTTCTTTCTTTCTTTCTTTCTTTCTTTCTTTCTTTCTTTCTTTCTTTCTTTCTTTCTTTCTTTCTTTCTTTCTTTCTTCCTTCCTTCCTTCCTTCCTTCCTTCCTTCCTTCCTTCCTTCCTTCCTTCCTTCCTTCCTTCCTTTCTTTCTTTCTTTCTTTCTTTCTTTCTTTCTTTCTTTCTTTCTTTCTTTCTTTCTTTCTTTCTTTCTTTCTTTCTTTTTCTCTTTCTTTCTTTCTTTCTTTCTTTCTTTCTTTCTTTCTTTCTCTCTTTCTTTCTTTTCTTCTTCCTTCTTTCCTTGCATTAATTTTTATTTCTTCTTATTTGCAGTACTTTCTCATAGATACCTGAACCGTTTACAAGATCTGAAGTCTATTTTTTTCCAGGTATGAATGTTTTCCCTGTTGTCTTATCTGCTTATGGGTAAATAATTTTAATTTTCTTACTCTTGATATCTTTGGCAATTTCAGCCACTCACCACTCACTTCTTTTCTCCTAATTCCTGATGCTGTTTTAAAAAATAAATATTTATTTTGATACACATTGTTTAATTAATTATTTAGGGAGAGAAAAATCAGAACAAAAAGAACAAAAGCCATAGGAGAGGGGAAAAAAAAAAACAGAAAAAAAAATGAATAGAGCATGTTTTGATTTACATTCAATCTCCATAGTTCTTTTTCTGGATGCAGATGGAATTTTCTTCCAAAGTCTATTGCTATTGCTTTCAATCATTGAACCACTGAGAAGAAGTAAGCATTTCATAGTTGATCTTTGCATATTCTTGCTGTTAATGTGTACAATGCATTCCTGGTTTTGCTTGTTTTGCTCAGCATCAGTTCTTGTTAATCTTTCCAAGCCTTTATAAAAACAGATTTTTCATCCTTTTTTATGTAACAATTATATTCCCTTACTTTTATGCACCACAGCATATTTAGCCATTCCCCAACTGATGAGCGTCTACTCATTTTCCAGTTCTTTTGTTACCACAAAAAAATTCTATGAACATTTTTGCACATTTTTTACTTCTCTTTCTTCTAATGATGGTTTTCCTTAAGAGTAGATTTTATAGTATCTCATACTCCTATGTTGTTGGCCAGTTTATGATTCAGCAATGTGCTTCTCTGTTCAAAAAAAATTGTGGGGGGGAGAGGGAAGAACTGGACTGCTGATTTTTATCTTTACTTAAACAGATTTCTTTGTTATTTGCCATAGATAAATATATATCTCTATCTATATATACATATATAGATATATAGTTATGTAGAGATGTGTTTAGTTTACAACTGTATTTGGTGGGAAAAGAGTAAAGCCTTAGATGAAGAGTTTGTAGTTCTTCTTTCCTAATTAAAAATAGTGAATAAAAGTTTAACTTAAATCTGGAACATATAGACCAGGGGTTCTCTAACTATGGCCCACAGGCTGAGGACGTTTATGCTGCCCGCCCAGTTATGGCAAATGGGCTGAGGGGTGGAGACAGAGTGTGATTTTTATTTTTACTATAGTTCAGCCATCCCACAGTCTGAGGGACAGTGAACTGGCCCCTTATTTAAAAAGTTTGAGGAACACTTATATAGACTTACCAATATTCAACAAAACAGATAGATATAATTTTAGGTTGGTACTTCTCACTGAAGAGAACATAGTGGTCAAATTTCAGCTCCAACTTCCTGCTTCATCTCCTGGTAGAAAATTCTCCTTTGGAGAAAAGTGGAGGTTAAAGAAAATAGTGGTAACAATTCTTTCTAACTCTGACCTATACAATGGCACTCCCATACTATGGGGGTCAGTCTTGAAATATCATGAATAGATTTTGGAGATTGAATCCCCAGATGGATTTTAGATTTTTCAAGTATTTTCTTTGGGGAAGAAGGAGAGGAACAACAACAACAACAATAACAAAAAAGGTACGAATTGGACTTAGCTTACTTTCACTGAATACTGATTTATCTTTTCCATTTCCTCCTCCTCCTCTTTTTCTCCCTTTCTTCTTCCTTCTTCTTCCTTTTCCTTAATTTTCTTCTCCTCCTTCTTCCTTAATTTTCTTCTTCTCCTTCTTCTTCTTCTTCTTCTTCTTCTTCTTCTTCTTCTTCTTCTTCTTCTTCTTCTTCTTCTTCTTCTTCTTCTTCTTCTTCTTCTTCTTCTTATTCTTCTTCTTCTTCTTCTTCTTCTTTCATCTTCTTCTTTTTTACTGGATCACTGGTCTGATTCTAATCTTCTTCCATTTGGTTTGGGAGCAAAGTCCACCAACTATCATCTTATTAAAACTACTTAATAGACTTCCGGCCAAGATGGCGGCGTGGAGGCAGACAGCTGCTTGAGCTCCTCGTTTTCTCTCAGAACTTACTTCATGACAAGCCTCTGACTTAATGCTTGACCCAGAAAGAAATCCACAAATTATCACCAAGAGAAGACATCCTTGAAAGTCGCCAGAAAAGGTCTGTGTTTGTTCGGGGGAGGGTCAATCAGACTGGGTGCAGACTGAGGGCAGACAGCCAGAGCAAGACAGGCAGCTCACACAGCTCAGACCGGAGGGGGAGGGGTGTGATCTCGGCCGTTTCTGCGAAAGGGCTTTTGCCCCAGTGTGGATGCTCCGTCTTGGCAGCAACCCAGGAGCAGCGGAGAGGGTGTAAACACCGGAGGTGAAGATTAAAACCCCAGAAAGCCAGCGTCTCTCAGAGCCCGGCCACCCCCAACCCCCACCTGGACTGACTCGGTGCATTCTCGGAGCCTCAGAGCGCAGACTCAGTACAGTCATTGCTGTTCTGTTAGTGGCTCTCTGCTGCGCTACCCCCAGTCTGTAGAGGAAGCCCATTAATACCATCCAGCCCTATCCCCCGCAAAACAGACCAATTGTTTCTCTTGTCAGTTTGTTTTCTTTGATTCCTACTCTGACAAAATGAACAAAAAATTCAAAAGGGCTCTCACCATTGACAGCTTCTGTGTGGAGAGGGAGCAGACTTCAAATGCTGAGAAGACTAGGAACAGACTGTCCCCAGATATATCCCCTGGGAGGGATATAAGCTGCTCCTCAATACAAAAGAACCTCATAGAGGAAATCAAAAAGGCTCTCACAAGAGAGCTGGAAGAGAAATGGGAAAAGGAAAGGGAAGCTTGGCAAGAGAGCCTGGAGAAGTCATCCCATGCATTCAAAGACAGAATGGATAAAGAAATCAAATCATTGAGAAACAAGATTAGTGAGCTGGAAAAGGTAAACAACTCCAAGGAAAACAGGATTAGTGAGCTGGAAAAGGTAAACAACTCCAAGGAAAACAGGATTAGAGAGCTGGAAAAAGAAATCAGCTCTCTAAAAAATAAAATGGATAAAATGGAAAAAAATTCCATAGAAGATAAAAACTCAATTGGACAATTACAAAGAGATATAAAAAAAGTGAGTGAAGAAAATACATCGTTGAAAATTAGACTGGAACAAGTAGAAATGAATGACTCAAGGAGAAACCAAGAGGGAGTCAAGCAAAACCAGAGAAATGAAACAATTGAAAAGACTGTCAAGTACCTTACCAGAAAGACAACAGACCTGGAAAACAGATCCAGGAGAGACAATTTGAGAATAATCGGACTCCCTGAAAAATGGGAGGAAAAAAAGAGCTTGGACACCATTTTCGAGGAAATTATCAAAGAGAACTGCCCAGACGTTTTGGAAACAGAGGGTAAAATAGACATTGAGAAAATTCATCGATCACCTACTGAAAGGGACCCTAAAATCAAAACGCCAAGAAATATAGTGGCCAAGTTCAAGAACCATCAGACAAAGGAAAAGATATTGGAAGCTGCTAGAAAAAAACAATTCAGATATGGAGGATCCACAATAAGGATAACACAGGATCTAGCAGCATCCACATTAAAAGAACGCAGGGCCTGGAACATGATATTCCGAAAGGCTAAGGAACTTGGTATGCAGCCAAGAATAACTTACCCAGCAAGCATGAGCATCGTTTTCCAGGGAAGAAGATGGACATTTAACGAAATAAATGAATTCCATCTATTTTTGATGAAAAAACCAGACCTACATAAGAGGTTTGATCTTCAAATACAGAACTCAAGAGACTTCTAAAAAAGGTAAAAAGAAATCTTGAGAACTATACTTCTGTCAAAAAAATATGTAAAGAACATATGTACAATTTGTCTTAGAAACTAGTGGTGGAAAGGAGATTATATCATAAAAAAGTGTAAAGTGGTGGTACTACATCTCATGAAGAGGCAAAGGTAACCTATTATATCTGAGAGAAAGAAAGGAGGGAGATGAACATAGCGTGTATCAATAGACATATTCGATTTATGGTGAAACTTCTTCCACTTCATTGAAAAGTGAAAGGGAAGGAGTAAGCTAAGGGGAAGGGAATACAGTAATTTCGAGGAAAAGGGGTAAAATAAGGGGAGGATCTTTAAGGTGGGGGAGGGGTCCTAAAAAGGGAGGGCTGTGAAAAGCAAGTGGTGTTTACCAGTTTAATACTGGATAGGAGGGTAAAAGGGAAAGAAAGGGGAAAAGCTTAAGCAGGGGTTAATAGGATGGCAAGCAATATAGAATTAGTCCTTCTAACCATAAATGTGAATGGGGCAAACTGCCTCATAAAGAGGAAGCAGTTAGCAGACTGGATTAAAAGTCAGAATCCTACTATATGTTGTTTACAGGAAACACACCTGAAACAGGATGAGACATTCAAACTAAAAGTAAAGGGGTGGAGCAGAATCTATTATGCTTCAGGCAAAACCAAAAAAGCAGGAGTAGCCATCCTCATCTCAGATCAAGCAAAAACAAAAATTGATCTAATTAAAAGAGATAAGGAAGGGCATTATATCCTGCTAAAGGGAAGCATCAATAGTGAAGCAGTATCAATATTAAACATGTATGCACTAAGTGGTGCAGCATCTAAATTCTTAAAAGAGAAATTAAGAGAGCTGCAAGAGGAAATAGATAGCAAAACTATAATAGCGGGAGATCTCAACCTTGCACTATCAGAATTAGATAAATCAAACCACAAAATAAATAAGAAAGAAGTCAAAGAGGTAAATAGAATACTAGAGAAGTTTGATATGATAGATCTTTGGCGAAAGCTAAATGGAGACAGAAAGGAATATACTTTCTTCTCAGCAGTTCATGGAACCTATACAAAAATTGATCATATACTAGGGCATAAAAACCTCAAAATCAAATGCAGTAAGGCAGAAATAGTAAATGCATCCTTTTCAGACCATAATGCAATCAAAATAACATTTAATAAAAAGCCAGGGGAAAATAGACCAAAAAATAATTGGAAACTAAATAATCTTATACTAAAGAATGATTGGGTAAAACAGCAAATCATAGACATAATTAATAACTTCACCCAAGAAAATGACAATAATGAGACATCATACCAAAATGTGTGGGATACAGCCAAAGCAGTAATTAGGGGAAGTTTTATATCTCTACAGGCCTACCTGCATAAAATAGAGAAAGAGAGGGCCAACAAATTGGGTTTACAACTAAAATTGCTAGAAAAGGAACAAATTAAAAACCCCCAGACAAACACAAAACTTGAAATTCAAAAAATAAAAGGTGAGATTAATAAAATTGAAAGTAAAAAAACTATTGAATTAATTAATAAAACTAAGAGTTGGTTTTATGAAAAAACCAACAAAATAGACAAACCCTTAGTAAACCTGATTAAAAAAAGGAAAGAGAAAAAGCAAATTGATAGTCTTGAAAATGAAAAGGGTGAACTCACCATTAATGAAGAGGAAATTAGAACAATACTTAGGAGCTACTTTGCTCAACTTTATGCCGATAAATTCGATAACTTAAAAGAAATGGAAGAATACCTTCAAAAATATAGCTTGCCCAGATTAACAGAGGAAGAAGTAAGTAGTCTAAATAGTCCCATCTCAGAAAAAGAAATAGACCAAGCTATTAACCAACTTCCTAAGAAAAAGTCCCCAGGACCAGATGGATTTACAGGTGAATTCTACCAAACATTTAAAGAACAACTAACTCCAATGCTATGTAAACTATTTGAAAAAATAGGGATTGAAGGAGTCCTACCAAATTCCTTCTATGACACAGACATGGTACTGATACCTAAACCAGGTAGATCGAAAACTGAGAAAGAAAACTATAGACCAATTTCCTTAATGAATATTGATGCTAAAATCTTAAATAAGATATTAGCAAATAGACTTCAGAAAATCATCCCCAGGATAATACACTATGACCAAGTGGGATTTATACCAGGAATGCAGGGCTGGTTTAATATTAGGAAAACTATTAGTATAATTGACCATATTAATAATCAAATTAATAAAAACCATATGATCATCTCAATAGATGCAGAAAAGGCATTTGATAAAATCCAACATCCATTCCTACTAAAAACGCTTGAGAGTATAGGAATAAATGAACTATTCCTTAAAATAATAAGGAGCATATATTTAAAACCTTCAGTAAACATCATATGTAATGGTGATAAACTAGAACCTTTCCCTGTAAGATCAGGAGTGAAACAAGGTTGCCCACTATCACCATTACTATTCAATATAGTACTAGAAACTCTAGCCTTGGCAATAAGAGCCGAGAAAGAGATCCAAGGAATTAGAGTAGGAAATGAAGAAATCAAATTGTCACTTTTCGCAGATGACATGATGGTATACTTAGAGAACCCCAAAGACTCTGCTAAAAAGCTATTAGAAATAATTCAGAATTTTAGCAAAGTCGCAGGATACAAAATAAATCCACATAAATCCTCAGGATTTTTATACATTACCAACACAATCCAACAACAAGAGATACAAAGAGAAATTCCATTCAAAATAACAGTCGATACTATCAAATATTTGGGAATATATCTACCAAAGGAGAGTCAGGAATTATATGAGCAAAATTACAAAACACTTGCCACAAAAATAAAGTCAGATTTAAATAATTGGAAAGACATTCAATGTTCTTGGATAGGCCGAGCGAATATAATAAAGATGACAATACTCCCCAAACTAATCTATTTATTTAGTGCTATACCAATCAGACTCCCAAGAAACTATTTTAATGACCTAGAAAAAATAACAACAAAATTCATATGGAAGAATAAAAGGTCGAGAATTGCAAGGGAACTAATGAAAAAAAAGTCAGAGGAAGGTGGTCTAAGTGTACCTGATTTAAAGCTATATTATAAAGCAACAGTCACCAAAACCATTTGGTATTGGCTAAGAAATAGACTAGTTGATCAGTGGCATAGGTTAGGTTCACAGGACAAGATAGTGAATAAAAATAGCAATCTAATCTTTGACAAACCCAAAGATCCCAAATTTTGGGATAAGAATTCTTTATTTGACAAAAACTGCTGGGAAAACTGGAAATTAGTATGGCAGAAACTAGGCATGGACCCACATTTAACACCACATACTAAGATTAGATCAAAATGGGTCCAAGATTTAGGCATAAAGAACGAAATCATAACTAAATTGGAGGAACATGGGATGGTTTACCTCTCAGACTTGTGGAGGAGGAAGGAGTTTGTGTCCAAGGGAGAACTAGAGAGCATTATTGATCACAAAATAGAACATTTTGATTACACCAAATTAAAAAGTTTCTGCACAAACAAAACTAATGCAAACAAGATTAGAAGGGAAGTAACAAATTGGGAAAACATTTTTACAGTTAAAGGTTCTGATAAAGGCCTCATCTCCAAAATATACAGAGAATTGACTTTAATTTATAAGAAATCAAGCCATTCTCCAATTGATAAATGGTCAAAGGATATGAACAGACAATTTTCAGATGATGAAATTAAAACTATTTCCACTCATATGAAAGAGTGTTCCAAATCACTATTGATCAGAGAAATGCAAATTAAGACAACTCTGAGGTATCATTACACACCTGTCAGATTGGCTAAGATGACAGGAACAAATAACGATGAATGTTGGAGGGGCTGTGGGAAAACTGGGACACTGATGCATTGTTGGTGGAGTTGTGAAAGAATCCAACCATTCTGGAGAGCAATCTGGAATTATGCCCAAAAAGTTATCAAAATGTGCATACCCTTTGACCCAGCCATACTACTACTGGGCTTATACCCCAAGGAACTACTAGAGAAGGGAAAGGGTCCTGTATGTGCCAAAATGTTTGTGGCAGCCCTTTTCATAGTGGCTAGAAGCTGGAAGATGAATGGATGTCCATCAATTGGAGAATGGTTGGGTAAACTATGGTATATGAATGTTATGGAATATTATTGTTCTATAAGAAATGACCAACAGGAGAAATACAGAGAGGCTTGGAGAGACTTACATCAACTGATGCTGAGTGAAACGAGCAGAACCAGAAGATCATTATACACTTCAACAATGATACTGTACGAGGATGTATGCTGATGGAAGTGGATTTCTTCAACATAGAGAAGAACTAATCCAATTCCAATTGATTAATGATGGACAGAACCAGCTACATCCAGAAAAGGAACACTGGGAAATGAATGTAAACTGTTATTTTTACCTTCTGAATCCAATTCTTCCTGTGCAACAAAAAAAATTCGATTCTACACACATATATTGTATCTAAATTATACTGTAATATATTTAACATATATAAGACTGCTTGCCATCTGGGGGAGGGGGTTGGGGGAGGAAGGGAAAAAATCTGAATAGAAGTAAGTGCAAGGGATAATGTTGTAAAAAATTACCCATGCATATGTATTGTCAAAAAATGTTATAATTATAAAATAAAATAAAAAATTAAAAAAAAAAAATGTATGGGATTGCCTGTCATCAAGAGGAGGGAGTCGAGGTAGGGAGAGGATAATTTGGAAAAATGAATACAAGGGATAATGTTATAAAAATTAGTCATGCATATATACTGTCAAAAATTATAAATAAAATTTAAAAATATTTTTAAAATTCTGTGCGTGTAATTTAGTCTTTTATTTTATATTCATTTTTAATAATGCCTAAAACATTGTGACATAAAGAGTGAGATGCAGAGCTGTTAGTGTGAAGAAAACGAAAAGTTACTGTATCTTAAGCTAGAAACAAAATTGTTAATTGCCATTTATTGTTTATTTGTTGTTTTTTAATCAATAGATTCTCTCACAAACCACTAATATAAAAACAGCTTTCTAAAATTGAGATCCCACATATACTCCAGTTTCTGGTCATGATATTTTAGTCCTCATCTTTTATTTTAACTAGTTAATGAGCCTTGTCACTTCATGCTTTATGAGTTTCTCCACCCCTTTCCAATCCCATGATCCAGACTCTCATTCCTGTCTTTTAAACTGTCACTAGTATAAGTAGGCTGAAAAGCCTCTGGCCTCAACTGTTTCCCTGTTGTATTTTTGTTTTCAAAAAATTGCCAGGCAAATCATTTTAGTTTTTACACTCTTCTGATCAAAAATCTTCAGTGATTTCATGTGTTTACCAAATAAATAAGAAACCCTTTTGAGTGTCATTGAAAACTGTTAAAGTTTAGCACCACCTTTACTTTACAAAATCAAATTATTCACTTCCACACACTTTATACATCAACCCAATAGCATATTTGCCGTCATTCATACATCACTCATATCCTAACTTTTTTTTTTTTTTTTTTACATGATATCCTTCTCTCCCCAACTTGAATTCTTTCCTAATCTTGTTGATAGAACACTGGCCCTGAAGTGCTGATGTCTGATCTTACCTAAAGTACTTAGTACCTATGTGACTAACAAGTCAACTATTCCCTCATTGCCTCAGTTTCTTTTCTCATTTTCAGTCTGGCTTAAGTGTCACCTCACTCAGGAAATCTGTCTATTCAGTAATCACACTTCTCTCCATTTTTAACTTATAAAAGTGATTTATTTTTATCTCTTTAATGAAATTATCAATGCTATTTTATTTTGTTGTATCTGTGTGGCAATATTTATCTGAATAACCAGCCTTGTCATTTCTGTGTTTTATACAGATGCTGTGTTTTATATTTCTCTATATCTTCCCATTGGCTGATGGAGGCTATCATTTTCACTATTTAGACAATTGCTACTGTCTAAAGATTATTAGGCTTCTGGCTTCCACTCTCTTTCTGGTAGGCCTCTACTATCTTCCAGATGCATTATAGCAATTTACAATTTTGTTATGAGATTAAGACATGCTGTCATTTAATTTTTTTCACATCATCACTCCTACTCCTTCTACTTCTGCCACCATGCCCTAAGCCTTATTAAAAATTTTAGAAAGTACAAAAAGTATAAATTTAAAAAAACTACATGGATGACAACATTACTGGCAATTAATAACATCAAATATTCTAATCTCTGTATGTTTTATAATTTTATATGCTATAAGCTGCCTGAAGACAGCACAAAAACCTTATCTTATCTGAAATGTATATTTTGATCATTGCCTTGAATATATTAAGTAATAAATATTTATTGATTTCTACATTTATTCAACTCACCTTTAAAATATATATTCTTGTTTTTTCAAACATGTCTTTTCTTGTGGCTTTTTAAATTTGCTAAAACAACTATTTTAGTACCTATAATATTGAAAACAATATGGTAGAAGTTCAAGACACAAAAATGAGCTATTTTACTCTCAAAAAGCTGTATTTAATTTTTGTTTTTTCTTAAACTTTCTTAAACACTCTTAAGCATTTTATATATCCTTAAACATCTGAAACATTCTTAAGCATTACATCTTCTATTAGAGTAATTGATGTCAAATTACATATCAAATAATTATTATTAATTCTATGTGGATAATTGATAGTTCTATGGGAGAAATAATAACTTATTATTAGCTATATGTTTATACATTGATTCATCTAAGTATTAAATATTTAGTCACTTCAGAAAGTTTAAATTTTTACATTGAAGTGTTCTTAAAATAAAATATTTGTGTTTTAACAATTTGGTTTTTACATTTAAAGTTTAATAAGCCAAACAATAAAAAAATGAAAAAATTGTGCTTTGATTTTAATATCTAATTGCTTGTGCTGGTAAAAATATGTGTATCTTTGATGTTCTGTTTAAATGAGGATATGTCAAAACTAAAAAAAGGAAATGGATATCTACAATTAAATTTTGAAATGTTATTGCATGCAGTATTGAAATAAATATCAGTGAATGATGTGAAAATTACATGGGAATGTGCCAGCAGTTAGTGCAAGGAAATTAATATCCTTAATTAAATGTCTATATGTTAAGTAAGTTTTTTAGTGAGAAAATTTCTTTCCCTGTAATTGTAATTTCCTTCTGGAGTTCTTATTTCATGGAAAATATCTGTCATTAATTTCTTTCTTTCATTATGAATATGGAAGCACTAACATAATTTACTCTTTAGTCATGGTTTTCTTAAATAAAATGTTTAAAAAATAAATGACACAGAAAGAAACTAACATCTCTTTTCTGAACTCCACTTCCAAATATACTCCCCCCTTAGACAGACAAAAATAGCACAAAAAAAAAAAAAAAAAAAAAAATCATTGCTTAAACTTCTTAGGCAGTTGCTTGTGACATTTACTTTTCATTTAAAACTTACTACAGAAAAATGAAATCATTGGATATGAGAAATTTATCAGGTGGTCATACACTGAAACTAATGAAGTTACATAATGAGAAAATATGCAATTTGTTTATTATGTTCAAATAGAAGATTCCATGTATCTAAATATTTTGCACAAGGGATTTGAAATCTTACTAGTGTCTTCCCAGAAAGAAAAAAAAATGTAATGAGAATGTATATTTTGTAGACATTACAGGTAATATTTTTTGAGAGCAGGGAATCACTTCCCCTATATAATGGTCTAGAGGTAAGGAAAGTATTTCAGATTCATCTTCTATTAAAAACACAATGTGTGTGGGTGTGTGTGGGTGTATGTGTGTGTGTTTTTAGTTGAAATCTTTCAATTACATTTCTTTTATATTAAAATTGAAGTAAACAAGAAATAAACTCAAGCAAAAATTTAGAATACTATGTTCAATTCTATGCTGAAATCCTTTACTGTCTCTTTATTTGTCTAATGAGCATCAGTCCCTCCCCCTAAAAAATTCATTCTCTCAGATGTACCTGAAGCACATATTTTCTTCCTTACTCATCTGACAAGGTTTTTATATTATCTTGCTCTAAATTTCATTACATTAACTTTGAAAAATCCTGTTCCAATTGTCACTCACCACAAAGCCTTTCACTCAGAATTTCTCCATTTTGATGACAAATCAAGCTGTTCACTTTCATTAGGAGATGCCTGTCCATGTATCTAGGCAACCAAATGCCAGGGTTTCTTTGACTCCTTAAGCACAGGAGGAAAAGAAAATTGAAAAGATCCAAAATTGGCAGGAATGATTTCCCCTCCCCCAAATTGCTTTAAGTGATAAAATATATCTAAATGACAGTTAACTCACAGCAAGACCACAAGCTGAGTTTATAAACTTTTGATTTTTTTAAGCTTTTTCACTTATAGGAGGGTTGCAAAAGTTGGGTTGAAATAGATATCAGACCTTCCTCTGAGGCAAAAAGATATGGGTCATTTACCAAATAGGAAGGAACCAAAATAAATTCAATAAAGTTTTCTTCTAGCTTTTATGGTATTTTTCCAATTCATAACTCCTATCTTCAAAGATATTTTAGAGTTTCAAATTATATGATAAAAGTAGGGAAAACACTGCTTCTGAATACAATGAAATGCAGACTTTCTGTGGTCTTCAATGTAGTAAAATAAAAAATAAAAAATCACATTTCCAGGCCTCTAATTTTTAAACTGTTAGCAAAAAATTGTTCTTGTGTGAATTGATATTATTTTATTAACATTTCCAGAAACATAAGCAATCTTATCTAGCATAGCTTTGGACATTTCTTGCTTCAGTAACTTTCCAGTTTTCATCCACTACTCCACTAAATTTCCTGGTATTTTCTGTAAGTTTTATACATTAACCTGAGTAGTTCTTTTTATTGACAAAGCAAAGTCCTTGATTTAATTTGATCTTAAACCAACATTAATCAGTCTCTAAGCACAGCCAAGAATTCTACATTTTTAGAATATTTTTCTTCTGATGGTGATTATTAACAAAAAACAGAAAAGAGTTTATTTAAATTGGCCATGAAATTTAGTTCAGTTAAATGCCTTGGGAATCTTACACCAGAAAAAAACAAAAAACAAAAAACAAAAAACTGATTTTTTTTTCTATGACCAGGAATCATCAATCAATCAACAAACATTTATTAAGTATCTATTATGGGCTATGCTCAATTGGGGGACATAAATACAAACATGAATCAGCTTCTATCATGAAAGAGTCTAGGTTCTTTTGGCAGAGACATTTGATACATAAAAACACATATGAAATCACTTTGCACTACATGATGGTGGGATTAAAAAAGACCTCATATAGAAAATACTGTTTAGGCTGAACCCTGAAGGAAATTAGAGACTCTAGGATGTAATACTGACTTTTAAGGTCTTATACTCAATATAAATATTTGTTCATGTTATAAGGGGGAAGAGGAATGAAAAGTAAGGGAATGCCAGCCAAAATACTGTGTAACAGATACCGTTTTTGCCCTGTGAGTACTATGGTAGCTAGAAAATCCTGAAAGGAACACACAATTGTTGACTAATTGCACTTTGGTGATATTAATGATTAGATTCCTGCCATAACTTATGTCATGAAATTGTTGATATCAATTCAAGAAAAATAAGGGCACCATGGGGTTTAAGTCCAGACCTATATAAAAACAAGACAAATTTGACATAAAAAGAGGAACTGAAAATTTGTGGATGAACATGACAGCAGAATAAAAAAATATTCTGAAATCAAAAGTGAATGGGAAAAGCCTCTTTATTACAAGTAACACTTAGAAAACACCTGTATTTTTAAATATATGAAGTAATGTAAAATAGCTTGACATGCTCTATTAGAAGGGAGTCAAGAAAAAATAAGAAATATGCTTCAGTCTGCTTTTAGAATTCATATTTTTTGTATTTGTAGATGAATTTTTTCATCACAAATTTTTCAAAACTGTCATGTTTCATTTTGTTGATCATAATAGTCAAAATTTTCATACTTGATTATCCTTACAATATTGATGTTACTGTATCTAATGCTCATATAGTTCTTCTAAGTTTATTTTGAATCAGTTCATATAAATCTTACAGATTTTTCTGAAATCATTCCTGTTGTTATTTCTCACAGCACAATAGTATTACATCAAAATTGGGAATTAGAGTTTCCTCAACAGTTCTTCAATTTCAAATGTTTTCTTTCTACAAAAATATCTTATATGAAAATATTTTAACATATGGGTCCTTTTCCTTTTTCTCTGTTATCACTGGCATACAAAATACAAAACTAGTAATGGTATTGTTGGCTCAAAGCAAATGCACAATATTTGAGCGCATTAGACAGAGGCTAAATACTTCTTTAAAATATTTGGACTAGGTTCACAATTGCCTAATCCAGTTTTGTTTTTGTTTTTTTGTTTTTTTTTCAGTCAATCATGTCAGATTCCATCACTCCATGGACCTTAGTATAACAAGCCCTTTTCTCATCTTCACATGTAACAAAATTATTTAAGCTTCAGCTTCACTGCCATCTCAATGAATAGCTTGATTTTTTGAAGAATTGACTAATTAGATCTCACTGTTTAAGAACTTTTCAAATCTTCTCCATAGCATAATTCAAAAAACATAACTTCCGAAGTACTTGCCTTTCCTTAAACTCCAACTCTTAAAGTCATATACTTCTAATAGAAAAAATAAATTAAAAAATTAAAATTATAGCTTTAACTGTACAGACCTTTGTGGGCCAGGAGATGTCTTTGCTTTTCAATATCCTGTCATAAGTGTAACTACATAATTATTTACTGACTGAACTTGATAAGAAAATTAGTTCCCTTAAGTGAACTTTGTTAAAGAAATCAAATGAAACAGAATCCATAGTCACTGATCAGCTGCCATAATGAAGTGTTTCCATTGTTATTTCTTAAATTAAAGATTTAACTTAAGGAACTGTTTAATTAATATGCATTTCTTTAGACAAATTTCCCCCTCTCTCAAATTATGTTCTTTAAGTTTTGCCAGAAGTATGAGTCCAGTAAAACCTACCAGTTTACTTAAAGCTATTTTGTAAATGCTTTGAAAATAAAAATGTCTAAAAGTATTCCCTTCTATTATGAAGGAGGTGTTTCAGCATTTTTTTTTCATAAACTTAACAAAAATCAACTTGAAAATTTTATTTTTATGTGTACTTATTTGTGGGCCAAGAAAGATGAATGTCATTTTTATACTATTACATTTTAAAAGATTTTATATTTGTAATATTGTTGTTTATTGTGTTTTTAAAATAGTTTCCTGTTATTAGAATGTCTGTTTTAAAATACCATTAAATGTTTATAATAATATTACAAATTAAAAAAAAAAGATGAAGACCTTGTTTCTCTGATAATTATGAATTTATATATTGTTGAATCATAACTGCAGAATCTCAAACAAAATTATGCTGGCATGTAAATTGAGCACAATTGTTTGATAAGTTTAAAATAATTTTCATTATCCTTTTTTAGGATTATGAATTTAGGATTCTTTTACAACTCAGTGGCCACTGTTGGGTATTCCAAATATATGAGGACATTAAATGTAGCATTTTAACAACAACACTTTTTAGTATTTTAAATAATTCAGCTGGAATTATATCACCTCCACTACTCTTACTAATCTATTTTTTCACATTCTCTATGAACTTTGATATTTTTCTTTTCTGCCATGTTAGCCAACCTGATTGATAAGATGTAGCACCTCAGAATTTTTTTTGCATTTCTCCATTTATTAATGATTTTGAGCATTTTTATATGACTATTAATAGATTTGATGTTTTCTAGAAACTCTATTGCTATCCTTTGGCCATATATCAATTGAGATAATGCCTAACACTACACTTAACAGATATATTTTTCTAATTACAAACTGAAATAAATGGAATATGGAATGTATTTCACAAAATTTCATATGATAATAATGAAATATTGGGCTCATTACCTTAAATGAGATATAGAAATATTTTATTACTTGAATAAATATTTATTATTCTTTGTTTTTTGACAAAGTTGTTTTAAATAAAAGTTTGTTCTTATTGCAGTTTGTTTTCTATTGGCCAGGCAAAGATTTTTTTTCCTAATAAATATATTTATTTTTAATACACATTACTTCATAAATTATATTAGAAGAGAAAAATCAGAGGAAAATTGAAAAAGCATGGAGATTTTTTTCTCTTTTTTACTAATTTTATAATTATAAAATTTTTGACAGTATATATGCATGAGTAATTTTTTGATAAATATTACACATTGTATTCATTTTTCCAAATTTTCCACTCACTCCCTCCATTTGCTCCCCTAGATGACAGGCAATCCCATACATTTGACATGTGTTACAGTATCACCTAGATACAATATATATGTGTAAATCAAATTTTCTTGTTGCATGTTAAGTATTAGATTCTGAAGGTATAAGTAACCTGGGTAGATAGACAGTAGTGCTAACAGTTCACTTCCCAGTGTTCCTTCTCTGGGTGTAGTTGTTTCTGTACATCATTGATCAACTGGAAGTAAGTTGGATCTTCTTTATGTGGAAGATATCCACTTCTATCAGAATACATCTTCATACAGCATTGTTGTTGAAGTGGACAGTGATCTTCTGCTTCTGTTCATTTCATTCAGCATCAGTTCGTGTTACTCTTTCCAAAGCTTTCATAATTCATCCTGCTGGTCATTTCTTACAGAGCAATAATATTCCATAACCTTCAAATGCCCAACCATTTTCCAATTCATGGACATCCATTCATTTTTCAGTTGCTAGCCACTACAAAAAGAGCTGCCACAAATATTTTGGCACATACAGCTCCCTTTCCCTTCTTTAGTATTTCTTTGGGATATAAGCCCAATAGTAGCACTGCTAGATCAAAGGGTATGCACAGTTTGATAACTTTTTGGGCATAGTTCCAAATTGCTCTCCAGAATGGTTGGATTCTTTCACAACTCCACCAAAAATGTATTAGTGTCCCAGTTTTCCCATATCCACTAAAACATTCATCATTATTTGTTCCTCTCTTCTGAGCCAATCTGACAGGTGTGTAGTGTTATCTCAGAGTTGTCTTAATTTGCATTTCTCTGATCAGTAGTGATTTGGAAAACTCTTTCATATGAGTGGATATAATTTCAATTTCATCAACTGAGAATTGTCTGTTCATATACTTTGACCATTTATCAATTGGAGAATGGTTTGATTTCTAATGAATTAGGGTCAGTTCTCTATATATTTTGGAAATGAGACCTTTATCAGAACATTTATCAGTAAAAATATTTTCCCATTTTGTTACTTTCCTTCTAATCTTGTTTGCATTAGTTTTGTTTGTACAAAAGTTTTTTTTTTTGTTTTTTGTTTTTTGTTTTTTTTTTTTTTTTTTAGTTTGATATAATCAAAGTCTTCTATTTTGTGATCGATAATGATCTCTAGTTCTCTTCTCCTCTGGTCACAAATTCATTCCACCTCCACAGGTCTGAGGGGTAGACTATCCTCTGTTCCTCCAATCTATTTATGATATCATTCTTTATACCTAAATCATGGACCCATTTTGATCTTATCTTGGTATATGATGTTAAGTGTGAATCCATATCTAATTTCTGCCATACTAATTTCAAGTTTTCCCAACAGTTTTTTTTTTCAAATAATGAATTTTTATCCCAAATGTTGGTATCTTTGGATTTGTCAAAGACTAGATTGCTGTAGATGTACCCTTTTTTGTCCTTTGTACTTAATCTGTAACGCTGATCGAATGGTCTATTTCTTAGCTAATACCAAATAGTTTTGGTGACTGCTTCTACATAATATAGCTTTAGATAAGGTACAACTAGACCACCTTCATCTGACTTTTTTTTTCATTAGTTCCCTTGCAATTCTCAACCTTTTATTCTTCCATATGAATTCTGTTGTTATTTGTTATTTTTTCTAGGTCATTAAAATAGTTTCCTGGGTGGCTGATTGGTAAAGCAGTAAATAAATAGATTAGTTTGGGGAGTATTGTCATCTTTATTATATTCCCTTGACCTATCCACGAGCACTGAATGTCTTTCCAATTATTCAAATCTGATTTTATTTTTGTGGTGAGTGTTTCATAATTTTGCTCATATAATTCCTGACTTTTCTTTGGTAGATGAATTCCCAAATATTTTGTACTCTCAACATTTCTTTGGAATGGAATTTCTCTTTGTAACTCTTGCTGTTACATTTTGTTGGTGATGTATAAAAAGGCTGAGGATTTATGTGGATTTATTTTGTATCTAGCAACTTTGCTAAAGTTGTGAATTATTTCTAATAACTTTCTAGTAGAATCTCTGTGGTTTTCTAAGTATACTATCATATCATCTGCAAAAAGGGATAATTTGATTTCCTCATTACCTACCTATTCCATTAATCTCTTTCTCGACTCTTATTGCCGAGACTAGCATTTCTAATACAATATTGAATAGTAATGGTGATAGTGGGAAAACTTGTTTCACTCTTGATCTTACTAGGAAAGGTTCCAGTTTATCTCCATTACATATTATGCTTACTGACGGTCGTAAATATATGCTCCTGATTATTCTAAGGAATAGTCCATTTATTCCTATACTCTCAAGCGTTTTTAGTAGGAATGGATGTTGGATTTTATCAAATGCTTTTTCTGCATCTATTGAGATGATCATATGTTTTTATTAATTTGATTATTAATATGATCAATTATACTAATAGTTTTCCTAATATTAAACCAGCCCTGCATTCTTGGTGTAAATCCTACTTGATCATAGTATGTTATCCCAATGATTTTCTGAAGTCTTTTTGCTAATATCTTATTTAAGATTTTATCATCAATATTCACTAAGGAAATTGGTCTATAGTTTTCTTTATGAGTTTTTGATCTACCTGGTTTAGGTATCAGTACCATGTCTGTGTCATAAAAAGAGTTTGGCAGCAATCCTTCATCCCCTATTTTATCACATAGTTTATATAATACTGGGGCTAACTGTTCTTTAAATGTTTGGTAGAATTCACTTGTAAATCCATCTGGTCCTGGGGATTTTTTCTGTAGAGTTGGTTAATGGCTTGTTCTATTTCTTTTTCTGAAATGGGACTAGTTAAACAGTTTACCTCATCCTCTCTTAATCTAGGAAGCGTATATTTTTGGAGGTAGTCATCCATTTCACTTTACGTTATCAAATTTGTTAGCATAAAGTTGGGCAAAGTAACTCCTTGTTATGTCTCTAATTTCCTCTTCATTGGTGGAAAGATTCCCCTTTTCATTTTTAAGACTAACAATTTGATTTTCCTCTTTCCTTTTTCTGATTAGATTTACCAAAGGTTTATCTATTTTATTGGCTTTTTCAAAAACCCAACTCTTGCTTTTATTTATTAATTCAATAGTTTTGTTTCATTTTGTTTTTGCTTTCAATATTATTGATTTCTCCTTTTAATTTTAATATTTCAAATTTGTTGTTTGGTTAGGGCTTTTCAATTTAATATTTTTCTAGCTTTTCAAGTTGTAGGCCCAATTCATTAATCTTCTCTTTCTCTATTTTGCTCAAATAAGCCTCTAAAGATATAAAATTTCCACTTATTACCACTTTAGCTGCATCCCACAAATTTTGGTATGATGTCTCATTGTTGTCATTATCTTGGGTGAAATTATTAATTGTTTCTCTAATTTGCTGTTTTACCCAATTTTTAAGATGAAATTATTAAGTTTCCAATTACTTTTTGGTCTATTTACCCTTAACTTCTTATTGAATGTAGATTTTATTGCATTGTGATCTGAGAAGAAGGCATTTACTATTTCTGCCTTCCTGCATTTAATTTTGAGATCTTTATGTCCTAATATATGGTCAATTTTTGTATAGGTTCCATGAACTCTTGAGAAGAAAGTATACTCCTTTCTATCACCATTCAGTTTTCTCCAAAGGTCTCTCATACCTAGTTTTTCTAATGTTCTATTTACTTTTTTAATTTCTTTCTTATTTGTTTTTTGGTTGGGTTTGTCTAAATCTGAGAGTGCAAGGTTGAGATCTTTCACTATTATAGTTTTTCTGTCTATTTCTTCTTGCAACTCTTTAACTTATCCTTTAGGAAGTTAGATGCTATACCACTTGGTGCATATATGTCTAGTATTGATATGGCTTCATTGTTTATGTTACCTTTTAGCAGGATATAGTTTCCTTCCTACTCTATTTTAATTAGATCAATTTCTGCTTTTGCTTGATCTGAGATAAGGATGGCAACCCCTGCTTTTTTGGCTTTACCTGAAGCATATTAGATTCTGCTCCAACCTTTTACCTTTACTCTGTATGTATCTCCCTGCTTTAAGTGTGTTTCCTGTAAACAACATATTGTAGGGTTCTGACTTTTGATCCAGTCTGCTATCCGTCTCCATTTGATGGGAGAGTTCATCCCATTCATATTTACAGGTAAAATTACTAATTATGTATTTCCTGCCATCATATTATCCCCAGATTATGCTTTTTCCATTGACCCCACTGAACCCCTTCCCCAATGTTTAATTTATAGACCCCACTTGTGACACACAGCCCTCCCTTTTTTTAGTATCCCTCCCCCCTCCTTCCATGTCCCTTCCCTTTTTCCCCTTTTCCTTTTCCCTTTCCTCTCCCACCTTTTAATGAGGTGAGAGAGAATTCTCTGAAAAACAAATATGTCAATTATTTACTCTTTGAGCCTCTTCTGATGAGAGTAAGATTAACACAAAGTTTCTCCCCCTCTCTAAATTCCCTCAGATATAGTATATTTTCTATGCCTCTTCCTGGGATGTAGTTTCCCTCTTTTTATCACTCCTTCCCCTTTTCCTGATACTACCCCCTTCCCTTTACTACTCATCCCCTTTTTTATATCAGTAAAATCAAATTATCCATGTTGACTTTCTATATATCCACAACAGAGATATAGTTCTCAAGAGATCTTTTTACCTTTTTCTGCTTCTCTTCAGTTTTGTGGATGTAGATCAAATTTTTTGTTTAAGTCTGGTTTTTTTCTTAGAAACAAATGGAATCCCTCTGTTTCATTGAATGAGCATCTTCTTCCATGGAAGAAAATGCTAAACTTAGATGGGTAATTTAGTCTTTGTTACAATCCTTGATCTTTTGCGTTTTGGAATATCAGGTTCCAGGCCCTTCGATCTTTTAATGTGGAGGCAGCCTGATCTTGTGTCACCCTTATTGTGGCACCTTGATATTTGAGTTTTTTTTCTCACTGCTTGCAATATTTTTCCTTTGTTTTGTAGTTCTGCAGCTTAGCTACAATGTTCCGTGGAGTACTTTTTTTAGGGTCTTTTTCAGAAGGTGTTTGTTGAATTCTTTCAACACCTATTTTCCCTTCTGTTTCTATTATCTCTGGGCAGTTCTCTTTGATGATTTCCTGTAAAATAGAATCCAGGCTCTTTTTTTTGATCATAGTTTTCAGGAAGTCCAATGATCCTCAGCTTTTCTCTCCTAGATCTATTTTCCAGGTGTATAGATTTTCCCAGTAAGTATTTGATGCTATTCTCCAGCTTTTCATTTTTTTTTTTTGTTTCAGTTTGTTTGACTGATTCTTGGTTTCTCAATGAATAATTCATTCCTATTTGTTCCATCCTGATTTTTAATGATTTTTTTTTCTTCATTCACATTTTTAGTTCTTTTTTATATTTATATGCCCAATTGAGTTTTTAAATGAATTATTTTGCTCTATTGATTTTTTTTCCATTTCACTAAATTGTTTTTAGTTAGTTATTTTCTTTTTCCAATTCAGAAATCCTACTTTCTTGAGAATTTTTTATCTTTTCCAATTCAGAAATCCTACTTTCCTGTGATTTTTTAACCTTTTATAATTCACAAATTTTGTTTCTCTCCACCTCCTGTGAATTCTTTATTTTTTCCAACTCAAATTTCAATATGTTGTTATTCTCTATCATAGTTCTCTTTCCTTTCCTCATTTTTTTCTTCAAACTTTCTTAACTTTTTAATAGTCTCTTCTAGGAGAGAGTTATGTGGTGGGGGCAGGTATCATTCCCCTTTAGGGTGTTATCTGCAGACTCTCTGCTGTTAGCTTCCTCGGGGTTGGATACTCTCTCTTTCTCTGTGTAGAAGATGTTAATCCTTCTCTTCAGCTTCTTACTCATTGTTAAAAATCTGTTGGGGTTTTCCCTTGGGGAAAGAAGTTTATTTACTTATTTACCACCTTCCTCCCAGACTGGAGGTACACTGCAACAACCCTGTGTTTTGGCTAAGAGAGACCTCTGGGAGAGAGTTCCCCTTCCCCCTCCCCAGAAATGCCTCAGAGGTGATTAGCATGGCTGCATTGTGAGGAATGCCCTGAGGTTTAAGGCTGAAAGTCACAAACCCCACCAATGCCTCCTGTGGGGCCGTGGATTTCAGCAGCTTACATGAAAAGCCCCTCTGCTCAAATTGGAAGTGTCTACCCAGAAACCGGTCCCTACTTCAAAGGTTCCACTTTTATGGGATTTCCACTTCTCTGGGAATTCTTCTGCTGCTAGAATTCCACTGCCTCAGGCTGAGCCCCACACTATGTGGACTAGAGGCTTCCTCAGGCTGTGTCCCCACTGTTCAGGCTCTTAACTACCCCAAGGAGAAGCCCCAGGCAGCAGAAGGAGGCTGCACAGCCATGCTGAGATTTATTAGGTCACTTCCAGATTGGGGTGGTTCTAGGATCTGGCTTTATATTTTAAAGTAACTTGATTTCTCTTCTGATCTGTTGTTTTATAAGCAGAGAAGAGCTAACAGCCTGTGCCAGATTATTCTATCTCAGTGGCTTCTGTGATGCCAGAGTTCTCCCCAGCCTGATTGACACAATGTGCTAGCACCCAGTCCAACCCTGTCTGTGTTGGCCCTTTTTTCCCTCAGAACCGACCTTTTCTGTTGAAATTCCACATTCTCTTCAGCTGGTAAGTTGTGCTTCTAATCCTTGTGATTTTTATCAGTCCTACAGTATTTTTGAGGCTGATTTAACTAATTGGTAATGAGGGAAGAAGGGAGCTTAGAAATTCATGTGTATCTTCTCTGCCATCTTGGCTCTGCCCCCAAACCACGGAGATTTAAAGAAAACAGGAAAAAGAAGTAAATGTAACATGTGTTGATTTACATTTATCCCCTTAATTCTTATTCTGGATGTAGATAGTATTTTCTGTCCAAAGTGCATTGAAACTGTTTTGGATCACTGAAGCACTGAGAATAACCCAGTCTTTCAGAGATGATCATCATACATTTTTACTATTATTGTGCACAATGTATTCTTGGTTCTACTTGTTTCACTTAGCATCAGTTCCTGTAAATCTTTCTATGCCTTTCTAAAGTCAGCTTGTTCATATTTTTATAGAACTTTAATATTCCAATAGCTTTACATACTACAACTTGTTCAATCATTCTTCAATTGATGGGCATCTACTTATTTTCCAGTTCTTTGTTACCTCAAAAAGAGCTGCTACAAATATTTTTGCATATATTAGTTCTTTTCTCTATGATTTCCTTGGAACACAGACCCAGAAATGGCACTACTTGGTCAAATGATATGCACAGTTTAATAGCCCCTTGGCTATAGTTTCAGATCTCTCTCCAGAATGGCTGAATCATTTCATGACTCCCCCAACAATTTATTAATGTCCTAATTTTCCCACATCCCCTCCAACATTTACAGTTATCATTTTCCTGTCATCTTAGCCAATCTGAGAGCTATAAAGTAGTACTTTAGAAGTGTTTCAATTTGTATTGCAATAATTACTTGGAAAATCATTTCATATAAATATAGATGACTTTAATTTCATCATCTGAAAACTGTTCATATTCTTTGACCATTTACCAATTGAGAAATGAGTTGAATTTTAAATTTGACACAATTCTTTGTAGTTTAGAAATGAGACCTTTATCAAAAACACTAGTTGTAAAAAATTTTCCCCAGCTTTGTACTTACCTTTTAATCTTGTTTCTATTGGTTTTGTTTTTGCAAAATTAGTTTAATTGAATTTAATCAAAGTTGTCCATTTTGCCTTTCATAATGTTTTCTAGTTCTTCTTTGGTCATAAATTCCTCCCTTCTCTGAAGATCTTACAGGTAAATTATCCCTTGTTCTCCTAATTTGTTTATGGTATTATTGTTCATACCTAAATTATATAACCATTTTAATCTTATTTTGGTAAGATGTGTGAGAAAAATATAGATATATATTTACTGAATCAAAGTAAATATGGCATTATAAGAAACAAAATGCTGAATCTCTAAAAGCCAGTCCTTTACTGTTTATAATTTGCAGTAATAACTCAATGTAGAAGAGTGATTCATACAGAATTCTTTGCAAGTATAACCTCAATTGTCCTTATGTAGTAGTAATTGAGGCGGGAAGTTTGACTTGTAGGTTGGGCCATTTATCCAGAAACTCAGAGAGCTCCAGCTCATTGGTTAAAAGAAAAAAAAAAGTGAGGAAACAAAGGAAAGTGCCAGGAGTCATTAAAATATCTTAATTATTAGAAAGAATAGCAGACAGTATGAAAAGTTGGTCTTAAATGCATAGAATGATGATTGATAACCAGGAATATTTGAGTCACTCCAGCTGTGAAATATATAAATCTGAATTGTTCACTGAGCTGCTTTAGGAAGAAGACACTAGCACACTTTTCTTCTTCATTTTCTTTCCACTCAAGGAGAAATCAAAGTTTTTTTGTAATATTTAAATTCTTCCACTTTCCTATTTCAGTTGTATCTATTCCATTGTCTGAAAGAGCAATGGGGAAGTGGGTGCTTAGTTCTACCTTGAACTTTTACTTTAAAACCTTTGAAATCAATGAATCAAAACTCCAAACCTAAACCTTTAATAATGAGTAGTTATAGGTAGCAGAGGGGATGAGAAATTGCTTTTATTAAAAATTTAAGTAAATTTTGTTTTTTTTAATTTTGTTTTGCTACTTTGTTTGTTTTCCTGATCAAGGCTGTACTAGGTCCTAAAGTTTCAGAGAAGTAAAGAGAAGAGTTGATGTTAACTTTGGCAAGGCTTACATGTAAAAACACAAAATGATATCCCTAGATTTCTTCACTTTGGTAAAAAAAAAAAAAAAAAAAAAAAAGACAATAAACACAGAAAGAAACATATTGTGTATTAAACAGAAACTTCCAGGACTTTATATGTATAACTATGGTTATACATGTTTCAAAGGATAAACTCCAGAGGAGAGGGATAGCAAGGTGGCTTAATTACTGTATTGGCCTATCTATAGTACTTCAACTGATACTTATAGTGCTTATAGTACTTCAACTTGATATTACTATAGCAATGAAGTGATGTTATCAATGCCCAAATGTGCTCACATTTTTCCTCTAAAAAGCTAAGCAAACATAGTCTTTGGTTTTAATTTATATTGAATTGCCTTGATATATTATCCAGCTTGTTATTTTAATAACAAGACTTTTACACCAAGTTTTCCTACCCAAGTAAAGATTTGTATTAGCTAAATTATAGCATTCTAAACAAGAAAGAGCCTACTAGGCCAACTGCAAAATTTTACTGAATAGGAATCAAAATCTAGAGAATTTAAGGGATAGTTATGACTTCCATCTAATGAATAGAAGAGGTTCAAAATCAAGATCTCATTTAAAATGATGTATACAGTCCATCACACCATAGTGACTTTTAGTTAAAAAATCCAGTTTATAATAGCATCCGTGTTTTCTCCCATGAGTACTGCTTTAATTATTCTGTCTTTCTTTTTTATAACCAGCTAAGTATTTAGCTGTCCAGCTTTGTCCCTCTCTCCCTTTTCATCTTTGAATATATTACATATAAAAGAAAGTAAAATATATAGACTCTGTAGTGCATCAGATATACCAGCATTTACTTTTTGGTTTAATTTTTTCTCACTTCCTTTCTGGTAATAAATATTAAATCAGAGAGTTAAGAATTTTATTTTATTTTGTTTTTGTTTTTATTATTTTCCTATTAGGAATTTCTTTTTACTTTATCTGCTATCTTATCTTTCTTCTTGCCTTTTTTTTTTTTAATTACTAAAAGGGATAAAGGGATGAATTGCTTAAGATCTCAAATGGTATGCAAATAGACTCTGCTGAAGTTGCAATTTTGAGATGAGTCTTTTTGGGTATTTTTTGGTTTGATTTAAGGGGGCGGAAATCAACAGGGTCATTTAGCCAAAATTTTGCACACCGAACTGAGTGTCTAATTATGCTTTCCTGCAGCACATTGTGTTGTGCTCCAGATGTATGCACTTAAATAGCTCTTTAATGTTTAGCTATTCCATGTAATAGCATTCTGAAACTTCCATTTTTGTACTCAGAAAATCAGTTTATCAAGTTCAGCCAGAGAATAAACATGTCTGCATCATGACACAATCCACTAAGTCAATCATTTTTATGTCTAACTTTGGGTGTAAGTCAAATTCATGTAATTTAGAAGTTTAGCTGCTGCCTGAACTTGCTTCATAGATGAGGGTGGGCAGTTTCAACTATCACAGAAATATTTTTGGGTAGATATGAAGAACATAATATAAGAAGGATAAAACAAAATACTCCTTAAAGAAATCTGCTGGCCAGTGTCAGAGAGGTGAGAAATTTATTATAATCTAAAAAGAAGCTTAATACAGTTGAAAGGATAAATGATTAGTGTTCAAATATGGGTAGAGAAAGCATTCAGAAGGAGACAGTCTGCAGAAGATAGTATGGTTTCAAAATCAGTCTCATTAAAGGAAGGAAGATACCTGAACCTATGAGAAAGTACTGCAAATAAAAAGAAAAGAAAATTAATGAAAGGAAGGAAAAAAGTAAAGGAAAGAAAGAAGGATGATTTCAATGATTTCAGAAAGCCCTAGAAAAATTTACATTAACTAATTCTAAGTGAAGTGAGTAGAACCAAAAGAACATTCTACACAGCAACAAGACTATGCAATGATCATTTCTGAAGAAGGTGGCTCTTTTCAGCAATGAGATGATTCAGGCTAATTCAAATAGACATGGGATGAAGAGAGCCACATGCAACCAGAAAGAAGAGTTTGGGGATAGAATATGGATTACAGCATAAAATGTTCACCTTCTTTGTTGCTGTTTGCTTAATTTTTTATTTCTTTCTCATTTTTCTTTCCCATTTGAACTTTTTTTTTAATTTAAGTTTTATTTTATTTTATAATTATAACTTTTTTTTGACAGTACATATGCATGGGTAATTTTTTATAACATTATCCCTTGCACTTACTTCTGTTCAGATTTTTTCCCTTCGTCCCCCAACTCCCTCCCCCAGATGGCAGGCAGTCTTATACATGTTAAATATATTACAATATATTCTAGATACAAGATATGTGTATAGAACCAAATTTCTTGTTTCACAGGAAGAATTGGATTCAGAAGGTAAAAATAGCAGTTTACAGTCATTTCCCAGTGTTCCTTTTCTGGATGTAGCTGATTCTGTCCATCATTAATCAATTGGAATTGGATTAGCTCTTCTCTATGTTGAAGATATCCACTTCCATCAGAAAACATCCTCATACATTATCATTGTTGAAGTGTATAATGATCTTCTGGTTCTGCTCGTTTCACTTAGTATCAGTTGATGTAAGTCTCTCCAAGCCTCTATGTATTTCTCCTGTTGGTCATATCTTACAAAACAATAATATTCCATAACATTCATATACCATAATTTACCCAACCATTCTCCAATTGATGGACATCCATTCATCTTCCAGCTTCTAGCCACTATGAAAAGGGCTGCCACAAACATTTTGGCACATACAGGTCCCTTTCCCTTCTTGAGTATTTCCTTGGGATATAAGCCCAGTAGTAGTATGGCTGGGTCAAAGGGTATGCACATTTTGATAACTTTTTGGGCATAATTCCAGGTTGCTCTCCAGAATGGTTGGATAATTTCACAACTCCACCAACAATGCATCAGTGTCCCAGTTTTCCCACAGCCCCTCCAACATTCATCATTATTTGTTCCTGTCATCTTAGCCAATCTGATAGGTGTGTAATGATATCTCATAGTTGTCTTAATTTGCATTTCTCTGATCAGTAGTGATTTGGAACACTTTCATATGAGTGGAAATAGTTTTAATTTCATCATCTGAAAAGTGTCTATACATATCCTTTGACCATTTATCAATTGGAGAATGGCTTGATTTCTTATAAATTAAAATCAATTCTCTGTATATTTTGGAGATGAGGCCTTTATCAGAACCTTTAACTGTAAAAATGTTTTCCCAATTTGTTACTTCCCTTCTAATCTTGTTTGCATTAGTTTTGTTTGTGCAGAAACTTTTTAATTTGGTGTAATCAAAATGTTCTATTTTGTGATCAATAATGCTCTCTAGTTCTCCCTTGGACACAAACTCCTTCCTCCTCCACAAGTCTGAGAGGTAAACCATCCACTGTTCCTCCAATTTATTTATGATTTCGTTCTTTATGCCTAAATCTTGGACCCATTTTGATCTAATCTTAGTATGTTGTGTTAAATGTGGGTCCATGCTTAGTTTCTGCCATATTAATTTCCAGTTTTCCCAGCAGTTTTTGTCAAATAATGAATTCTTATCCCTAAATTTGGGATCTTTGGGTTTGTCAAACACTAGATTGCTATTTTTATTCACTATCTTGCCCTGGGAACCTAACCTATGCCACTGATCAACTAGTCTATTTCTTAGCCAATACCAAATGGTTTTGGTGACTGTTGCTTTATAATACAGTTCTAGAGCAGGTACCGATAGACCACCTTCACTTAATTTTTTTTTCATTACTTCCCTTGAAATTCTCGACGTTTTGTTGTTCCATATGAATTCTGTTGTTTGTTGGGTTTGTCTCTTTCTGCTCTTTAGTATTTCTTTGGGATATAAGCCCAGGAGTAGTGCTGCTGGGTGAAAGGATATGCACAGTTTGATAGCTTTTTGGGCATAATTCCAGATTGCTCTCCAGAATGGCTGCATTCTTTCACAACTACACCAGCAATTATTAGTGTCCCAGTTTCCCCAAATCCCCTCCAACATTCATCATTATTTGTTCCTGTCATCTTAGCCAATCTGACAGGTGTGTAGTGGTATCTCAGAGTGGTCTTAATTTGCATTTCTCTGATCAGTAGTGATTTGGAACACTCTTTCATGTGAGTGGATATAGTTTCAATTTCTTCATCTGAGAATTGTCTGTTCATATCCTTTGACCATTTATCAATTGGAGAACGGTTCAGTTTCTTATAAATTAGGGTCAGTTCTTTATATATTTTGGAAATGAGACCTTTGTCAGAACCTTTGTTTTTTAAAAATATTTTCCCAATTTGTAACTTCCCTTCTGATCTTGTTTGCATTAGTATTATTTGTACAGAAACTTTTTAGTTTGAGGTAATCAAAATCTTCTATTTTGTGATCAATAATGATCTCTAGTTCTCCTCTGGTCATAAATTCCTTCCTCCTCCACAAATCTGAGAGGTAGATTATCCTCTGTTCCTCTAATCTATTTATTATCTCCCTCTTTATGCCTAAATCATGGACCTATTTTGATCTTATCTTGGTATTTGGTGTTAAGTGTGGATCCATATCTAATTTCTGCCGTATTAATTTCCAGTTTTCCCAACGGTTTTTTCTGAATAATGAATTTTTATCCCTAATGTTGGTATCTTTGGGTTTGTCAAAGATTAGATTGCTATAGATGTACCCTTTTTTGTCCTTTGTATCTAATCTGTTCCACTGATGTACCAGTCTATTTCTTAGCCAATACCAAATGGTTTTGGTGACTGCTGCTATATAATATAGCTTTAGATCAGGTACACTTAGACCACGTTCCTCTGAGTTTTTTTTTCATTAGTTCCCTTGCAATTCTCGATCTTTTATTCTTCCATATGAATTTTGTTGTTATTTTTTCTAGGTCATTGAAATAGTTTCTTGGGAGTCTGATTGGTATACCACTAAATAAATAGATTAGTTTGGGGAGTATTGTCATCTTTATTATATTCGCTCGGCCTATTCAAGAGCACTGAATGTCTTTCCAATTATTTAAATCTGATTTTATTATTCTGGCAAGTGTTTTGTAATTTTTCTCATATAATTCCTGACTTTTCTTTGGTAGATGGATTCCCAAATACTTTATACTCTCAACATTTGTTTGGAATGGAATTTCTCTTTGTATCTCTTGCTATTGCATTTTGTTGGTGATATATAAGAATGCTCAGGATTTATGTGGATTTATATTGTATCCTGTGACTTTGCTAAAATTCTGAATTATTTGTAATAGCTTTTTAGCAGAGTCTTTGGGGTTCTCTAAGTATACCATCATGTCATCTGCAAAAAGTGATAATTTGATTTCCTCATTTCCTACTCTAATTCCTTGAATCTCTTTCTCGGCTCTTATTGCCCAGGCTAGCGTTTCTAGTACTATATTGAATAGTAATGGTGATAGGGGGTAACCTTGTTTCACTCCTGATCTTACTGGGAAAGGTTGCAGTTTATTTCTATTGCATATTATGCTTACTGACGGTCTTAAATATATGCTCCTGATTATTCTAAGGAATAGTCCATTTATTCCTATACTCTCAAGAGTTTTTAGTAGGAATGGATGTTGGATTTTTTCAAATGCTTTTTCTGCATCTATTGAGATGATCATATGGTTCTTATTAATTTGATTATTAATATGGTCAATTATATTAATAGTTTTCCTAATATTAAACCAGCCCTGCATTCCTGGTATAAATCCCACTTGGTCATAGTGTATTATCATGGGGATGATTTTCTGAAGTCTTTTTGCTAATATCTTATTTGAAATTTTAGCATCAATATTCATTAAGGAGATTGGTCTATAATTTTCTTTCTCAGTTTTTAATCTACCTTGTTTAGGTATCAGTACCATGTCTGTGTCATAAAAGGAGTTTGGTAGGACTCCTTCATCCCCTATTTTTTCAAATAATTTATATAACATTGGGGCTAATTGTTCTTTAAATGTTTGGTAGAAATCACATGTGAATCCATCTGGCCCTGGGGAATTTTCCTGGGGAGTTGATTAATAGCTTGTTCTATTTCTTTTTCTGAAATGGGACTATTTAAGCAATTTATCTCCTCCTCTGTTAATCTAGGGAGCCTATATTTTTGGAGGAAGTCATCCATTTCACTTAAGTTATCAAATTTATTGGCATAAAGTTGGGCAAAGTAAATCCTTATTATTTCTCTAATTTCCTCTTCATTGGTGGAAAGATCCCCCTTTTCATTTGTAAGACTAACAATTTGATTTTCCTCTTTCTTTTTTCTGATCAAATTTACCAAATTTATCTATTTTATTGGCTTTTCCATAAAACCAACTCTTGGTTTTATTTATTAATTCAATAGTTTTTTTTTACTTTCAATATTATTGATTTCTCCTTTTAATTTTTGTATTTCAAGTTTAATTTTTGGTTGGGGGTTTTTAATTTGGTCTTTTTTCTAGCCTTTTAAGTTGTAAGCCCAATTCGTTAATCTTCTCTTTCTCTTTTCTTCAAATAAGTCTCTAAAGATATAAAATTTCCCCTTATTACTGCTTTAGCTGCATCCCACAGATTTTGATATGATGTCTCATCATTGTCATTATCTTGGGTGAAATTATTAATTGTTTCTATAATTTGCTATTTCACCCAGTCATTCTTTAAGATGAGATTATTCAGTTTCCAATTACTTTTTGGTCTATTTACCCCTAACTTTTTACTGAATGTAGCTTTTATTGCATTGTGATCTGAGAAGAAGGCATTTATTATTTTTGCCTTCCTACATTTAATTTTGAGATCTTTATGTCCTAATATATGGTCAATTTTTGTATAGGTTCAATGACCTGCTGAGAAGAAAGTATATTCCTTTCTATTGCCATTCAGTTTTCTCCAAAGGTCTATCAAATCTAGTTTTTCTAATGTTCTATTTACTTTTTTAATTTCTTTCTTATTTGTTTTGTGGTTTGATTTGTCTAAATCTGAGAGTGCAAGGTTGAGATCTCCCACTATTATAGTTTTACTGTCTATTTCTTCTTGCAGTTCTCTTAACTTTTCCTTTAGAAAGTTAGATGCTATACAACTTGGTGCATATATGTTTAGTATTGATATGGCTTCATTATTTATGCTACCTTTCAGCAGGATATAGTTTCCTTCCTTATCTTTTTTAACGAGATCTACTTCTGCTTTTGCTTGATCTGAGATAAGGATAGCTACCCCTGCTTTTTTGACTTTACCTGAAGCATAATAGGCTCTGTTCCAACCTTTTACCATTATTCTGTATGTATCTCCCTGATTTAAGTGTGTTTCCTGTAGACAACATATTGTAGGGTTCTGATTTTTGATCCAATCTGCTATCCGTCTCCGTTTGATGGGATCGTTGATGCCATTTACATTTAAAGTTAAAATTACTAATTCTTTATTTCCTGCCATCATATTATCCCCAGATTATGCTTTTTCCCTTGACCCCCCTGATCATATTTAATTTGCAGACCCCCCTTTTGACGCGCAACCCTCCCTATTTTTTTTAGTATCCCTCCCCCCTCCCTCCAAGTCCCTTCACTTATTCTCCTTTTCCTTTTCCCTTTTCCTCTCCCCCCTTTTAATGAGGTGAGAGAAAATTCTCTGAAAAACAAATATGTTAATTATTTACTGTTTGAGCCTCTCCTGATGAGAGTAAGATTCACACAATGATTCTCCCCATCTCTAACTTCCCTCAGATATAGTATATTTTCTATGCCTCTTCCTGGGATGTAATTTCCCTCTTTTTATCATCCCTTCCCCTTTTTCTGAACCGACCTCCTTCCCTTTACTATACCCCCCTTTTTTTCTTTTATATCAGTAAAATCAAATTATCCTTGAGTACTTTTTATATACCCACAACAGAGTTACAGTTCTCAAGGGTTCTGTGTATGTTTTTCTGTTTCTCTTCAGTCTTGTGGATATAGATCAAATTTTTTGTTTAAGTCTGGTTTTTTTCTTAGAAACATATAGAATTCCTCTGTTTCATTGAATGACCATCTTCTTCCATGGAAAAAGATGCTAAACTTTGCTGGGTAGTTCATTCTTGGTTGCAGTCCTTGATCTTTTGCCTTATGGAATATCAGGTTCCAGGCCCTTCTATCTTTTAATGTGGAGGCAGCCAAATCTTGAGTGACCCTTATTGTGGCACCTTGGTATTTAAATTGTTTTTTTCTAGCTGCTTGCAGGATTTTCTCCTTTATGTGGTAATTCTGCAGCTTAGCCACAATATTCCGTGGTGTTCTTTTTTTAGGGTCTATTTCAGAAGGAATTTGATGTATTCTTTCCACATCTACTTTCCCTTCTGTTTCTATTATCTCTGGACAGTTATCTTTGATAATTTCCTGTAAAATAGAATCTAGGCTCTTTTTTTGGTCATAGTTTTCTGGAAGTCCAATGATCCGCAGATTATCTCTCCTAGATCTATTTTCCAGGTCTATAGATTTTCCCAGTAAGTATTTGACGTTGTTCTCCAGCTTCTCATTTTTTTTGTTTTGTTTGACTGATTCTTGGGTTCTCTGTGAATCATTCATTTCTATTTGTTCCATCCTGACTTTTAAGGATTTATTTTCTTGTTTCACAGTTTTTTAGTTCTTTTTGTAAATGGCTAATTTCGTTTTTAAATGAATTATTTTGCTCTATTGAATTTTTTTCCTTTTCCCTAATTTTTTTTTTGAGAATTATTTTCTTTTTCCAATTCAGAAATTCTATTTTCTTGAGACTTTTTTATCTTTTCCAATTCAGAAATCCTACTTTCCTGTGATTTTTTTAACCTTTTCTAATTCATAAATTTTGTTTCCCTGCATTGCCTGTGAATTCCTTATTTTTTCCAACTCTAATTTCAGGAAGTTGTTATTCTCTATCATAGCTTCCCTTTCCTTTCCCCATTTTTCGTCAAACTTTCTTAACTTTTTAATAGTCTCTTCTAGGAGAGAGTTATGTGATGGGGGGCAGGAATCATTACCCTTTAGGTTGTTATCTGCTGACTATCTGCTGTTAACTTCATCGGGGTTGGATGGCCGCTCTTTCTCTGTGTAGAAGGAATCTATGGTTTTTCTGGCTTTTTTGTTCATATTTAAAAAATATTTTTGGGTCTGTCCCGGGGGTAGGAAATTATTTATTTACTTCTTTACCAGCTTCCTCCCAGACCGGATGGATGCAGCCGCTCTAGCACCTGAGCTAAGATGGAGAGAGTTCCTCACCCCCTCCCTGGAAGTGCCTCAGAGGTGATTAGCACTGCTGTGCCCCGAGGGTGCTGTGTTTTAGCAGCTTCCCTGAGGTTGAGATTGAACAGCAAATACAGCACAAAGCCTAGCCTATGTGTCCCGGTGGGGTGTGGATGTCTGTAACAGGTGATGTGAAAAGCCCCTGCGCTCAAACTGGAAGTGTCTGCTAGAAAACGTGGTCCCTAGTTCAAAGGTACCGCTTCTCTGGGACTTCCGGATCTGAGTTCCATTCCCTCCAGCTAAGCTAGGCAGTGTGTGTTGCCTTGGACCGTATCCACCAACTTGGCAATCTCTTAACTATTCTCAGGAGGGAGCTGAGGCCACACCCCCTGGTGCCAAGTTCTGCTGAGTCACCCCCAGGGTCCTGAAAAATCTAATCTATCTGAATTTTTAAGGTATTTTAGCTTTCTCTTCTGAACTGCTATATTATAAGCAGAGAAGAGCTAATAGCCTGTGCCAGATTCCTTTATCTCAGTGGCTTCTCTGATCCCAGAGCCCTTCCCAGCGCTATTGGCGCAGTATGCTAGCACCCAGCCGTCTTTGCTGGCCTCTCTTCTTCCTCCCCTGGGAACTGACCTTTTCTGTTGAAACTCCAGATTCTCTTCAGCTGGTAAGTCGTGCTTCCAGTCCTTGTGGTATCTATCAGTCCAGGGCTATTTCTGAGGCTGATTTATCTAATTGGTTGTGAGGGAGTGAGGACGTTCACAGAGTCGTGTTTTTCTTCTCCGCCATCTTCTTTTTCTAATGTTCTATTTACCTTTTTAATTTATTTCTTATTTGTTTTGTGGTTTGATTTGTCTAAATCTGAGAGTGCAAAGTTGAGATCTCCCACTATTATAGTTTTATTGTCTATTTATTCTTGCAACCCTCTTAACTTTTCTTTTAGAAAGTTAGATGCTATACCACTTGCTGCATATATGTTTAGTATTGATATGACTTCATTGTTTATGCTAACTTTTAGCAGGATATAGTTTCCTTCCTTATCTCTTTTAATTAGATCAACTTCTGCTTTTGCTTGATCTGAGATAAGGATGGCTACCCCTGCTTTTTTGGCTTTACCTGAAGCATAATAGTTTCTGCTCCAGCCTTTTACCTTTACTCTGTATGTATCTCCCTGCTTTAAGTGTTTTTCCTGTAAACAACATATTGTAGTTTTCTGACTTTTGATCCAGTCTGCTATCTGCCTCTGTTTGATGGGAGAGTTCATCCCATTCACATTTACAGTTAAAATTACTAATTCTGTATTTCCTGCCATCATATTATCCCCACATTATGCTTTTTTCCCTTGACCCCACTGAACCCCTTGCCCAATATTTAATTTATAGACCCCACTTATGATGCACAGCCCTCCCTTTTAAGTATCTAAGTATCTCTCCCCCTCCTTTTAAGTCCCTTCCCTTTTCTTGTACCATTGCCTTATTCCCCTTTTTCTTTTTCCTTTTCTTTACCCCTTTTAATGAGGTGAGAGAATTCGCTGCAAAACAAATATGTCAATTATTTACTCTTTAGCCTACTCTGATGAGAGTAAGATTCACACACTGTTTCTTCCACTCAGATATGGTAGATTTTCTGTGCCTCTTCCTGGGATGTAGTTTCCTTCTTTTTATCACTCCTTCCCCTTTTTCTGATATTACTCCCTACCCTTTACTACTCCCTTTTTTCATATTAGTAAAATCAAATTATCTATGTGGACTTTCTGTATGTCCAAACAGAGATATAATTCTCAAGAGTTCTTTTTACCTTTTTTCTGCTTCTCTTCAATCTTATTGTTGTAGATCAAAATTTTTGTTTAAGTCTGGTTTTTTTCTTAGAAACTAATGGAATTCCTCTGTTTCATTAAATGACCATCTTCTTCCATGGAAGAATATGCTAAACTTAGCTGGGTAGTTTATTATTGGTTGCAATCCTTAATCTTTTGCCTTTCAGAATATCAGGTTCCAGGCCAGTGGAGGCATCCAGATCTTGTGTGACCATTTTTGTGGCACCTTCATATTTGAATTGTTTTTTTCTAGCTGCTTATAATATTATTTCCTTGGTTTTGTAGTTCTGCAGCTTAGCCACAATATTCCGTGGAGTTCTTTTTTTAGGGTCTTTTTCTGAAGGTGTTCAATGAATTCTTTCAACGCTTATTTTCCCTTCTGTTTCTATTATCTCTGGACAGTTCTCTTTGTTGATTTATGTAAAATAGAATCTAGGCTCTTTTTTTGATCATAGTTTTCAGGAAGTCCAATGATCCTCAGATTATCTCTCCTAGATCTATTTTCCAGGTCTATAGATTTTCCCAGTAAGTATTTGACATTATTCTCCAGCTTTTCTTTTTTTCTTTGTTTGTTTTGTTTTGTTTGACTGATTTTTAGTTTCTCAATGAATCATTCATTTCTATTTGTTCTGTCCTGATTTTAATGAGTTATTTTTTTATTCACATTTTTATTTCTTTTTATATATGCCCAATTGAGTTTTTAAATGAATTATTTTGCTCTATTGAATTTTTTTCAATTTCCTTAATTTTTTTAGAGAGTTATTTTCTTTTTCCTATTCAGAAATCCTACTTTCTTGAGACTTTTTTTTCTTTTCCTATTCTGCAATCCTACTTTCTTGAGAATTTTTTATCTTTTCCAATTGAGAAATCTTACTTTCCTGTGATTTTTTAAACCTTTTCTAATTCACAAATTTTGCTTCCCTACACCTCCTGTGAATTCTTTATTTTTTCCATCTCAAATTTCAGGACATTGTTATTCTCTATCATAGGTTCTCTTTCCTTTCCTCATTTTTCTTCAAACTCTCTTAACTTTTTAATAGTCTCTTTTAGGAAAGAGTTATGTGATGGGAGTCAGGTATCATTCCCCTTTAGGTTGTTATCTGCTGACTCTCTGCCGTTAACTTCCTCGGGGTTGGATACCCTCTCTTTCTCTGTGTAGAAAGTATCTATCATTCTCTTCAGCTTCTTACTCATTGTTAAAAATCTGTTTGGGGCCTGCCATTGGGGTAAGAAGTTTATTTATTTATTTATTTATTTGCCACCTTCCCACCAGACTGGATGGATGCAGCGGTTCCTGTGTCTGAGCTAAGAGAGAGCTCTGGGCAAGAGTTCCCCACCCCCCAGGAAATGCCTCAGAAGTGTTAGCATGGCTGCACTGTGAAGAGTGCCCAGTGAAAGACCTTGCTGTGTGCTCTAGTGACTGCCCTGAGGTTTAAGGCTGAACAGTGGAGTCACTAACCCCAACCAATGTGTCCTATGGGGTGTGGATATCAGCAGCTGAAGTGAAAAGCCCCTGTGCTCAAACTGGAAGTGTCTGCCAGGAAACCGTGGTCCCTATTTCAAAGGTTCTGCTTCTCTGGTAATTCCTTGGCTGCTAGAATTCCACTGCCTCAGGCTGAACCCAGTGAGCTATATGGATTAGATGTTGCCTCAGGCTGTGTCCCAGCTGTTCAGGTTCTTAATTATCCCAAGGAGAAGCCCCAGGCAGCCAAAGGTGCCTTCACAGTGGTGCAGACATCAATTATGTCACTTCCAGATTGGGGTGTATTAACGATCTGGCTCTATATTTTAATGCGGCTTGATTTCTCTTCTGAACTGCTGTTTTATAAGCAGAGAAGAGCTATCAGCCTGTGCCAGATTCCTCTATATCAGTGGCTTCTCTGATTCCAGAGTTCTCCCCAGCCTGATTGGCATAGCGTATTCACACCTAACCTTGTCTGTGCTAGACTTTTTTTTTTTTTTTTTTTTTTCCTTCCCGTTGAACCGATTTTTTCTGTTGAAATTCCAGATTCTATTCAGCTGGTAAGTTGTGCTTCTAATCCGTGTGGTTTTTATCAGTCCAGTTTTATTTTTGAGGCTGATTTAACTAATTGGTAATGAGGGTAGAAGGGAGCTTACAAATTCCCATGTATCTTCTCTGCCATCTTGGCTCTGCCCCCTCCTTTTACCTTTTTATGCTTCTCTTGAATTCTATATTTGGATGTCATTTTTTTTTTTTTTTAGTTCTCTTCTTTTCATGAATACATGGAATTCACCAGTTTCATTGAATGTCCATCTTCTTCCCTCATAGAAAATGCTCAGTTTAGCAGGGTAATTTGTTTTTTGCTGCATTACAAGATTCTTTGCCTTTCAGGATATCACATTCCAGGATCTTTGATCCTGTAAAGTGGAAGCTGCTAGGTCCTGATTAATCCTTAGTGTGACTCCTTTGTATTTTGAGTTGTTTCTTTCTGATTGCTTATAATATTTTTTCCTTGTCCCATTAGTTCTCAAATTAAGCCATGATATTCCTTCAGGTTTTAATTTAAGTTAATTTTAGGGTCTCTTTCAGGAAGTATTTGGTAAATTCTTTCAAATGTCATTTTACCTTCTGATTCTGATATCCAGGCAGTTTTTTTTTTTTTTTTTCCTCTTTGATGATTTTCTGAAGGTAGTGTCTAGACTCTTTTTTTTTTTTTTTTTTTTTTTTTTTTTTAATCATGTATTCCAGGGAGTCCAAAATCCTTGTATTATCTCTCCTAGGTTGATTTTCCAGGTTGGTTGTTTTCTCACTTAGATGTTTTCCATTTTTTTTTTTCATTTTTTTTTTTTTGTGACTGTTTCTTGTTGCCTCATTGAATCATTTATTTTCATTTGTTCAATTCTGAATTTTATTGAGTTATTTTCTTCAATTATTTGTTTTACTTCTTTTTAGTATTTGTCCAATTGAATTTTTAAATGAATTGTTTTCTTATATGGTATTTTTCCCCATTTCACAAATTCTGTTTTTTATGAAGTTATTTTCATTTTTTCTGTTTCAAATTTTTTTTTTCTGGGAGTTGCTTTCTTTTTCCATTTTATCAAATTTATTCTTAATGAGTTATATTTGTTTCCATTTCACTAAATCTATTTTGTATGAATTTCCTTCAGATAGTTTCTTTGCTGCCTTTTCCCAATTCTCTTGCAAATTTCCCACTTTTTTCCCCCATTTTTCTTCTAGCACTCGTTTTACATCCTTTTAACTTCTTCTAGGAAAGCCTTGTGTGATTGGGACCAATTTACATCACTCTTTGAGGCTTTATCTGGAGACTGTGTGCTTTTTGTCTCCTCAAGGTTTGAAATCTGTTCTTCTCTTTTAGCATAAAAATTCTCTATTGTCTGAGTTCTCTTTGCTTTTTTATTAATTTAAAAAAATTAAGGCCCAATTTTAGGACATGGGACATTTTCTAAGCTTCCTTTACAAGCAGCAGACTTCTTCTGTAGGTGGCCACAGCTGTGCTGGGTCAATGCTGATTCACTCCTGTTGCTGAGTGGGCATGGCCAGGTCATGTGACTACAGAATTTCAGGGTTCATTTTTTATCTTTTCTGTTGTGGTGGATATTTTATAACTTCTCTGCTGATTTACTAGCTTGCAACCAGGTCAGAGTGGCCAAGACTGCTGTGGATTCCTGTAGATTCGTTCTCATAGAATCTCTGCCATGCTGTTTGTACTACACCATAGAGTAAGCAACACCCCAGGACTCTAAACTGTCTGTGTTGGCATTTTTGTTCAGCTGTTTCTGTTAGGCTGCATCCTTCCAAGTTTAGTGCTCTTGGATAGGTTGAGCTAATGTAATAAAAATGACAATACTACCTAAACTAATCTATTTATTTAGACCTTTACCACTGAGAATTCAAATAAACTGTTAATGACCTAGAAAAAACAACAGCAAAATTAATCTGGAAGAACAAAAGGTCAAGAATTTCAAGGGAAGGTGACCTAGCTGTACCTGATCTAAAACTACATTACAAAGCAGAAGTCACCAAAACCATGTGATATTGGCTAAGAAATAGGTTAGTTCATCAGCGGAATAGGTTAGGTTCATAGGACAAAATAGTCAATAACTATAGTGATCTAGTGTTTGGCAAATCCAAAGACTCCAGCTTTTGGGATAAGAAGTCATTATTTGACAAAAAACTCCTAAGAAAATTGGAAATTAGTATAGCAAAAACTAGATATTGATGCACACTTAACATCATACATGAAGAAAAGATCAAAATGGGTTCATGATCTATGCATAAAGAATGAGATTATAAAAAAATTAGAAGAACAGATTGAAACAGACTTCATCTGGTCTGTTTCCTTGAGTAGATTCTCTTCCACATGAAGTCTGCATCACCACACAGATTGTACCACCTTAGAACTCTGTGCCATGTGTACCAGGATTGAGACTCAGCTGGTTGTTTCCCTCCTATTTCTGATTGAAACAGACCTTTTCTGGCAATCTTCAAAATTATGTTCCGCTGATAATATTTTAAATTTTTTTATTAAAGCTTTTTTGTTTACAAAACATATGCATGGATAATTGTAACGAGCTGTCGTCTCTAGAAGCTGCCGGATCACTCTCTGGGAAGAGATCTGCTGTGTCTTCTACTCAAATCTCTCCGACAGATTCTTCTTCCTGTAACAAACCGTTGTCTCCAGGCAGTTGCTGTTAACTCTTGTCCAGAGAAGTGACTTCCCTTCCTGCAGAGAGCCCCGTCAAGCCTGATGCAATTCAGAGTCTCCTTCTATCTCTGGGAGTCCTCTCTTTTATTCTCCCAGAGAATGGGCGTGGGATAATGCAAGGGCTTCTGGGAAGAACCACCTCAGCCAATGAGCCTGCTCCTTCCATCAAGTCAACCTGAGTTCTCACCTTGTAATTGTCCAACCTGAATTCTCACCTTGTCACTATCCAGACAACCCGAGTTCTCACTTAGTAATCCTAACAGATAATTTTTCCCCTTCTTCACCCCATCTCTTCCCCTATCTGGCAGGTAGTCCAGTATATATTAAGTATCTTGAAATATGATATAGATAGAATATGTTTATACATATTTATGC
Source organism: Sminthopsis crassicaudata (assembly GCF_048593235.1). Lineage (NCBI taxonomy): Eukaryota > Metazoa > Chordata > Mammalia > Dasyuromorphia > Dasyuridae > Sminthopsis > Sminthopsis crassicaudata. Next base: position 538,195,744 of record NC_133617.1, read on the forward strand.
AGATATATGGTTGCACAAGAAAATCAAATCAAGAAGAAAGAAAAAGAAAAATTGCTAAAAGAAAAAAAATGCAAGAAAATAACAGCAGAGAGAGTGAGAATACAATGTTATGCTCCACATTGGGTTTCCACAGTTCTCTCTCTAGGTGTAGATAGTTTTCTTCATCACTGCACAAGTGGAACTGGTTTAAATCATCTCAATGTTGAAGAGACTCATGTCCATCAGAATTGATCTTTGTATAGTATTGTTGTTGCAATATATAATGATCTGTTGGTTCTGCTCATTTCACTTTGCATCAGTTCATGTAGGACTCAACAAGCCTCTCTGAAATCATCCTGCTGGTCGTTTCTTACAAAATAATAGTATTCCATAGCATTCATATAGCATAATTTACCCATTGTCCAATTAATGGGCATCCATTCATTTTTCAGTTTCTAGACACTAGAAAAAGGACTGCCACAAACATTTTGGCACATACAGGTCCCTTTCCCTTCTTTTGTATTTCCTTGGGATATAAGGCCAGTAGTAGCACTGCTGGATCAAAGGGTATGCATAGTTTGATAACTTTTTGGGCATAATTCCAGATTGCTCTCCAGAATGGTTGAATTATTTTACAACTCCACCAACAATGCATCAGTGTCCCAGTTTTCCCACATCCCCTCCAATATTCATTACTATTTATTCCTATCATCTTAGCCAATCTAACAGGTGTGTAGTGGTATCTCAGAGTTGTCTTAATTTGCATTTCTCTGATCAATAGTGATTTGGAACATTCTTTCCATATGAGTGGAAATAGTTTCAATTTCATCATCTGAAAATTGTCTGTTCATATATTGACCATTTATCAATTGGAGAATGTCTTGATTTCTTATAAATTAGAGTCAATTCTCTGTATATTTTGGAGATAAGGCCTTTATCAGAAGCTTTAACTGTAAAAATGTTTTCCAATTTGTTACTTCCTTTCTAATCTTGTTTGCATTAGTTTTGTTTGTACAAAACCTTTTTAATTTGATGTAATCAAAATTTTCTATTTTGTGATCATTAATGATCTCTAGTTTTCCTTTGGTCACAAATTCCTTCCTCCTCCACATGTCTGAGAGGTAAACTATCCTATGTTCCTCTAATTTATATATGATTTTGTTCTTTATGCCTAAATCATGTCTCCATTTTGATCTTATCTTAGTATGTGGTGTTAAGTGTGGGTCCATGCCTAATTTCTGCTATACTAATATTCAGTTCCCAGCAGTTTTTGTCAAATAATGATTCCTTATCCCAAAAGTTGGGATCTTTGGGTTTGTCAAACACTAGATTTCTATTTTTATTCACTTTCTTGCCCTATGAATCTAACCTATTCCACTGATCAACTAGTCTATTTCTTAGCCAATCCCAAATGGTTTTGGTGACTGCTGGTTTATAATATAGTTCTAGATCAGGTACAGTTGGTCAACCTTCATTTGTTTGTTTTTTTGTTTGTTTCTTTGTTTTTATTACTTCCCTTGAAATTCTCGACCTTTTGTTTTTCCATATAAATTTTGTTATTGTTTTGTCTAGGTCATTAAAATAGTTTCTTGGGAGTCTGACTGCTATAACCCTAAATAAATAGATTAGTTTAGGGAGTATTGTCATTTTGATTATATTCACTCAGCCTACCCAAGAGTACTTAATATTTTTACAATTATTGAAATCTGATTTTATTTTTCTGGTAAGTGTTTTGTAATTTTGCTCATACAATTCTTGACTTTACTTTGGTAGATATATTTCCAAATATTTTATACTATCGACAGTTATTTTGAATGAAATTTCTCTTTGTATCTCTTGCTGTTGGATTGTGTTGGTAACATATAAAAATGCTGAAGATTTATGTGGATTTATTTTGTATCCTGGAACTTTGCTAAAGTTCTGAATTATTTCTAATAGGTTTTTAGCAGAGTCTTTGGGGTTCTCTAAGTATACCATCATATCATCTATAAAGAATGATAGTTCAATTTTCTCATTACCTACTCTAATTTTTTGAATCTCTTTCTCAGCTCTCATTGCTGAAGCTAGCGTTTCACTCCTGATCTTACTGGGAAGGGAAGGATTCCAGTTTATTGCAATTTCATATGAAGTTTACTGACGGTTTTAAATATATGCTCATTATTTTAAGGAATAGTCCATTTGTTTCTATACTCTCAAGTGTTTTTATTAGGAAAGGATGTTGGATTTTATCAAATGCTTTTTTTACATCTATTGATATGATTATATGTTTTTTGTTAATTTGGTTATTGATATAGTCGATTATACTAATAGTTTTCCCAATATTGAACTAGCCCTGCATTCCTAGTATAAATCCCACTTGGTCATAGTTTATTATCCTGGGGATGATTTTCTGTACTCTTTTTGCTAATATTTTATTTAAGATTTTAGCATCAATATTCATTAGGGAGATTGGTCTATAGTTTTCTTTCACTGTTTTCATCTTACCTGCTTTAGGTTTCAGTATCATGCCTGTGTCATAAAAGGAATTTGGTATGACTCCTTTAATCCCTTTTTTTTAAATAGTTTATATAGCATTGGAGTTAGTTGTTCTTTAAATTTTTGGTAGAATTCACATGTAAATCCATCTGGCCTGGGGATTTTTTTCTTGGGGAGTTGGGTAATAGCTTGTTTTATTTATTTATTTTTCTTTTCCTGAAATGGGACTATTTAGACTATTTACTTCTTCCTCTGTTAATCTTGGCAAGCTATATTTTTAAGGTATTCTTCCATTTCATTTAAGTTATCAAATTTATTGTCATAAAGTTCGGCAAAGTAGCTCCTAATTATTGTTCTAATTTCCTCTTCATTACTGGTGAGTTCTCCCTTTTAATTTTGAAGACTAGCAATTTGTTTTCCTCTTTCTTTTTTTTTTTTTTTTTTTTTTTTAATGAGATTTACTAAGGATTTGTCTATTTTGTTTTTTTTTTTTTCATAGATAGAACCTACACTTAGTTTTATTAATTTATTCAATAGTTTTTTTTTTGTTGTTGTTTTTTTTTTTTTTTACTTTCAATTTTATTAATCTCACTTTTATTTTTAGAATTTCAAGTATAGAGTTTCTCTGGGGGGGTTTTAATTTGTTCCTTTTCTAGCATTTTTAGTTGTAAGCCCAATTCGTTGACCTTCTCTTTCTCTATTTTATGCAAGTAGGCCTCTAGAGATATATTATTACTGTTTTGGCTGTATCCCACACATTTTGGTATGATGTCTCATTATTGTAATTTTCTTGGGTGAAGTTATTAATTATGTCTATGATTTACTGTTTTACCCAATCACTCTATAATATGAGATTATTTAGTTTCCAATTATTCTTTGGTCTATCTTCCCCTGGCTTTTTTATTGAATGTAATTTTCATTGCAGTGTGGTCTCAAAAGGATGCATTTATTATTTCTGCCTTACTGCATTTGATTTTGAGGTTTTTATGTCCTAGTATATGATCAATTTTTGTATAGGTTTCATGAACTGCTGAAAAGAAAGTGTACTCTTTTCTGTCTCCATTTAGCTTTCGCCAAAGATCTATCATATCAAACTTTTCTACTATTCTGTTTACCTCTTTGACTTCTTTCTTATTTATTTGGTGTTTGAATTGTCCAATTCTGAGAGTGCAAAGTTGAGATCTTCCACTATTATAGTTTTGCTGTCTATTTCCTCTTGCAGCTCTCTTAATTTCTCTTTTAAGAATTTAGATGCTGAGGCGGAGCCAAGATGGCGGAGAAGATACACACGAATCTGTGAACGTCCTTACTCCCTCACAACCAATTAGGTAAATCAGCCTCAGAAATAGCGTTGGATTGATAGATACCACAAGGACTGAAAGCACGACTTAGCAGCTGAAGAGAATCTGGAGTTTCAACAGAAAAGGTCAGTTCCCAGGGGAGGAAGAAGAGAGGCCAGCACAGACTGCTGGGTGCTAGCATACTGTGCTGATCACGCTGGGAAGGGCTCTGGGATCAGAGCAGCCCCTGAGATAAAGGAATCTGGCACAGGCTGTTAGCTCTTTTCTGCTTATAATACAGCAATTCAGAAGAGAAATCTAAACTACTTTAAAAATTCAAAATAGATTGGATCTTCCCGGATTCTGGGGGTGACTCAGCAGATCTTGGCACTGGGGGGTGTGGCCCCTAGCTCCCACCTGAGACTAGTTAAGAAATTGAGAAGTGGGCAGAAATGGCCCAAGGCAACACACACTGCCTGGCTCAGCTTAAGGCTGTGGAAATCAGCCCCAGAAGTCCCAGAAAAGTGGAACCTTTGAATTAGGGACCACGGTTTCTGGCAGACACTTCCAGTTTGAGGGCAGGTGCTTTTCACATCACCTGCTGCTGACATCCACGCCCCACCGGGACGCATAGGCTGGGCTTTGTGTCGCCTTTACTGTTCAGTCTCAAACCTCAGGGAAGCCACTAGAACACAGCGCCCTCAAGGCACAGCAGTGCTGATCACCTCTGAGGCACTTCCAGGGAAAGGGTGGGGAACTCTCTCCCAGAGCTCTCTCTTAGCTCAGGCACAGGAGCGGCTGTATCCATCTGGTCTGGGAGGAAGCTGGTAAAGAAATAAATAAATAACTTCCTAACACCAGGGACAGACCCCAAAAGATTTTTGAAGTATGAGTAAGAAGCCAAAAAGTACCATTGAATCATTTTACACAGAGAAAGAGCGGGTATCCAACCCCGAGGAAGTTAACAGCAGAGAGTCAGCAGATAACAACCTAAAGGGGAATGATTCCTGCCCCCTATCACATAACTCTCTCCTAGAAGAGACTATTAAAAATTAAAGAAAGTTTGAAGAAAAATGGGGAAAGGAAAGGGAAACCATGATAGAGAATAACAACATCCTGAAATTGGAGTTGGAAAAAATAAAAAATTCACAGGAGATGAATGGAAACAAAATTTGTGAATTAGAAAAGGTTAAAAAATCACAGGAAAGTAGGATTTCTGAATAGGAAAAGATAAAAAAGTCTCAAGAAAATAGAATTTCTGAATTGGAAAAAGAAAATAATTTAAAAAACAATTAGGGAAATGGAAAAAAATTCAATAGCGCAAAATAATTCATTTAAAAACGAAATTGGCCATTTACAAAAAGAACTAAAATCTTTGAAAGAAGAAAATAACTCCTTAAATTCAGGATGGAACAAATAGAAATGAATGATTCACAGAGAACCCAAGGATCAGTCAAACAAAATAAAACAAAAAAAAAAAAAAAAATGAGAAGCTGGAGAATAACGTCAAATACTTACTGGGAAAATCTATAGACCTGGAAAATAGATCTAGGAGAGGTAATCTACAAATCATTAGACTTCCCGAAAACTACGACCAAAAAAAGAGCCTAGATTCTATTTTACAGGAAATTATCAAAGATAACTGTCCAGAGATAATAGAAACAGAAGGGAAAGTAGATGTGATGGCTGAGCTGCATCTGCACTCTAGGGCTCTAAGAATGTGCTAAGTCACTCTGGGTGGGGGTGGTGGTAGCCAGGTCCGGAGAGATGCTAGCTTTTGGGGGTTTTATCCTGTATTTCCATTGTTTACACCTTCTCTGCTGATCCTGGCTTGCTGCCACGACAGAATATCCACACTGGGTTAAATGTCGTTTTTCACAGAAAGGGAAGAGATCACACCCTTCCCTCCAAGTGTCTGAGCAGTGTGAGCTGCCTGCCTCACTCTTGCTCCTGTCCTCAGCCTGCACCCAGTCTGTTCATCCCCTCTCCTGAGCAAACACAGACCTTTTCTGGCAAATTTCAAGGATGTCTTCTGTTGGTAATTATTTGTGTTGTTTTTTTTCTGGTCAAGCATTAATTCCGAGACTTGTCATGAAGTAAATTCTGAGAAAAAATGTGGAGTTCAAGCAGCTGTGTGCCTCTTCACTGCCATCTTGGCCTGGAAGTTCCCTGGCACAGATATTTAAGTGACTTGTCTAGAGTTCCAAAGCTAGTAAGTCTGAGACCAAATTTGAAATCACAGAATCTTTCTACCTCCAGACCAGGTGCTATATCCACAGCATCATCTAGTTGCCCAGCTAGATAATAGCACTGTCCTATAGAGATACTAAAATAAAACTTAAGAAAAGTGAGCCAAAATAATTACTTTGTTTCTTTTTTTTTTTGCTGAAGATGTAAGAATCTTCATGCTCTGACTTCCTCTCTCTTTTTACTGCTTTCTTTTTTTTTTTTTTTTTTTTTTTTATTAGTAGGAGACCGATCTTTCCAGATCTTTGGGTTAGCAAGCAAATTCTGCCCTGAGATTGGCATGACAAGAAACTTTTGCACTCACCCTCTGGATGAACTAAGCCACAACAAAACCCCAGAATTGTTTTATACAAGCACTAATTGATCTCTGACTTGAATAAACATGTACAGTCCTTGTAAAGGTCATGAAGTCGTGCTATGAATCACAGTTTTCTCAATGTTGCTACCCATTCTCACTGTCAGGGCTATAGTTCAATGTGTAGCCATTATTATAAGCAGGGAGTTTTACCCACACTAAAGCAGGTTTACTGATTATTAGAGGAGTACTTGGTCCTTCTCTAACTAGTTTCCTCTTTCAAAGGAATAAAGAAAACTATTTCCCCTCCTTATGAGCACTATTAGCTCTTTGTTTTTATTAATTTTTTCAGAGTTAACTCTGCTTCAGATAACCTTTGTGAACTCTTTTGTATTTTCAATTACCAATTGTCTAAGTTTTGTGAATTTTTAGGTCATTAAAAAAACTAAAATTAATAAAAAGTTTTTGTTATGATATGTAATCTATAATTTGCACTAGCTTAAAATAATTAATTTATTTTTGTTAAAATAAATTTGTGTCTTTTTTTTCAAATCCCAATCAATTTTGGTTGTTTTCTTTCTCCCACTTCCATCAATTGTGTCATTTCTTGTAACAAGAACGAATAAACAAAAACAATAACAACAACAACCAAAAAGAACCAAGGTACAAATGTTTTCATGAGTAATTATCCCCTAGGCTATAACATAAACACATATCAGACTGATCTCAAGCACCACCATTACTAAACAATATTAATGATGATGGCAGGTGGGATAGGCAGGTATGTCCTCCTTTGATTATATAACCATTTAAAATTTTACCATGTGTTAAGATCAAAATAATTCTAGGGATATGGCATATTTGAAGCCAGCCACAGATATCAAATTTTGAGAATGACTGTCTTATTATTCAATAAGAGACAGTATATTATGGAAAGTTAATTTAATGCTGAAAATGCAAGATATACATGTGATCAGCCCTCTGGAAATAGCTTGAGAGTTGTTAAAAGAGGTAGAAAACATCACAGACAATGACTTATTTAACCATCCAAATATCACTTAACATTTTTCATTTCTCTATTGACTTTAATTAAGCTCACCCTAGGCTTACAAATCTGGCAGATGCAGATAGTAGGCATTATTTTTTTCTCAAAGAAAAAAAAAAAGTAAAGCGAAAATCTCATTTTTGAAATGTGTTCACTTGTACTAAGCTAAATATTTCCTTTATTTTTAATTCTTTTTGTGTCAGTTATAGCTTCATATTTTCATTTAAAAAGTGAGACTTCATAGACAATCATCTTTATCGATGACCTTTTTTTTTCTCTCCTGAATACCTACTGACATCTATTCTCTATTTACATCCATTCTCAGCTCAGTTTATTTGGTACCAAAGGGTGGGGGGAAGGTAGAAAAGAACCTCAGAGACAATTTCACACATCTGTTCCTGTGGGTGTTCATTCATTCTTTCTCATTTATAATTAATGAAAAATAATGCTGCTGACACAAGTTAATTACTATGAAAAATTACAGTTTATGCTATTCATTATAATAATGGCAAATTACTTGAGATTTTCAAACAATTCTCCTAAGCAATTAGAAGTGTTCATAAAGAATTCACCTGTGAGGTTTTTGTTGTTTTTTTTTTTTTTTTTTTTTTGATCCATGTTTGCATTCTTTAAAGTGAAGGAACACCCAATGTTTTTCATTAGCAGCAGAGGGAAGACAGCAAAATATATTAATCATAGAGTAATATACCTGAGAAAAAAACTTTTTTTTTTTTTAAATTGGGCATATATTGTAGAAACAGAGGTCAAAACAATATACAAAGTTATTCATTGTAACTAAATTTTTCTTAAAATGTTCAAGGGGACTATTAAGCCTATTTCATTTAGTAAGCTCTAAAACTACTGTCTTCTCCTAGTTTATAAAAATATTAAATTAGTTCTTTTAAAATTGGAATTAATATTCCTCTAATTGGCACATAAAATTAGCAGAATGTTTCTTCCATAACTTGCCTTTCTTATGTACATTTAAATTACAAAAGTGAATGGAGTATTTCTCACGTAATTAAAAATAATTTATGACTGAAAAATACTAATTAGGCTTAATGTGCCTGGGCAAATGAGCTAGGTGAAAATCTGAAATATTTGTTTGCAAATTCAGTGTGAACCTAAAGAAGAGGCAAGATAACTTTCTATTATTTATCATGTTACAACAATAATAGAATAGTAGATATACAAAGTCTTAATTCAATTTTCTTTGATTTAGATTATCACATGAGTGAACATTTCTGAAAAAGGGAATGTCAAATGTCAATTTTAAGCAATATTTACTCTTAAGTAACATCTTAAAATAAGTTAATCTAAGAAGCAATAGCTATTTAAAACTGTAGTCTTCAATTTTTTTCACTTAATTAAAAGAATAACAAATTCATAATAATATGGTATCTAATCACCAATATCTTTCAATACATACACACATACATATATATGTATATATATATATATATATATGTATATATATGTATGTATATATACATATATATATATGTGTATATATACATATATGTATATATATACATACATACATACACAAAAATATATATGATTATTTGTGGGAGAAAACATTCTAGAAAATTCAGTTAAATTTCCTAAAACAAACTTTAATAGTTTATGTAATATTTTTTAAATACAAAATCAGAAATAGAAAAAAAGAATAGATTTGTGAATAAATTTTGAATGTATATAAAGGGGAGGAAATCATTTCTTTAGAAAGAGTCTGTCAGACTCTTACAGGAGTCATTATAAACAGACAAATGAATATGAAAAAAGTCATAAACTAAAATAAATTTAATTTCATAATACTATAAGGTTTTATTAATTTAGACAACTTTGATGAAGATTAGTCTGAATAATCTGAGTATTAAAAAGGATATTATTTTCAAAGATTAAATTGAACAAACCTAAATTGAACTACCTTTAAGAAAGCATTGTACAGTGGAGCTGTTTAGGGTATCCTGTCTTGATTTACATCTATTATGTTCTATAAATTGCTGCTTCAAAATGTTTAAAACACTTTGTTCAATTAAGTTGGTTTTTACTCACAAAGCCAGTGATACAGCATTGGGGGAGGGGGAGGGGAAAAAAGGGAATTTTGGTGCTATTTTGAAAAGAAAAAAAATAAATAAATAAGAAAAGTTTTGACTAGATCTTTTTAAATCCTAAAATGTTGCATTTACTTATCCTCTCTCTGTGGACTCTGAATAAATTATGAATCTTAGATTACTTCCCCAGACTCTACAAGGTTAATGACTGGTTTACTCAAAACTGCCTGGAGTCAATGGCTGGGTGCTTAAGATTAATTAAATTTACATATTCATCAATCCCTTCATATAAAGGGGTGCCCCAATGAGGATTGTCACATGTGTCAGTCACTTGCTAATCAATCAGAGAACAAGAAAAGAAGTCTAGAGCAAAGTAAAGTATTAAAAATTCCTTTGACTACTACATTGCAGAAACCTCCATTTTCTGTCTTAGGACAAGAATTTCAAAAGTCAAGCTCAATATAGACCATAAAAATCTCTGAATCATTTATCTAAATCTATGTTTAACATCACTTTCAAAATAAATTAGCTTTATATATTGACAGTCTTTTTTAGTCAAAGCTTACGTCTCATTAATAATCTCATTGAAATTGAAATTCCTTCCAAAAATAAAAATAAATAAAAATTTATGTCTACCCATTCTGGGATGACTAAAATGATTTTAAAGAGACTCATCAGCAATCATGCTCTTTGTAAGTACCTATCTTACACAATACATTTTACATAATGGCAGAAATAGAAAGATGAAAAATAACCAACTTTCAAATGATTGATAATCTAATAGAATGAGTTGTATACAAATAGTTATGATAAAATTATTTTGGAGACTTCAAGAAGTAAAAATGCAACTCTCTATCCATTTCTGCCTCTCCATGATCATGTCTGCATATTAAAGGCAAGAAAGATTATCTGATTGCAGAAACAATAGCCCTGTTACCTAATTTTGGCTTTCTTTGTTTTTCTTTTTCTTGCCCATTAATCCACATGGAAAAACAGAAAATATTTAGGTTTGAATTCCATAACCATAGAAGCATTTGGTAATTATTGGTATAATTGGTATAATAGTATGGTTGAATCTTTCACACAGGCCTTCACTTCTAGAAACTTAAGCAACTTTATTTCCCAATGATTCTTCCCATGAACCAACCTTTTCTCATTTCCCTTAAGCTCTCCAGGGTCAATATTAATAGGTAGAAAAATTTCACTCTAGACTGTCTGGGAGGGATCAAAATGAAACTAGATAATTTAACACAAGCTTGCATAGATATCGTTCTATTGTTTCTCTATAATGATAAAAAATAAAAATAATTTAATTGGCCATAATTGTTTTAGTTTAAATGTCTTACCACCAAATATAGCCAGATGTAAAAGCAGCATTTCTGGCGCCTTGCAAAGATTTTTCTCCTTTACTTGAATACATAAGGCTGTCTCATTTCTCTGATATTTTAAAATTAAGGGAGGTTGAAAAATGCAAAGTTTAATTTTGCTTATGAATTTTAATATTTCCCTAGATCTCTTCCTGGAGATTTTTTAAAGTTGTTTTATCACTTTAATATAAAACAATGGAATTAAATATGTAAATCTTGGCTGCTTTCAGGTTTGTTTTTTTTCTATTGAGCCAAGTTGGCAAATAGCAATGAATTTGCAACTTACAAGTTTTCAGAGAATCATAAGTCTAGTTGCCATCATGAAAAACATTAATTCAGCCAGTTTGTTTTACAATATAAATTAACCTTGGGAATTTTTCCATTGAAAAATGTATTTTCATAAAACAACTAAAACAATGCTTTATTTGTTCAAATAAAACAAACTAATTTGGAAAAAAAAGTAAAAGCAGGTATTTTACTACTTTAATTGATCTAAGTTTTTATTGTATACTAATTTAAGAGAAAAAGTTAATTTTTCTTGCTTATATCATTATCTGTCAGGGCTCATTGATTAGAGTTTAAATGCATTATGTAACCAAATACAAATCTAATACTAAACCAATACAAATTATTGTACTATGAAAACAAATATATCTTGATATGAAAATGTGAATTTAGGATTAAATTCCTTCTGAAAAATGGCATTTGATATGCACCTATAAAATACTGACAATATACTTGGCTTTAAGAGTTGAGGATCTGCTCAGTTCAAAGTTAAGGGTAGTTCTTGGTTCTGTCATATGGGAATTTATTTCATTGTTCTTTAAGTATGAAAGTATATCTGAAGCCTCTTCAAAAACCTCCCTTCTTAAAAAAGCACCCACATTCACAAAAATGTTTGTGGTAGTCCTTTTTTTTAGTGGCAAGAAAGTAGAAATTGAGCGGATGCTCATCAGTTGGACAATGGCTAAATAAGTTATTATACATGAATGTTATGGAATGTTATTGTTTGATAAAATTGATCAGCAAGATGATTTCAGAAAGACATGGAGAGACTTATATGAACTGATGCTGAGTGAAATGAGCAGAACCAGGAGATCTTTGTACATGGTTACAACAAAATTATACAATGATCGATTCAGACCAGTTCCAATGATGTGATGAAGAGAGTCATCTACACCAAGAAATAAGACTGTAAGAACTGATTGTAGATCAAAATACAGTGTTTTTACTCTTTTTATTTTTTAAACTTTATTTTTATATTTTTATTGCTTGCATTTTGTTTTTTCTCATTTTTTTTTCTTTTTTGATATGATTTTTCTTGTGCAGCGTGTTAATAATAGTGGAAATAGGCATTGGAGAATTGCACATTTAACACACATCACATTACTTGCCATCTAGGAGAGGAAGTGAGGGGAATGAAGAGGATCATTTTGTAAAACAAGGTTGTGCAAGGGAGAATGTTGAAAAGTATCCATGCATATGTTTTGAAAATAAAAAAAAAAGTTTTAATAATTTGTTTTAAATTCCCTCATTCTTCAAATTCATCAATTAGTAGAGATGCAGGAGGAAATATATTTGGAAAAGAAAACTTGGAATTCATAATGTAGAATTTGATTAAATTTAAAAATCAATCAAGAGTAATTAAGATAAAACAAATGTGAAGAGCCATAGCATAAGTGAATCACAGATTCTATGCTTTCATTAAAATAAAAAAGTAAGAGGCAGAATCAAGATGTAAGAGTGAAAGGAGAACCTCACCTAATCTCTCCCCCAAACCACTCAAAAGTCCTTTAAAAAAAGACACTTAAAAAATTTAGAGCAACAGAATACCCCCAAAGACAACATTTTCTGATTGAAGATAACTTAGAATGTAAGTAGAATACATCTGTGACACTATGGTGAAAGTCTAGCATGCATTCTCAGTATGGACCACACTGGCACAGCTGGCTCTATATCCACTCCACCACTTAGCTGCCCCCCAAAATAGAATTTAACAAATGGAAGCTAATAACTTTGTAAGAAGACACAATAAAACTGAGTACAAGCCCTAAAGTCAGAAGGACCTGAGTTCAAATCTGGCCTCAGACACTTAACAAATTCTAGCTGTGTTACCCTGGGCAAGTCACTTAATCCCAATTGCCTCATGGAAAAAGAAAAAAAAAAAAGATACAATAAAACAAAATGAAAAAGATGAAAAAAAAAGAAAAATATATTTAAATATCTCATTGGAAAAACAACTGACCTGGAAAATAGATCCAGGAGAGGTGATTGTAAAATTATTTTTCTACCTGAAAATTATGATTAAAAAAAAAAAAAATCAGGGACATAAGCTTTCAAGAAATTGTTAGTGAGGGGGTGGAGCCAAGATGGCAGAGAAACCACAAGCAACTTTCTAAGCTCTGCCTTACCCTCACTACCAATTATTTAATTCAGCCTTAAAAATAGCACTTGAATGATAAAACCCACAAAGATTAGAAGTACAACAATTTACCAGCAAAAGAAAATCTGGAATTTCATCAGAAAATGTCTGTCCTGAGGGGTGGGAAAAGACCATCAAAGACAGGAATAGAACTAGGCTAGCTATTGTGCAGATCAGGCTGGGGAAGCCTCTGGGATTAGAAAAGCTACAGAGATAGATGATTTTGGCATAGGCTGATTGCTCTACTCTGATTGCAAAACAGCAGATCATCAGAGAAATCAAAGCTGCTTTAAAAAAACACCAGAAACTATAGTCTGCCTATAGCTACCCAAAACCGGAAGTGACTCAGCACAGATCACAGCAGGGCTATGCAGCCCCATTCTGCTGTATGGGGATTTTCCTTGGGGCAGTTAAGACCTTGCAAGGCGGAGGGCGGAGCCAAGATGGCGGAGAAGAAACACACGACTCTGTGAACGTCCTCACTGCCTCACAACCAATTAGATAAATTAAGCCTTAGAATAAGGCCAGGACTGATAGATACCACAAGGACTGGAAGCACGACTTAGTAGCTGAAGAGAATCTGGAGTTTCAACTGAAAAGGTCAGTTCCCAGGGGAGGAAGAAGAGAGGCCAGCACAGATGGCTGGGTGCTAGCAAACTCTGCCGATCGCGCTGGGAAGGGCTCTGGGATCAGAGAAGCCACTGAGATAAAGGAATCTAGCACAGGCTATTAGCTCTTCTCTGCTAAGTATTTAGCAGTTCAGAAGGGAAATCTAAACACTTTAAAAATTCAGATAGATTAGATTTTCCCCGGATCCTGGGGGTGACTCAGCAGATCCCGGCACTAGGGGGTGTGGCCTCAGCTCCCACCTGAGAATAGTTAAGAGATTGACAAGTGGGTGGATACAGCCCAAGGCAACACACACTGCCTAGCTTAGCTGGAGGGAGTGGAACTCTGATCCGGAAGTCCCAGAGAAGCAGAACCTTTGAACTAGGGGCCACGGTTTCTGGCAGACACTTCCAGTTTGAGCGCAGGGGCTTTTCACGTCACCTGCTGCAGACATCCACGCCCCACCGGGAGGCATTGGCTGGGCTTTGTGCTGCCTTTGCTATTCAGTCTCAACCTCAGGGAAGCCCCTAAAACACAGCGCCCTTGGGGCACAGCAGCGCTAATCACCTCTGAGGCACCTCCAGGGAGGGGGTGGCGAACTCTCTCCCAGAGCTCTATCTTAGCTCAGGTGCAGGAGCCTCTGCATCCATCTGGTCTGGGAGGAAGCTGGTAAAGAAGTAAATAAATAATTTCCTACCCCCGGGACAGACCCCAAAATATTTTTTAAATATGAGCAAAAAAGCCAAAAAAACCATAGATTCCTTCTACACAGAGAAAGAGCGGCCATCCAACCCCGAGGAAGTTAACAGCAGAGAGACAGCAGATAACAACCTAAAGGGGAACGATTCCTGCCCCCGATCACATAACTCTCTCCTAGAAGAAACTCTTAAAAAATAAGGGAGTTTGAAGAAAAATGGGGAAAGGAAAGGGAAGCTATGATAGAGAATAACAAGTTCCTGAAATTGGAGTTGGAAAAAATAAAGAATTCACAGGAGATGCATTGAAACAAAATTTATGAATTAGAAAAGGTTAAAAAAATCACAGGAAAGTAGGATTTCTGAATTGGAAAAGATAAAAAAGTCTCAAGAAAATAGAATTTCTGAATTAGAAAAAGAAAATAATTCTCAAAAAACAATTAGGGAAATGGAAAAAAATTCAATAGAGCAAAATAATTCATTTAAAAACGAAATTGGGCATTTACAAAAAGAACTAAAAACTGTGAAACAAGAAAATAAATCCTTAAAAGTCAGAATGGAACAAATAGAAATGAATGATTCACAGAGAACCAAAGAATCAGTCAAACAAAACAAAAAAAATGAGAAGCTGGAGAACAACGTCAAATACTTACTGGGAAAATCTATAGACCTGGAAAATAGATCTAGGAGAGATAATCTGCGGATCATTGGACTTCCAGAAAACTATGACCAAAAAAAGAGCCTACATTCTATTTTACAGGAAATTATCAAAGAGAACTGTCCAGAGATAATAGAAACAGAAGGGAAAGTAGATGTGGAAAGAATTCATCGAACTCCTTCTGAAATAGACCCTAAAAAAAGAACACCACGGAATATAGTGGCTAAGCTGCAGAATTACCACACAAAGGAGAAAATCCTGCAAGCAGCTAGAAAAAAACAATTTAAATACCAAGGTGCCACAATAAGGGTCACCCAAGATCTGGCTGCCTCCACATTAAAAGATAGAAGGTCCTGGAACCTGATATTCCGTAAGGCAAAAGATCAAGGACTGCAACCAAGAATGAACTACCCAGCAAAGTTTAGCATCTTTTTCCATGGAAGAAGATGGTCATTCAATGAAACAGAGGAATTCTATATGTTTCTAAGAAAAAAACCAGACTTAAACAAAAAATTTGATCTACATCCACAAGACTGAAGAGAAACAGAAAAAGGTACACAGAACCCTTGAGAACTGTAACTCTGTTGTGGGTATATAAAAAGTACTCAAGGATAATTTGATTTTACTGATATAAAAGAAAAAAAGGGGGGTGTAGTAAAGGGAAGGAGGTCGGTTCAGAAAAAGGGGAAGGAATGATAAAAAGAGGGAAACTACATCCCAGGAAGAGGCATAGAAAATATACTATATCTGAGGGAATTTAGAGAGGGGGAGAATCATTGTGTGAATCTTACTCTCATCAGGAGAGGCTCAAAGAGTAAATCATTAACATATTTGTTTTTCAGAGAATTTTCTCTCACCTCATTAAAAGGGGGGAGATGAAAAGGGAAAAGGAAAAGGAGAATAAGTGAAGGGACTTGGAGGGAGGGGGGAGGGATACTAAAAAAAAAAAAGGGAGGGTTGCCCGTCACAAGGGGGGTCTGTAAATTAAATATCAGGGAGGGGGATCAGGGGGGTCAAGGGAAAAAAGCATAATCTGGGGATAATATGATGGCAGGAAATACAGAATTAGTAATTTTAACTGTAAATGTAAATGGGATGAATGATCCCATCAAATGGAGACAGATAGCAGATTGGATCAAAAAACAGAACCCTACAATATGTTGTCTACAGGAAACACACTTAAAGCAGGGAGATACATACAGAGTAAAGGTAAAAGGTTGGAACAGAGCCTATTATGCTTCAGGTAAAGCCAAAAAAGCAGGGGTAGCTATCCTTATCTCAGATCAAGCAAAAGCAGAAGTAGATCTCGTTAAAAAAGATAAGGAAGGAAACTATATCCTGCTGAAAGGTAGCATAAATAATGAAGCCATATCAATACTAAACATATATGCACTAAGTGGTATAGCATCTAACTTTCTAAAGGAAAAGTTAAGAGAATTGCAAGAAGAAATAGACAGAAAATTAAACTTGAAATACAAAAATTAAAAGGAGAAATCAATAATATTGAAAGTAAAAAAACTATTGAATTAATAAATAAAACCAAGAGTTGGTTATATGAAAAAGCCAATAAAACAGATAAACCTTTGGTAAATTTGATCAAAAAAAAGAAAGAGGAAAATCAAATTGATAGTCTTACAAAAGAAAAGGGGGATCTTTCCACCAATGAAGAGGAAATTAGAGAAATAATAAGGAGTTACTTTGCCCAACTTTATGCCAATAAATTTGATAACTTAAGTGAAATGGATGACTTCCTCCAAAAATATAGGCTCCCTAGATTAACAGAGGAGGAGATAAATTGCTTAAATAGTCCCATTTCAGAAAAAGAAATAGAACAAGCTATTAATCAACTCCCCAGGAAAAAATCCCCAGGGCCAGATGGATTCACATGTGAATTCTACCAAACATTTAAAGAACAATTAGCCCCAATGCTATATAAATTATTTGAAAAAATAGGGGATGAAGGAGTCCTACCAAACTCCTTTTATGACACAGACATGGTACTGATGTCTAAACCAGGTAAATCGAAAACTGAGAAAGAAAATTATAGACCAATCTCCTTAATGAATATGGATGCTAAAATCTTAAATAAGATTTTAGCAAAAAGACTTCAGAAAATCATCTCCAGGATAATACACTATGATCAAGTAGGATTTATTCCAGGAATGCAGGGCTGGTTTAATATTAGGAAAACTATTAATATAATTGACCATATTAATAATCAAATTAATAAGAACGATATGATCATCTCAATAGATGCAGAAAAAGCATTTGACAAAATCCAACATCCATTCCTACTAAAAACTCTTGAGAGTATAGGAATAAATGGACTATTCCTTAGAATAATCAGGAGCATATATTTAAGACCGTCAGTAAGCATAATATGCAATAGAAATAAACTGCAACCTTTCCCAGTAAGATCAGGAGTGAAACAAGGTTACCCCCTATCACCATTACTATTCAATATAGTACTAGAAACGCTAGCCTCAGCAATAAGAGCCGAGAAAGAGATTCAAGGAATTAGAGTAGGAAATGAGGAAATTAAACTATAACTTTTTGCAGATGACATGATGGTATACTTAGAGAACCCCAAAGACTCTGCTAAAAAGCTTTTAGAAGACTTCCGGCCAAGATGGCGGCGTGGAGGCAGACAGCTGCTTGAGCTCCTCGTTTTCTCTCAGAACTTACTTCATGACAAGCCTCTGACTTAATGCTTGACACAGAAAGAAATCCACAAATTATCACCAAGAGAAGACATCCTTGAAAGTTGCCAGAAAAGGTCTGTGTTTGCTCGGGGGAGGGTCAATCAGACTGGGCGCAGACTGAGGGCAGACAGCCAGAGCAAGACAGGCAGCTCACACAGCTCAGACCTGAGGGGGAGGGGTACGATCTCTGCAGTTTCTGTGAAAGGGCTTTTGCCCCAGTGTGGATGCTCCATCTTGGCAGCAAGCCAGGAGCGGTGGAGAGGGTGTAAACACCGGAGGTGAAGATTGAAACCCCAGAAAGCCAGCATCTCACAGAGCCTGGCCACCCCCGACCCCCACCTGGACAGACTCGGTGTGTTCTTGGAGCCTCAGAGTGCAGACTCAGTACAGTCATTGCTGTTCTGTTAGTGGCTCTCTGCTGCCCTACCCCCGGTCTGTGGAGAAAGCCCATTAATACCATCCAGCCCCATCCCCCGCAAAACAGACCAATTGTTTTTCTTGTCAGTTTGTTTTCTTTGATTCCTGCTCTGACAAAATGAACAAAAAATTCAAAAGGGCTCTAACCATTGACAGCTTCTGTGTGGAGAGGGAGCAGACTTCAAATGCTGAGGAGACTAGGAACAGACTGTCCCCAGATGTATCTCCTGGGAGGGATATAAGCTGCTCCTCAATACAAAAGAACCTCATAGAGGAAATCAAAAAGGCTCTCACAAGAGAACTGGAAGAGAAATGGGAAAAGGAAAGGGAAGCTTGGCAAGAGAGACTGGAGACTCATGCATTCAAAGACAGAGTGGATAAAGAAAACAAATCATTGAGAAACAATATTAGTGAGCTGGAAAAGGTAAACAACTCCAAGGAAAACAGGATTAGTGAGCTGGACAAGGTAAACAACTCCCAGGAAAACAGGATTAGTGAGCTGGAAAAAGAAATCAGCTCTCTAAAAAATAAAATGGATAAAATGGAAAAAAAATCCATAGAAGATAAAAACTCAATTGGACAATTACAAAGAGATATAAAAAAAGTGAGTGAAGAAAATACATCATTGAAAATTAGACTGGAACAAGTGGAAATGAATGACTCAAGGAGAAACCAAGAGGGAGTCAAGCAAAACCAGAGAAATGTAACAATTGAAAAGACTGTCAAGTACCTTACCAGAAAGACAACAGACCTGGAAAACAGATCCAGGAGAGACAATTTGAGAATAATCGGACTCCCTGAAAAATGGGAGGAAAAAAAGAGCTTGGACACCATTTTCGAGGAAATTATCAAAGAGAACTGCCCAGACGTTTTGGAAACAGAGGGTAAAATAGACATTGAAAAAATTCATCGATCACCTACTGAAAGGGACCCTAAAATCAAAACGCCAAGAAATATAGTGGCCAAGTTCAAGAACCATCAGACAAAGGAAAAGATATTGGAAGCTGCTAGAAAAAAACAATTCAGATATGGAGGATCCACAATAAAGATAACACAGGATCTAGCAGCGTCCACATTAAAAGAACGCAGGGCCTGGAACATGATATTCCGAAAGGCTAAGGAACTTGTTATGCAGCCAAGAATAACTTACCCAGCAAAAAGGAGCATAGTTTTCCAGGGAAGAAGATGGACATTTAACGAAATAAATGAATTCCATCTATTTTTGATGAAAAAACCAGACCTACATAAAAGGTTTGATCTTCAAATACAGAACTCAAGAGATTTCTAAAAAGGTAAAAAGAAATCTTGAGAACTATACTTCTGTCAAAAAAATATGTAAAGAACATATGTACAATTTGTCTTAGAAACTAGTGCTGGAAAGGAGATTATATCATAAAAAAGTGTAAAGTGGTGGTACTACATCTCATGAAGAGGCAAAGGTAACCTATTACATCTGAGAGAAAGAAAGGAGGGAAATGAACATAGTGTATATCAATAGACATATTCGATTTATGGTGAAACTTCTTCAACTTCATTGAAAAGTGAAAGGGAAGGAGTAAGCTAAGGGGAAGGGAATACAGTAATTTCATGGAAAAGGGGTAAAATAAGGGAAGGATCTTTAAGGTGGGGGAGGGATCCTAAAAAGGGAGGGCTGTGAAAAGCAAGTGGTGTTCACCAGTTTAATACTGGATAGGAGGGTAAAAGGGAAGGAAAGGGGAAAAGCATAAGCAGGGGTTAATAGGATGGCAAGCAATATAGAATTAGTCCTTCTAACCATAGATGTGAATGGGGCAAACTGCCTCATAAAGAGGAAGCAGTTAGCAGACTGGATTAAAAGTTAGAATCCTACTATATGTTGTTTACAGGAAACACACCTGAAACAGGATGAGACATTCAAACTAAAAGTAAAAGGGTGGAGCAGAATCTATTATGCTTCAGGAAAAAACAAAAAAAGCAGGAGTAGCCATCCTCATCTCAGATCAAGCAAAAACAAAAATTGATCTAATTAAAAGAGATAAGGAAGGGCATTATATCCTGCTAAAGGGAAGCATCAATAGTGAAGCAGTATCAATATTAAACATGTATGCACCAAGTGGTGCAGCATCTAAATTCTTAAAAGAGAAATTAAGAGAGCTGCAAGAGGAAATAGATAGCAAAACTATAATAGCGGGAGATCTCAAACTTGCACTCTCAGAATTAGATAAATCAAACCACAAAATAAATAAGAAAGAAGTCAAAGAGGTAAATAGAATACTAGAAAAGTTTGATATGATAGATCTTTGGCGAAAGCTAAATGGAGACAGAAAGGAATATACTTTCTTCTCAGCAGTTCATGGACCCTATACAAAAATTGATCATATACTAGGGCATAAAAACCTCAAAATCAAATGCAGTAAGGCAGAAATAGTAAATGCATCCTTTTCAGACCATAATGCAATCAAAATAACATTTAATAAAAAGCCAGGGGAAAATAGACCAAAAAATAATTGGAAACTAAATAATCTTATACTAAAGAATGATTGGGTAAAACAGCAAATCATAGACATAATTAATAACTTCACCCAAGAAAATGACAATAATGAGACATCATACCAAAATGTGTGGGATATAGCCAAAGCAGTAATAAGGGGAAGTTTTATATCTCTACAGGCCTACTTGCATAAAATAGAGAAAGAGAGGGCCAACGAATTGGGCTTACAACTAAAATTGCTAGAAAAGGAACAAATTAAAAACCCCCAGACAAACACAAAACTTGAAATTCAAAAAATAAAAGGTGAGATTTATAAAATTGAAAGTAAAAAAACTATTGAATTAATTAATAAAACTAAGAGTTGGTTTTATGAAAAAACCAACAAAATAGACAAACCCTTAGTAAACCTGATTAAAAAAAGGAAAGAGAAAAAGCAAATTGTTAGTCTTGAAAATGAAAAGGGTGAAGTCACCACTAATGAAGAGGAAATTAGAACAATAGTTAGGAGCTACTTTGCTCAACTTTATGCTGATAAGTTCGATAACTTAAATGAAATGGAAGAATACCTTCAAAAATATAGCTTGCCCAGATTAACAGAGGAAGAAGTAAGTAGTCTAAATAGTCCCATCTCAGAAAAAGAAATAGACCAAGCTATTAACCAACTTCCTAAGAAAAAGTCCCCAGGACCAGATGGATTTACAGGTGAATTCTACCAAACATTTAAAAAACAACTCACTCCAATGCTATGTAAACTATTTGAAAAAATAGGGATTGAAGGAGTCCTACCAAATTCCTTCTATGACACAGACATGGTACTGATACCTAAACCAGGTAGATCGAAAACTGAGAAAGAAAACTATAGACCAATATCCTTAATGAATATTGATGCTAAAATCTTAAATAAGATATTAGCAAATAGACTTCAGAAAATCATCCCCAGGATAATACACTATGACCAAGTGGGATTTATACCAGGAATGCAGGGCTGGTTTTATATTAGGAAAACTATTAGTATAATTGACCATATTAATAATCAAATTAATAAAAACCATATGATCATCTCAATAGATGCAGAAAAGGCATTTGATAAAATCCAACATCCATTCCTACTAAAAACGCTTGAGAGTATAGGAATAAATGGACTATTCCTTAAAATAATAAGGAGCATATATTTAAAACCTTCAGTAAACATCATATGTAATGGTGATAAACTAGAACCTTTCCCTGTAAGATCAGGAGTGAATCAAGGTTGCCCACTATCACCATTACTATTCAATATAGTACTAGAAACTCTAGCCTTGGCAATAAGAGCCGAGAAAGAGATCCAAGGAATTAGAGTAGGAAATGAAGAAATCAAATTGTCACTTTTCGCAGATGACATGATGGTATACTTAGAGAACCCCAAAGATTCTGCTAAAAAGCTATTTGAAATAATTCAGAATTTTAGCAAAGTCGCAGGATACAAAATAAATCCACATAAATCCTCAGCATTTTTATACATTACCAACACAATCCAACAGCAAGAGATACAAAGAGAAATTCCATTCAAAATAATGGTCGATAGTATAATATATTTGGGAATATATCTACCAAAGGAGAGTCAGGAATTATATGAGCAAAATTACAAAACACTTGCCACAAAAATAAAGTCAGATTTAAATAATTGGAAAGACATTCAGTGTTCTTGGATAGGCCGAGCGAATATAATAAATATGACAATACTCCCCAAACTAATCTATTTATTTAGTGCTATACCAATCAGAGTCCCAAGAAACTATTTCAATGACCTAGAAAAAATAACAACAAAGTTCACATGGAAGAATAACAGGTGGAGAATTGCAAGGGAACTAATGAAAAAAAACTCAGAGGAAGGTGGTCTAAGTGTACCTGATTTAAAGCTATATTATAAAGCAACAGTCACCAAAACCATTTGGTATTGGCTAAGAAATAGACTAGTTGATCAGTGGCATAGGTTAGGTTCACAGGGCAAGATAGTGAATAAAAATAGCAATCTAATCTTTGACAAACCCAAAGATCCCAAATTTTGGGATATGAATTCATTATTTGACAAAAACTGCTGGGAAAACTGGAAATTAGTATGGCACAAACTAGGCATGGACCCACATTTAACACCACATACTAAGATTAGATCAAAATGGGTCCAAGATTTAGGCATAAAGAACGAAATCATAAATAAATTGGAGGAACATGGGATGGTTTAGCTCTCAGAATTGTGGAGGAGGAAGGAGTTTGTGTCCAAGGGAGAACTAGAGACCATTATTGATCACAAAATAGAACATTTTGATTACACCAAATTAAAAAGTTTCTGCACAAACAAAACTAATGCAAACAAGATTAGAAGGGAAGTAACAAATTGGGAAAAAATTTTTACAGTTAAAGGTTCTGATAAAGGCCTCATCTCCAAAATATACAGAGAATTGACTTTAATTTATAAGAAATCAAGCCATTCTCCAATTGATAAATGGTTAAAGGATATGAACAGACAATTTTCAGATGACGAAATTAAAACTATTTCCACTCATATGAAAGAGTGTTCCAAATCACTATTGATCAGAGAAATGCAAATTAAGACAACTCTGAGGTATCATTACACACCTGTCAGATTGGCTAAGATGACAGGAACAAATAACGATGAATGTTGGAGGGGCTGTGGGAAAACTGGGACACTGATGCATTGTTGGTGGAGTTGTGAAAGAATCCAACCATTCTGGAGAGCAATCTGGAATTATGCCCAAAAAGTTATCAAAATGTGCATACCCTTTGACCCAGCCATACTACTACTGGGCTTATACCCCAAGGAACTACTCAAGAAGGGAAAGGGACCTGTATGTGCCAAAATGTTTGTGGGAGCCCTTTTCATAGTGGCTAGAAGTTGGAAGATGAATGGATGTCCATCAATTGGAGAATGGTTTGGTAAACTATGGTATATGAATGTTATGGAATATTATTGTTCTATAAGAAATGACCAACAGGAGAAATACAGAGAGGCTTGGAGAGACTTACATCAACTGATGCTGAGTGAAACGAGCAGAACCAGAAGATCATTATACACTTCAACAATGATACTGTACGAGGATGTATGCTGATGGAAGTGGATTTCTTCAACATAGAGAAGAGCTAATCCAATTCCAATTGATTAATGATGGACAGAACCAGCTACATCCAGAAAAGGAACACTGGGAAATGAATGTAAACTGTTATTTTTTACCTTCTGAATCCAATTCTTCCTGTGCAACAAAAAATTTGGTTCTACACACATATATTGTATCTAGAATATACTGTAATATATTTAACATATATAAGACTGCTTGCCATCAGGGGGAGGGGGTTGGGGGAGGAAGGGAAAAAATCTGAATAGAAGTAAGTGCAAGGGATAATGTTGTAAAAAATTACCCATGCATATGTACTGTCAAAAAATGTTGTAATTATAAAATAAAATAAAAATTAAAAAAAAAAAGCTTTTAGAAATAATTCAGAATTTCAGCAAAGTGGCAGAATACAAAATAAATCCACATAAATCCTCAGCATTTTTATATATCACTAACAAAATGCAACAGCAAGAGATACAAAAAGAAATTCCATTCCAAACAAATGTTGAGAGTATAAAGTATTTGGGAATCCATCTACCAAAGAAAAGTCAGGAATTATATGAGAAAAATTACAAAACACTTGCCACAAAAATAAAATCAGATTTAAATAATTGGAAAGACATTCAGTGCTCTTGGATAGGCCGAGCGAATATAATAAAGATGACAATACTCCCCAAACTAATCTATTTATTTAATGCTATACCAATCAGAGTCCCAAGAAACTATTTCAATGACCTAGAAAAAATAACAACAAAGTTCATATGGAAGAATAAAAGGTCGAGAATTGCAAGGGAACTAATGAAAAAAAAAACTCAGAGGAAGGTGGTCTAAGTGTACCTGATCTAAAGCTATATTATATAGCAGCAGTCACCAGAACCATTTGGTATTGGCCAAGAAATAGACCGGTAGATCAGTGGAACAGATTAGATACAAAGGACAAAAAAGGGTACATATATAGCAACCTAATCTTTGACAAACCCAAAGATACCAACATTAGGGATAAAAATTCATTATTCGGAAAAAACTGTTGGGAAAACTGGAAATTAGTATGGCAGAAATTAGATATGGATCCACACTTAACACCATATACCAAGATAAGATCAAAATGGGTCCATGATTTAGGCATAAAGAGGGAGATAATAAATAGATTAGAGGAACAGAGGATAATCTACCTCTCAGACTTGTGGAGGAGGAAGGAATTTATGACCAGAGGAGAACTAGAGATCATTATTGATCACAAAATAGAAGATTTTGATTACATCAAACTAAAAAGTTTCTGTACAAATAATACTAATGCAAACAAGATTAGAAGGGAAGTAACAAATTGGGAAAATATTTTTAAAAACAAAGGTTCTGGCAAAGGTCTCATTTCCAAAATATATAGAGAACTGACCCTAATGTATAAGAAACCGAACCATTCTCCAATTGATAAATGGTCAAAGGATATGAACAGACAATTCTCAGAGGAAGAAATTGAAACTATATCCACTCACATGAAAGAGTGTTCCAAATCACTATTGATCAGAGAAATGCAAATTAAGACAACTCTGAGATACCACTACACACCTGTCAGATTGGCTAAGATGACAGGAACAAATAATGATGAATGTTGGAGGGGATGTGGGGAAACTGGGACACTAATACATTGCTGGTTGAGTTGCGAAAGAATCCAGCCATTCTGGAGAGCAATCTGGAATTATGCCCAAAAAGTTATCAAACTGTGCATACCCTTTGACCCAACAGCGCTACTACTGGTCTTATATCCCAAAGAAATACTAAAGAGCGGAAAGAGACATATATGTGCCAAAATATTTGTGGCAGCTCTTTTTGTAGTAGCTAGAAACTGGAAGATGAATGGATGTCCATCAGTTGGAGAATGGTTGGGTAAATTATGGTATATGAAGGTTATGGAATATTATTGTTCTGTAAGAAATGACTAGCAGGAGGAATACAGAGAGGCTTGGAGAGACTTACATCAACTGATGCTGAGTGAAGTGAGCAGAACCAGAAGATCACTGTACACTTCAACAACAATACTGTATGAGGATGTATTCTGATGGAAGTGGAAATCTTCAACATAAAGAAAAACCAACTGACTTCCAGTTGATCAATGATGGACAGAGGTACCTACACCCAGAGAAGAAACACTGGGAAGTGAATGTAAATTGTTAGCACTAATATCTGTCTGCCCAGGTTACATGTACCTTCAGAATCTAAAGTTTATTGTGCAACAAGAAAATGATATTCACACACATGTATTGTATCTAGACTATATTGTAACACATGTAAAATGTATGGTATTGCCTGTCGTCGAGGGGAGGGAATAGAGGGAGGGGGGGATAATTTGGAAAAATGAATACAAGGGATAATATTATAAAAAATATATATATATAATAAAACATTATTAATTAAAAAAAAAAAAAAAAAGAACTTTCAAGGCAGGAGGACACAGCCCGGTGCAGCCTCTAATATGCACAGTGGAGATCTCAGCCTAAGGCAGTGTAACTTCCACAGCAGCATATGTGCTACCTGTGCAGAGACACTTCCAATCTGTGCATAGGGGCCATTCGCTGGTCAGCTGCTAATATACACAACCCCATGGTGGGCTTTGGCCTGGGATTGTGATACTTTCATTATTCAGCCTCTAGTGTCAGTGCAGTTGCTAGGCCACACAGTGGGGGCTCTTCACTGGGCGCTTCTGCAGCCTGGTCTTTGCTCACCATCTCTGAATCACTTCTGCTGGGGGGCGGGAATCTCTTCCAGAGCACTCTTGTTCCTTTGCAGCCTTTTCACAACACATCTGCCATCCATATACATATTCTTGCTCTGCAGGGAAAGCTGGTAACCTCCTTGCCCTGAAGGCAGACCCTATAGGTTTTTTAAAAATAAGTAAAAAAATTAAAAGGATGATCCAAAGGTTTTATATAGAAAGAGAGCAGGTTTGCAATGCCAAAGCGACTAGTAGCAAAGAGTCTCCAGATAATATCCTAAAGGGGAATGTTACCTAGCTCCCATCACATAACTCTCTCTTAAAACAGACTATTAAAAGCCTTAAAAGTGAGTTAGAAGAAAAATGGGGAAAAGAAAGAGAAGCTATGCAAGATAGTAACAACATCTTGAAATGTGAATTGGAAAAGATAAAAAATTCACAGGAAGTGCAGGGAAACAGAATTTGTAAATTGGAAAAGGTTAAAAAATCCTTGGAAACTACGATTTGTGAATGGGAAAAGATAAAGATATCCCAAGAAAGTAGTATCTGTTAAGTGGAAAAAGAAAATAACTCACTAAAAATAAATAAATAAATGAATGAATAAAAAATAGTGAAATGTAAAAAAAAAATTCCAAACAGCAAAAGAGCTCATTTAAAAACACAATGGGACATATATAAAAAGAAGTTTAAAAAAAAGCAAATGAAGAAAATAACTCATTAAAAACCAAAACTGAACAAATAGAAATTAATGATTCATTGAGACACCAAGAATCAATCAAGCAAAACCAAAATAAATAAATAAATAAATGAAAAGCTGGAAAAAAATGTCAAATATTTACTTGGAAAATCAACAGACCTAGAAAATAGATCAAGGAGAGATAATCTAAGGATTATTGGACTTCACAAAAATTATGTTGAAAAAAAAAAGCACCTAGCTTCTATTTTAGAGGAAATCATCAAAGAGAACTGCTCAAAGGTAACAGAACCAGTAAGTAAAATAAGCATTGGAAGAATTGATCAAACACCTTCTGAAAAAGACCCTAAAAAAATGTGGCCAAACTTCAGAACTATCAGACTAAGGAAAAAAATATTAAAAGCAGACAGAAAAAAAAAAATCAATTACAAAGATGCTACAGTAAGAGTCATTCAAGATCTGGCTGCTTCCAATTAAAGGATGGAAGGGCCTTGAATCTGATATTCCAAAAGACAAGAGCTTGGAATTCAGCAAAGAATAAACTACCCAGCTAAGTTGAGCATTTACTTTCATGGAAGAAGATGAGTATTTAATGAAACAGATGAATTCAATTTGTTTCTAAGGAAAAAAAAAAACAGATCCAAACAAAAAATTAGATCTCCAAACATAGGCCTCAAGAGAAGTATAAAAATGTAAAAGGAACTCTTGAGAACTGTATTTCTGTTGTGGATATATATGAAGACTACGTGTATAATTTGATTTTACTGATATAACATAAAAAAGAGAAGTAGAAATGTAAAGGCGATAGTGTCAAAAAATGGGAAAAGGGGAGATAAAAAGATGGAAACTACATCCCAGGAAGAGGAAAATCAAAATTATCATATCTGAGGGAATTTAGACATGGGGAGGAAAACTGTATGAATTGTACTCTCATCAGAACTGGCTCAAAGAGAAAATAACTGATGTATTTGTTTTACAGAGAATTCTCTCTTACCTCATTAAAAAAGGGAAGAGGAAGAGGGAAAAAGAAAAGAGGAATAAATGAAGTGTACAAGAAAGGTGAAGGGATATAAAAAGAGGAGGGAGGGATACAAAAAGGGATACAAATGTGATGCAACTGGGGCCCATAACTTTAATACTGGGGAAAGGGTTTGGGGGACAAGGAAAAAAAAAAGAAGCATAACCAGGGGATAATATGCTAACATGAAATACAGAGTTAGTAATTTTAACGCTAAATGGGAAAGGGATGAACTCTCCCATTAAGTGCTGGCAGATATCAGAGTGGATCAAAAGTCAGAAACCTCCAATATGTTGTTTAGAAGAAACATATAAAAAGAAGAAAGATCGATACAGAGTAAAATTAAAGGCTGGAGCAGAACCTATTATGCTTCAAGTGAAGTCAGAAAAGCAGGGGTAGCCATCCTTATCTCAGATCAAGCAAAAGCAAAAAATGATCGAATTAAAAGAGATAAGGAAGGAAACTATATCTTGCTAAAGGGTAGCATAGACAAGGATCACCTTGTCACTGTCCAGACAACCTGAGTTCTCACCTAGTAATCCTAACAAATATGAATGTTTAAAAAAACAATATATATATATATATGTATATATATATATATATATATATATATATATATATATATATATATATATATATATATATATATATATATATATATGTATGTATATATATATATGCACCAAGTGATATAGGATCTAACTTCCTAAAGGAGAAATTAAGAGAGTTGCAAGAAGAAATAGACATAAAAATTGTAATAGGAGATCTCAACCTTGCACTCTCAGAATTAGATAAATTAAACCATAAAACAAATAAGAAAGAAATTAAAGAGGTAAATGGAATATTAGAAAAATTAGACATGGTAGATCTTTGGAGACAACTGAATTGTGATAGAAAGGAATATACTTTCTTATCAGCAGTTCATGGAACCTATACAAAAATTGATCATATATTAAAACATAAAGATCTCAAAATTAAATGCAGGAAGGCAGAAATAGTACATCTTTCTTTTCAGATCATGATGGGATAAAAACTACATCCAAAAAGAAGTTAAGGGTAAATAGAACAAAAAGTAATTGGAAACTAAATAATCTCATTTTAAAGAATGATTGGGTGAAACAGCAAATTATACAGACAAATAATAATTTCACTCAAGAAAATGACAACGATGAAACATCATACCAGAATTTGTGGGATGCAACTAAAGTGATAATAAGGGGCAATTTTATATCTTTACAGGATTACTTGAATAAAATAGAGAAAGAAAAGATCAATGAATTGAGCTTGCAACTTAAAAAGCTAGAAAAAGACCAAATTGAAAACCCCCAATCAAATATTAAACTTGAAATTCTAAAATTAAAAGGAGAAATTAATAATATTGAAAATAAAAAAACTATTGAATTAATAAATAAAACTAAGAGTTGGTTTTATTAAAAAAAGCAATAAAATAGGTAAACCTTTAGTAAATCTGATCAGAAAAAGGAAAGAGGAAAATCAAATTGTTAATCTTAAAAATGAAAAGAGTAAACATTCCACCAATGAAGAGGAAATTAGAGAAATAATGAGTTTCTTTGCCCAACTTTATGCTAATAAATATGATAAACTAAGTGAAATGGATGACTACCTCCAAAATTATAGCCTTCCGGGGGGCAAAGCCAAGATGGCAGAGAAGATACATGTGAACTTGTAAGCTTCCTTCTTCCCTCATTACCAAATAGTTAAATCAGCCTCAAAAATAACGCTGGACTGATAAAAACCACAAGGCTTAGAAGCACAACTTACCAGCTGAAGAGAACTTGGCATTTCAACAGAAAAGGTCAGTTCTGAGGGGAGGAAAAAAAAAAAAGGCAAGCACAGACAAGTTTTGGTGCTAACACACCGTGCCAATTAGGCTGGGGAAAACTCTGGGATCAGAGAAACCACTGAGATAAAGGAATCTTACACAGGCTGTTAGCTCTTGTCTGCTTATAAAACAGCAAATCTGAAGAGAAATCAAGCCACTTTAAAATATAAAGCCAGATCCTAGAACCACCCCAATCCAGAAGTGACCTAATAGATCTCGGCAATGCTGTGCAGCTGCCTTCTGCTGATGCTTCTCCTTGGGGTAGTTAAGAGCCTGAACAGCAAGGTCACAGTCCAAGGCAGCCTCTAATCCACATATTGCTGGGCTCAGCCTGAATCAGTGGAATTCTAGCAGCTGTGGAATTTCCAGAGAAGCAGAACCTTGGAAGTAGGGATGGCAGTTTCCGGGCAGACACTTCTGGTTTGAGGACAGGAGTTTTTCATATCAGCTGCTGATATCCATGGCCCTACAGGAGGCATTGGCTGGGGTTTGTGTCTTTCAGCCTTAAAACTCAGGGCAGTCATTAGGCGACACAGCAGGGTCCTTCACTGGGCACTCCTCATAGTGCAGCCATACTAAACACCTATGAGGCATTTCTTTTTTTTTTTTTTTTTTAATTATACTTTTATTGTGCTGGACATGACTGAACCCAATAGTGCTTTTTTAAAAAAGGAATATTGATTAAAAATTGAATATCTTTCATTCACTGGAAATGTGTTTACAGCATTCACTTACAGGGAAAAATATCTCCACAAAACTCTTCAAATTTAATAAACCACATTAATGTCTGATATCAATCAATAAACATTTATTAAACACCTATAATGTGTCAGGCCTTAAGAATTATATATATATATATATATATATATATATATATATATATATAAAAGAGGTAAAAGACACTCCCTTCCCTCAAAGAGTTTATAATCTTTTTTTTTAATTTAGAATTTTTTTCACAGTATATATGTATAATTTTTTTTACAATATTATCCCTTGTATTCATTTTTCCAAATTATCCCCCTTCCCTCCATTCCTTCCCCCTGATGACAGGCAATCCCATACATTTTACATGTGTTACAATAAAATCTAGATACAATATATGTATGTAAATACCATTTTCTTGTTGCACATTAATTATTAGATTCCGAAGGTATAAGTAACCTGAGTAGATAGAGAGTAGGGCTAACAATTTACATTCACTTCCCAGTGTTCCTTCTCAGGGTGTAGTTATTTCTGTCCATCATTGATCAACTGGAAGTGGGTTGGATCTTCTTTATGTTGAAGATATCCACTTCCATCAGAATATATCTTCATACAGCATTGAAGTGTACAGCGATCTTCTGGTTCTATTCATTTCACTCAGCATCAGTTGATGTAAGTCTCTCCAAGCCTCTCTGTATTCCTCCTGCTGGTCATTTCTTACAGAGCAATAGTATTCCATAATCTTCATATACCATAATTTACCCAACCATTCTCCAATTGATGGGCATCCATTCAACTTCCAGTTTATAGCTACAACAAAAAGATCTGCCACAAACCTTTTGGCACATACAGACCCCTTTCCCTTCTTTAGTAATTCTTTGGGATATAAGCCCAGTAGTAGTACGACTGGGTCAAAGGGTATGCACAGTTTGATAACTTTTGGGGCATAGTTCCAAATTGCTCTCCAGAATGGTTGGATTCTTTCACAACTCCACCAACAATGTATCAATGTCCCACTTAACCCCAGCCTCAGAAAAAAGAAAAATAAATAAATAAATAAATTTTTTTTAAAAAGTGATTTATGAAGTTTTATTGCAGGAGAAAGTTTATTGCTGCTTCCATATCTCTTAACATGAGAATTAAATTCCATCATCACAAGATTATTGAACTGGCCTGAATATTCTCATGTACTGGCCTTGTGTACTTCGACATGCATGGCTTTATCTTTGAGATAAGCATATGCTACTGGCAGGATCAACCAAGGCTGGAACTAGAGAATTGTTAAGTACCGACTTAGCACTTAGTAAAAACCCTATCTCATTATGTCATTACTACTTAGTAAGAACCTAACACCCCACTCTTAAATATATCCATAACAGAAACATAGTTCTCAAGATTTCTTTCCTTTTTACCTTTTTATCCTTCTCTTGTGTTCTGTTATTATAAATCAGATATTTTGGTGAGTTCCAGTCTTTTCATCAGAAAGAGATGAAATTAACCTGTATTATAGAATGTCCACCTACTTCCCTCAAAGATAATGCTGATTTTAGCTAGATAGCTTATTCTTGGGTGTAATCCAATTTCCTTTGCTTTTGAGAATATTGGATGCCAGGCCCTTTGATCCTTTAAGGTAGAAGGTGCTGGGTCCTGGATAATGCTGATTTAGCTCTTTGTTTAATAAATTGTTTCTTTCTGAATGACCAGCAGGATGAATTCAGAAAGGCTTGGAGAGACTTGCATGAACTGATGCTGAGTGAAATGAGCAGAACCAGAAGATCACTATGCACTTCAACAACAATACTGTATGAAGATATATTCTGATGGGAGTGGATATCTTCAACATAAAGAGGATCCAACTCACTTCCAGCTGATCAATGATGAACAGAAACAACTACACCCAGAGAAGGAACACTGGGAAGTGAATGTAAAATAATATTAGCACTACTGTCTATCTACCCAGGTTACTTATACTTTTGGAATCCAATACTTAACTTGCAGCAAGAAAATTGGATTTACACTTATACTTACACACTTATATTATATCTAGGTTATATTGTAACACTTGTAAAATGTATGAGATTGCCTGTCATCTAGAGGAGGGAGTAGAGGGAGGGAGGGGAAAATCTGGAAAAATGAATACAAGGGATAATGTTATAAAAAAAAATTACTCATGCATATATACTGTCAAAAATGTATAATTATAAAATTAATAAAAAAGAAATTGTTTCTTTCTGGATGCTTACAATATTTTAACTTGGTCCAGTGGATCTGAAATTTTTCCAGGATATTCTTTGAAATTTTCATTTTGGGGTCTTTTTCAGGAGGTGACTGGTGAATTCTTTTAGTGATTATTTTATGTTCTGATTTTAAAATATCAGGACAGTTTTCTTTTATGATTTTATGATTTCCTGTCAGTTAATATCTAGATTATTTTTTCATCATGGCCTCCAGGAAGTTCAATAATTTTTAGATTGTCTCTCCTAGATTTATTTTCCAGGTCAGTTGTTTTTCCTAAAAGGTATTTCATATTTTCTTCTATTTTTTTTTTGTTTGACTGATTCTTGAAATCTTATTGAGTCACTCACTTCTTTTTGTACAATTCTAATTTTTAGTGAATTATTTTCTTCAGTTACCTTTTTTAGCATTTGTTGTAACTGGATAATTGAATTGTTTTGTTCATTGCATGTTTTTTTCTAATTCATAAACTGTGTTTTTTAAGTAGTTGGTATTTTTTTTTCATATCTATTTTGTAAGGAGTTTTATGCTTTTCCCATTTCATCAGACCTGTTTTGTAGAGATGTATAAATTGTACCCATTTCATCAAATTTATTTTAAGGAGTTTTCATCAGATAATTTATGTTTTTTTCTTTTCCATATCCTCTTGCAAAGATCTCATTTATTTTTCCCAGTTTTCTTCTACCTCTTTTTTAAGATACTTTTTGAGATCTTCCTTGAAAGCCTTGTGAAATGGGGATCAGGTCATATCTTCTTTTGGGACTTCATGTGGAGTAGATTGGCCTTCAGGAACCTCAGGGTTTGAAGTCTGTTGTCTCTCTCCATAAAAGTGGTCTAGAGTTAGAGTTCTTTTTGATTTTTTGTTCATTTTTTAAAGGTTGAGACCTGTTCTTAAGGCAAAGGAGCAACAACTGCTTTAGTTTGCACTGGGACCTGTGTTTCTAACTGATTTCTGGTGGTGGCTAATTGAGGCCAGGTGGCATGTTCTTCTGGTGTTCAGCAGGTGACTGTAGAGGATCTCAGATATTGGGGAACTCTGAGAAAAGTATACTTGAAGCAAAGATGCTTATAGGAGGGTGTTAATTCAGTGTGACTGATGAGATAAATGCTCTCTAGTTCACACATACTTAGTGTGCTGTAATGATGTAATCATACTGAGCTATTTAAGGTCTGAGAGAATTGGAAATCACACTGAGCTATTTAAGTTCTGAGAGAATTGGAAATTAGAGACATTCCATCTTTGACCATCCTCCTGGTGGCTCTTCTGCCTACTTCACTCCTCCAGTAAGACCAAGACTGATCTCGAGATCCTCCAGAGAGCTAGCCTGGACATTACAGGTTACAATTTGCCTTTTGTATTTGCTTTTGAGTATTTTACACCAAATCTGCTAATACCTGCTTGCAACCAGGACAGAGTGTTACAAAAGATTTCCTGGTGCATGGAAGCTGAAATTCACTGACTGGCTCACCTAGTTCTTTGTCCCAGGCTCCCTGTGCTATGATGTAGATTTGGCAGACTATCTCCTTGCTCATTAGAAACAGACTTGTTCTACAGTTCTTCCAAGGTATCTTCCTCTGGGAATGTGTTGTACTCCAGATTTTTCATGGGTTCTATCACTCTAAAACTAATTTATAGTCTTAATTTACTGTGGTTTTGAGAGAAGATCAGAGGAAGTAATAGAAAGTTGTTTCTACTCCCCATTATCCTGGCTCTGGCTGCCCAACATCTTATTATATGACTAGAAGTAGTTTCAATTTCTTCATCTGAAAAATTGTCTGTTCATAACCTTTGATCATTTATCAATTACAGAATGGCTTGAATTCTTTTGAATTTGAGTAAATTTTCTATATATTTTAGAAATGAGGCTTTTATGAGGCCTTGAATGTAAAAATTGTTCCCAGTTCATTGCTTCCTTTCCAGTCTGGTCTACATTAGTATTGTTTGTACAAAAACTTTTTAACTTAATATAATCAAAAAGATCTATTTTATGTTCTATAATGAACACCAGTTCTTCTTTGGTCATAAATTCCTTCTTTTACCACAGATTTGAGATCTGATATAAATAATTCTCCTTTGTTCTTTTAATTTGTTTATAGTATTTCTCTTTAAGGCTAAATAATGAACCCACTTTGACTTTATCTTGGTATATGACGTTAGGTGTGGATCAATGCCTAGTTTCTGCCATACCTGTTTCCAATTTTCCCATCATTTTTTTTTTTTTGTCAAATAGTGAGTTCTTATCCCAAAAACTAAGATGTTTAGGTTTGTCAAACACTAGATTACTAGTCATTGACTATATTATCCTATGAAACTAACCTATTCCACTGAATAGCTGCTCTTCTTAACAATAGTGTTTTTGACTGCTGCTTTATAATTGTGTTTTAGTAGAGTTGGCCACCTTTATATGCATTCGTCTTTCATTAATATCCCTTAAAGGTCTTGACCTTTTGGTCTTCCACATAAACTTTGTTATTTTTTCTAGATCTGTAAAACAATTTCTTGGGTGTTTGATTGGTACGGCATTGAATGAATAGATTATTGTAGGACGAAATGTAATTTTTATTATATTTGCTCAGCCTATTCAGGGATAATTTATATTTTTCCAATTAATTAGATCTAACATTATCTGTGTGAAAAGTGTTTTTTAGTCGTGTTCTTATAGTTCCTGACTTTTACTTGGCAGATAGAGTCTCAAATATTTTATAATATTAACAGTTATTTGAAATGTATTTCTTCTTGTATCTCTTGCTGCTGAACTTTGTTACTAATATATAAAAATACTGATAATTTCTGTGGAATTATTTTTCATCCTGCAACTTCAATAAAGTTGTGGATTTTTTCTAGTAGCTTTTAGTTAGTTGATTCTCTCAGGTTTTCTAAGTGTACCATTATATCTACAAGAGTGATAGTTTGGCTTCCTCATTATGTACTCTAATTTCTTTAATCTCTTTTTCTTCTCTTATCCCCAAAGCTAACAATTCTAATACAATAATTAATAAGTAATAGTTATAGTGGAAAACTTAGTTTCAGCCCTGAGCTTATTGAGAAAGGTTCCAGTTTATCCCTATTACATATGATGCTTGCTGATAGTTTTTAAAAGGTACTACTGATCATTTTTGAAAAGTCCATTTATTCCTATACTTGCTAGTGCTTTTATTAGGAATGTATGTTGGATTTTATCAAATATTTCTTATGCATCTATTGATATAATCATATACTTTTTTATGAGTTTGCTTATTGATATATTCATTTATGCTAAAAGTTTTCCAAATTTTGAACCACCCTGCATTTCAGGTATAAATTCTACTTGGTAATGGTGTATTTTCCTAGAGATGCCTTACTGTAATCTCTTTGATAATATTTTATTTAAGTTTTGCATCAATATTCATTAGGAAAGTTGGTCTATACTTTTTTTTTTCTCTTTTCACTCTACCTGGTTAAGGAATATACACCATATCTGTGTCACAAAATGAATTTGTTAAGGTTCCTTCATTCCCTATTTTTTTAAAATAGTTTGAATAATATTTAGAATTAATTGCTCTTTAAATATTTTGTGGATGTCACATGTAACTTCATCTGTCCCTCTAAATTTTTTCTTAAGGAGTTGATTAACAGCTTCTTCTACTTCTTTTTCTAAAATGGGAATATTTAAGTAATTTATATCTTCTGTTAATCAGCATCTTTGTGGGTATTACTCCATTTCACTTCCATTAAGAAATTTATTGACTGACTTCAGGCCAAGATGGCAGTGTGGAAACAGACAGCCACTTGAGCTCTGCGTTTTCTCTCAGGACTTACTTCATGAAAAGCCTTGGAGTTAATGCTTGACTGGAAAAGAAACCCATAAATTATCACCAACAAAAGCCATCCTTGAAATTTGCCAGAGAAGATCTGTGTTTGCTCGGGGGAGGGTCGAACAGACTGGGTGCAGACTGAGGGCAGGCAGCAAGAGCAAGACAGGCAGCTTACACAGCTAGGAACAGAGTGGGGAGGGGTGCAATCTCTGCCATTTCTGTGAAAAGACTTTTCCCCCAGTGTGGATGTTCCATCTTGGCAGCTGACAGAGAAGGTGTAAAAACCGTAGGTAAAGAATAAAACCCCGGAAAGCTAGCTTCTCTTGGGACCCGGCCACCCCCCACCCCTACCCCCACCCAGAGTGACTCAGCACGATTCTCAGAGCCTCAGAGTGCGGAAGCAGCACAGCCATTGCTGTCCTGTTAGTGCTCCGCTGCTGTCTCCCTCAGTCTAGAGGAAGCTCGGTAATAACATCCAACCCAATCCCCCCAAAAAAACAGACCAATTGTTTTTCTTGTCAATTTGTTTTCTTTGATTCATGCTCTGACAAAATGAACAAACAATTTAAAAGGGCTCTAACCATTGACAGCTTCTGTATGTAGAGAGAGCAGATTTCAAATACTGAGGAGACCAAAAGCAGATTGTCTCCAGAGGAATCCCCTAAGGGGGACATGAGCTGCTCCTCAATGCAAAAGACTCTCATAGAGGAATTCAAAAAGGCTCTCACAAGAGAGCTAGAAGAGAAATGGGACAAGGAAAGGGATTCTTGGCAGGAGAACCTGGAGAAGTTATCCAGAGTGGATAAAGAGATCAAATCATTGAGAAATAAAATTAGTGAGCTGGAAAAAGAAAACAGCTCTCTAAAAAATAAAATGCATGAAATGGAAAAAAATTCCATAGAAGAAAAATAACTCACTTAAAAACTCAACTGGACAATTACAAAAAGATATAAAAAAAGTGAGTGAAGAAAATACATCATTGAAAATTAGACTCAAACAAGTAGAAATGAATGACTCAAGGAGAAACCAAGAAGTAGTCAAGCAAAACCAGAAAAATGAAACAATCGAAAAGAATGTCAAGTACCTTAATGGAAAGACAAAGACCTGGAAAACAGATCCAGGAGAGACAATTTGAGAATAATCAGACTCCCTGAAAAATGTGAGGAAAAAAAGAGCCTGGATATTATTTTCCAGGAAATTATCAAAGAGAATTGACTACACATTTTGGAAACAGAGGGTAAAATAGACATTGAAAAAATTCATCGATCACCTACTGAAAGGGACCCTAAAATCAAAATGCCAAGAAATATACTGGCATAGTTCAAGAACCATCAGGCGATGGAAAAAATATTGGAAGATGCTAGAAAAAAGCAATTCAGATATGGAGGAGACACAATAAGGATAACCCAGGATCTAGCAGCATCCACATTAAAAGAACAAAGGGCCTGGAACAAGATATTTCAAAAGGCTAAGGAACTTGGTATGCAGCCAAGAATAACTTACCCAGCAAAAATGAGCATCGGTTTCCAGGGAAGAAGATGGACATTTAACAAAATAAATTAATTCCATCCATTATTTTTTTTATTTTTGTTTTATTTTTATTAATTTTATAATTATAACATTTTTTGACAGTACATATGCATAGGTAATTTAATATATTATATATATATATATTTTTTTTTAACAACATTATCCCTTGTACTACCTTCTGTTCTGAATTTTTCCCCTCCTTCCCTCCAACCCCTCCCCTAGATGGTAGGCATTCCCATATATATTACATATCTTATAGTATATGCTTGGAACAATATATATGTGCAGAACCAAATTTTGTTGTTGTTGTTGCAGAGGAAATAGAAAAAATTAATTACAGCAAATTAAAAAGTTTCTGGATAAACAAAACTAATGCAAACAAGATTAGAAGGGAAGTAACAAATTGGGAAAATATTTTTACAATTAAAGGTTCTGATAAAGGCCTCATCTCCAAAATATACAGAGAATTGACTTTAATTTATAAGAAATCAAGCCATTCTCCAATTGAAAATTGGGCAAAGGACATGAATAGACAACTTTCAGATGATGAAATTAAAACTATTTCCATTTATATGAAAGTGTTCCAAATCACTATTGATCAGAGAAATGCAAATTAAGACAACTCTGAGATACCACTACAAACCTGCCAGATTGCCTATGATGACAGGAACAAATAATGATGAATGTTGGAGGGGCTGTGGGAACACTGGGACACTGATGCATTGTTGGTGGAGTTGTGGAAGAATCCAACGATTCTGGAGAGCAATCTGAAATTATGCCCCCAACGTTATCAAAAAGGGGCTACCTTTTGATCCAGCAGTGCTACTACTGGGCTTATATCCCAAGGAAATACTAAAGAAGGGAAAGGAACCTGTATGTGCCAAAATGTTTGTGGCAGCCCTTTTTGTAGTGGCTAGAAACTGGAAAATGAATGGATGTCCATCAATTGGAGAATGGCTGGGTAAATTATGGTATATGAATGTTATGGAATATTATTTTTATGTAAGAAATGACCAACAGGAGGAATATAGAAAGACTTGGAGAGACTGACTTCAACTGATGCTGAGTGAAAAGAGCAGAACTAGGAGATCATTATACACTTCAACAATGATACCGGATGAGGATGTATTCTGATGGAAGTGGACTTTTTCAACATAGAGAAGAGCTAATACAATTTCAATTGATCAATGATGGACAGAATCAGCTACACCCTGAAAAGGAACACTGGGAAATGAGTGTATACTGTGAGCGTTTTTTTTTTTTTTTAATTTTATTTTTGTTTTTCTTCCCAGATTATTTTTACCTTCCGAATACAATTCTTCCTTTGCAACAACAACAACACCAAAATTCGGTTCTGCACATATATATGTACATATATATAGTACTTAGGATATACTATAAGATATTTAATATGTATGAGAATGTCTGCCATCTAGGGGAGGGGGTGGAGGGAAGGAGGGGAAACATTTGGAACAGAAGGGAGTACAAGGGATAATGTTGTAAAAAAAAAAAATACCTATACATATGTATGTCAAAATATGTTATAATTATAAAATTAATTTCAAAAAAGAAATTTATTGACTTATAATAGGGAAAAATAATTACTAATTATTATTTTCTAATTTCCATTTTGTTGATAGAAAGTTCTTCCTTTTCATTTTTTAGACTACCAATTTTATTTTCCTCTTTCCTTTTTCTAATGAAATCAACTATAGATTTATCTATTTTGTTGATTTTATTTCTTAAAACAAACTAGTTTTATTTATTCAATAATTTTCTTTGAGTTTTATTAATCTCCCCCCATAATTTTTTAGATTTTCAAATTTGGTATTTAACTGGGGTTTTAATTTAATTTTTCTAACTTTTTAGTTGTATGCTCAATTTATTCTTTTTCTCTTTCACTATTTTATGCAAGTAAGTATCAAATAATCGCTTTTCTGTATCCCACAGATTTTGGCATATTGTGTTACTGTTGTCATTAACTCTGAAGAAATTATTGATTGTTTCTATTACCCACTAATTCTTTAAGATTAGTTTTTAGTTTCCAATTAATTTCTGATTTATTTCCCCAGGCATTTTATTGTACCATGACTTGAAAAAAAATTCTGCTTTTGACTTTGAAATTTGTATGCTCTAATACCTAAACAATTTTTTTATAAGTTCCATTCACTACTGAGAAAAAATAAATTACTTTATGTCTTCATTCTACTTTCTCCAAATGTCTATTATTCCTAATTTTTCTACAATTGCATTTACCTCCTTAACTTCTTTCTTATTTATGTTGTGGTTCAATTTCTTTAGTTCTGAGAGAGAAAGGTTGAGAGCCCTCACTAGTATAGTTTGCTGTCTAATTCTTCTTGCCACATTTATGTTTACTAATTCTGTATTTCCTGCCATCTCTTTATCTGCAGATTAAGGTTTTCTTTTTCTTACTCCGTTTTACCCAGCTCCCCAGTATTAAACTTATGAGCACCACTTTCCTCACACAGCTCTCCTTCTTTAGAATCTCTTCCACCCCCTTTGAGTCCCTCCCCCTTTCTTATACTTTTCCCTTATTGTTTCTATATTCCCTTCAATTTGGCCTACTTTTTTTTTCTTTTTCCTTTTCCTTTCCCCCGTTTTAATGAGGTGAGGGGAAATTTCTCAATTTCTCTGTAAACAAAATATTCCAATATTTTCTCTTTGAGCTAAATCTGATGAGAGTAAAATGAGAGTAATATTTCTCCCCCTCCCTTAATTCCCTCAGATATAATAGGTATACTTTGCCTGTTTATGAAATGTAAGTTCCCTCTTTTTAACCTCCATTTTTCCCTTTTTCTGATTAAATCAACCTCCACTTCTAATTCCCTTTTTTATAATATAACAGTAAAATCAAATTTTGCATGCACTCTTTATGTATTTGTTATTTATTATTATGTATTATTTATGTATTTATTATGTATTCTTTGTCTTTTTATGTTTCTCTTGAGTTGTATATTTGGAAGTCAAATTTTTTGTTTAACTCTGGTTTTTTCATTAGGAATATATGGAATTTACCTATTTCATTGAATTACCATCTTCTTCCCTGGAAAACATGCTCAGCTTTGCTGGG
Organism: Sminthopsis crassicaudata; assembly: GCF_048593235.1. Lineage (NCBI taxonomy): Eukaryota > Metazoa > Chordata > Mammalia > Dasyuromorphia > Dasyuridae > Sminthopsis > Sminthopsis crassicaudata. The sequence continues at coordinate 538,237,190 of NC_133617.1, forward strand.
TAGTTTATTATTTGCTGCATTCCAAGATCTTTTACCTTTCAGGAATATCAAATTCCAGGCCCTTCTGTCCTTTAGTGTGGAAGCTATTAGATACTGAGTGATGCTTCTTGTGCTTCCTCAGTATTAGAATTGATTTTTTTCTTGCTGCTTTTAATATTTTTCCTTAGTCTGATAGTTCTGAAATTTAGCCACAATTTCCTTGGAGTTTTTTTATCATGGTTTTCAGGGAGCCCAATGATCCTTACATTACCTCTTTTAGATCTATTTTCCAGGTCTGTTGTTTTTCCTAACATATATTTAACTTTTTTTTTCCTTTTTTTTTTTTTTTTTTTTTTTAATTTTGCTTGACTGATTCTTGATGTCTCAATGAATCATTCATTTCCATTTCTTCAGTTGTGATTTTTAATGAGCAATTTTCTTTACTTACCTTTTTTATTATTATTTATTTGTTGTATATGTCCAATTGAGTTTTAAATGAGTTGTTTTGCTCTATGGAATTTTTTTCCATTTCACAAAATTTTTTAATGAGTTTTATTTTCTTTTTACAATTCACAAATCCTGCTTTCCTGGGAGTTCTTTACCTTTTCCATTTCACATTTCAGAGAGTTGTTTTCTTTTTCAAATATTTCTTTTAATGAGTTATATGCCTTTTCAATACTCTCTTACAGAGCTTCTCTTTCCTTTCCCCATTTTCTTCTAGCTCTCTTTTAATGTTATTTAAATTTCTTCTAGGAGAGCCTTGTTTGGTGGGGACCGGGTTATAGTCCCTTTGGGGTTTTGTCTGGAGATTGTCTGTTATTAGTCTCCTCAGGGTTGGAAATCTGTTCTCTTTCAGTATAGAGCTATCTATAGTTAGAGCTCACTTTGCTTTTTTACTTATTAAAAACAAACAAACAAACAAACAAACAAACAAAAAAAAAAACTCTTGGCAAAACTTTAGGGCAAGGAGTTTCCTAGCTTCCTCTACAGAACAGGGACAGCTTAAGATGGACAGTGGCTGTCCTGCTATTAGGCCGTGAAGAGCAACTTTGCTGTGGAAGTGCAACTGCCAAAAATACTGATTCCAAGGCAACTATAGATAGATGAAAAAATATTCTATATCATTAGAGAATCAGGAAATATAATAATAAAATTAATTCATAACTTTGTTAAAGTTGCAGGATACAAAATAAATCTACATAAATAATTGGCATTTCTATATTACCAACAAAGTCCAGCAGCATGATTTACAAAAAGAAATTCCAGTTCTTTCTGAAGTCATCCTGCTGATCATTATTTATAGAACAAAGATATTCTATAATATTCATGAACAATAGCTAATTCAGCCACTCTCCAATTGATGGGCGTCCACTGAACACTGAATTCCCAGTTCCTTCCCACTACATTAAAGGCTGCTGAAAACATATTTTTTTTGCATTTTTCATTTAATTTTAATTACCTTAACATTATTGAATTTTTTGTTTTTTATATTGAACTTTTTTTTTTCCTAGCTTTGTAAAATAATTTCTTGGTAGTTAGATTCTTGATCATCCCATTTTTAACATATTATATTTGCTGATCAATTCTGATGGATGTGACTTTTCAACAGAGAGGTGATTCAGGACAGTTTGAGTGCACTTCTTTTTTTTTTTTTTTTTTTTTTTTTTTTTTTGAGGCTGGGGTTAAGTGACTTGCCCAGGGTCACACAGCTAGGAAGTGGTAAGTGTCTGAGACCAAATTTGAACTCGGGTCCTCCTGAATTCAGGGCTGGTGCTCTAACTACTGCGCCACCTAGCTGCCCCTCTTCAGTGCACTTCTGATGGAGAGAGCTATCTGAAATTTTAGAGAGAATTGTTGAGTCTAAAAAATAAGAAAGTCCAGAAAATATTTACACAAACTGATGCTGAATGAAATAAGCAGAATGAGGAATACATTATACACAGTGATAGCATGATTGTGGGATGATCAAGTATGACAGACTTGGTTCTTCTCATTGGTTGTCAATAAACTTTGGATGGAAAACATCATCCATATCAGAGAGAGAACTCTGAAGACTGCATGTAAATCAACATATATTTTGTTCATTTTATTTATTTTTTTCTGTTTAATTTTTCTCTTGTATTTTTTCTTTTGTTCTGATTTTCTTTTAACATGATCCATAAAGAAATATATTTTTAAAAATAAATGTACATGCATAATCAAAATTAAATTAATTAATTTAAAAATGCTGATCACAAAGATAATATTCGTAGAAAATCTAAGGATTATGTCTTTGATAAAACTGAAGAATAGATTACTAAATTTTATTAGTTCCTACTCTTCTTTGTTTAGTCTATTCCATTAATCAGATCATTCATTTTTAAGCAATTCCAAAATAGTTTTAAGGATCTTTCTGCATTTTACTCTTCATATAGTAGATCTTTTTTTATTTGTTTGTTTATTTTGTTTTGATTTTTGGATATTTTTTCCAAATCATTTCCTGTGATATCAAGGGAAAGCTCTTCATATTCTTTTCATAGTTATGAGCAGGAGATATGTTCTTTAGAAAAAAAAAAAAAAAAAAACAAGAGATAGAGGAAATTACCAAAAACATTACATCATTTTGAATACATGGACTGACTTGTTTGTATTGAGTTCCTCACTATTTAATAAATCTTCTTAATAAATCTATCTCTATGAGCAGTCTGACTTCAGAAAAGCTTGGAAAAAAATTTACATGAATGAATGCTAAGTGAAGGGATTAAACCAAAAGAACATTGTACATGGTAATAGCAATATTATGTAATCAACTGTGACAGACTTGTCTCTTCTTAGCAATATGATAATTCATGACACTTCAAATAGACTTGGGAAAAAATGCTTCTACATCCAGAGAGAAAACTGTGGAGGCAAAATTTTGATCTAAGTATGGTATTTTCACCTTGTTGTTAATTTGTTTGCTTTTTTTTTTTTTTTTTTTTTTTTTTTTTTTGGTCTTGTTGTTACTTCTTTAGACTTTTCTTCTACACCATGACAAATATGGAAATAAGTTTAAAAGAATTGTACATGTTTAACCTATATGAATTTTCTTGCTGTCTTAAGGAGGTAAGACATAAGAGAAATAGATCAATATTTAGGGCAAAAAAGTTAGAACAAAAAAAAATTAAAATATATCTACCTCTCTATCTTTCTGTTATATGAAACATTTCCTTATATAGTTTTATATAACAGATTTTTAAATGTTTTTTTAATTTTATTTTATAAGGAGTATACTGATTTTAGGTGAGAAGAAAAAAAGATTTTAGGTGACAAGTAAAAAAAAAAACTGAATAAAGAGGAGGAAGATGGAAAGGCAAACAAAAAGAATAATAGTTAAAGAAAAGCAAAATATATAATGAAAAATGAAAGTGATAAAAAAACAAAATCAAAAGCCTTAGAATATAATCTTAAAGTAGTATAATTCCATTATTTAATTTGGAAGGACAGTCAATAAACAATTAGAAAAAAAAAATAGTATCAAATAATGTTTACCCAATATCAGGATCTAGAGGTATGGTAAGTGACAGTTTCAAAAAACCTGGCCAAAAAAATAAATAAATAAATAAACAAAGCTGTGAGTATTGTTCTTATACTATGGTTCCTAAACTGAGGATACAATAATGTAATACTATGAACAAGTAAATCTTCATGCCAGCCATCATAGCTTATAAAAATGAGGCTTTTTATGTTCACGAACAAGGGATTAGATTAATCTCAGAGGCAAAACTGGAGTACATGTTATAATTTAGTATTTTGGTTGTGCTTGCTGGAGGTATACAGACATGTAGGCTTGTCATTCTGTACTCAATGCATGAAACGAAGTTCCTAATAGAATGTTATTTGATTTGAAGAAACCACAAATCATTAACCAAAAAAAGCCTACCTGAAATGCTGAATTTTGTTATTCATTTTTAATACTTATTGGTACTTCTTTCTGAGGTTTGATATATTAGCATTTATATTGCTGTGGTGTTTATCAACATTTAAAATGGTTATCTCAACCTCTTAGCAAGGAAAATATGCAACACAACCAGGCTGAGCAACATACATGTCATTCAAGTGGGAGAAAACATTTGAAAAGTATAGTGCAAGACAGGACACAATTAGAATTAAAAAAAAATGATATTAAAAAGTTCCTGAGATACTGGGAAGCCCCTGAAAAAATCTCATCATCAATATCATATTTGAACTAAATTGTTCAAGTCAAATTGTGTTGGGATAACATACATGAGCTATAAACTATGTATAAATTGTAAACTTGAAACAGCAATATGTGACTACTATGAACTATGATGAGAAAAAAAGTTAGTAGTCAAAATAGACTGATAAAAGAACAGAAGAATGCTGACAATTTGATAATCTGTATAACAATACAAACCTGGGAAGCAATTTGGAATAGTAAAAAGAATTTCTTAGTGTTCTAAGAGAGAATAATAGGAAGAACTGAGCTCCAATTTAGTGTATCACTAATAATGTCTGTGCTATCCTGGGCAAGAATCTTAACTTCTTAGTATCTTAAGTAACATTTCATGGTATTAAATTGTAGAATAGTTGTAGACTTGCCTTGGCAAAAAAGGAAGAGGAAAGAAAGAAAGAAAGAAAGAAAGAAAGAAAGAAAGAAAGAAAGAAAGAAAGAAAGAAAGAAAGAAAGAAAGAAAGAAAGAAAGAAAGAAAGAAAGAAAGAAAGAAAGAAAGAAAGAAAGAAAGAAAGAAAGAAAGAGAGAAAGAGAGAAAGAGAGAAAGAGAGAAAGAGAGAAAGAGAGAGAGAGAGAGAGAGAGAGAGAGAGAAAGAAAGAGAGAAAGAAAGAGAGAAAGAAAGAGAGAAAGGAAGAAAGAAAGAAAGAAAGAAAGAAAGAAAGAAAGAAAGAAAGAAAGAAAAAAAGAAAGAAAGAAAGAAAAAGAGTGAAAGAGTGAAAGAAGTATGGAAGGAGGGAAGGGAAGGGAAAGGAAAGGAAGGGAAGAGAAGGGAAGGAAAAGGAAGGGGAGGGAAATACTTGGAAGGCCTTGATATAAATAAATTCAAAGGATCAGATCAGATAAACAATAGTCTGCTAATAGGAAAGGGAGGAGCACAGTGGGGAGGGGAAGGGAAACAGTTTGGCCTTAATATTCTTCCTCTATAGACATATAGGAATAAAAGCAAAATAGCTCTTCACCACAAACACATCATCACATTAACACCAGCATCATAATACTAATGTTCATGATTTTCAAATAGCTTCAAATTTGCTCTAGTGAAAGCCTCACACTATTAAACCATTTTTTAAAGGGCTAAATTCACAAAAGGAAGACAGAATTGAGTTTGGAAAAGAAATAACAATTAATTTTACATTGCCTAAACATTCATGAAAATAAATAGTTGCCTTTATGATTTATAAGTGATTAAAGAAATAATTTATTTTTGGTCTTATTTTACAGATAAGAAAACTAAGTTATGCTGCCAAAGCAAAATGACTTTTTCAATGTCATACCACGAGTCAGTGGCAGAACTGAGAGCAGACACTAGCTTTCTTGATTTGTATTCAAATTGTCTTTATTGACTATCCTGCAAAAGTTCTAATAGTATATAAGTGACTGCAATATCTTTAAATGAGAGACAATCAGCAGTCTACGAATCTAGCATAAGTATGCCCATTTTCAAAATTCAAGTTAGAGACTCAGAAAAACCTAAGGGCATTATTACTTACAATGTGTGGAACTTGAAAATATAACTATTATTACATATATGATAATGTTGGTTATTTTTAAGAATAATTCCCAACACTTAGCATTTTTAAATTTGCTTTTTACAAAGTATAGGGAGGAAATCAACAAGTTAGGAATCACAAAAAAAAAAAAAAAAAAAAAGGAAATATTCAAGATACACAGGATAATTGGAAAGAATTAGATAAGGAATTGTAAACTTCTAATGCATAGTTTTTGTTTCCCCCCACACACAAACAGTTTTTTAAATTACTTAATTAGGGTTTGACATATGAACAGATGCTCTAGATAGTATATCCATAGGATATTAAGATGTTGTTTTTGGGAAGCAGGGTGATAACATATAACAAAAATGTCTGGAAGAGAATATGTGCATACATAGATTTTCTATAACTGATATTGTTTGGTTAAACATAATTACTACGTGTCCTTCATTCTTGAAGAGGATTATAGCATGAGGGTGGTGATGCTATAAAATGAAAATGAATTGCATTTGTAAGATGGTGTGCAAAATCATCAGCCTCCCTTTCTTCACTAGAGCCATGTGTGTCTAGTGGCAAGATATAGATCAGAACTACTGGAGATTGGTCCCTTAACTAAAAACTTTGCATGGAGCCATTTTCTATTAGCTCAATAGATGGGACTATAAGCTCCTAATAGAATCTTGAATCAGTTTTTGCCTGTTACTTCAGTCTCACAATCTTTGCCTACATGAGGCAGATGACAATAGTGTCTTTGGCAAGACATCATGCCATAATGGAAAGTGCGAGAGGGTGTTCCATTCGTAGCTAAACGGAGCCTGTTTGGACTCTTCCTTTATGTTTCTCCATTCTTTATGGAGACAGTGCCAGCCATAGGAATCTTGAAACCAAATTGAACTAGGTTGTTATAAATATTGATACCTTAAGAAACAAGCAATACTCCTTGAAAGTGGTCTTTGGGACCTCCTCAAGTGGAAGCATTGATCTAGTAATGCCATATTTGGATAGGAACTTCATAAAATCAATTCTATGCAGCAAATAAGCTAGATTTTGAGTTTATTTCTTCAGAGAATAAATATGTATAAGGAAGAGTATGCCCTGGAGAAGTTGGGAGAAAAAAAAAAGTGCTGTTATTTATGGTGTATAATTGACATATTCATTTGCAAAAGTTACCCAGTGTTCATAGTTAAATGGAAGAAAGATACTTGTCACTGGCCACAAATTAGTGTGGAAAACACAGTAAATGGGAGCTTAAGCTGATGGCAGTAGATGAAGAATTCTTCCATCAATCTTAGAATACTTCGGAATTTTTAAGAAATGGCATCTTGATCCCAGAAGAGAAGGTTGGAGCACAGACACTATAATAGCAATGACATCTCTCTCTCTCTCTCTCTCTCTCTCTCTCTCTCTCTCTCTCTCTCTCTCTCTCTCTCTCTCTTTCTCTCTCTCTCTTTCTCTCTCTCTCTCTCTCTCTCTGTCTCTCTCTCTGTCTCTCTTTTTATCCTTTCAATATATATCCTTCTTACTATGAATTAAAAATAAAATTTTATATGGGTCACTCTATCCAAGTAGAAGCCTTAGCTTGTAGCAATTTGAATAGTTAATCAAGATATATCAATATATTTAATTATTTGAGAAGAAATGCTTCAGGGCATACTTCTAATTTACCTTGTTTCTTCCAAGAAGTAAGAATTATATTTTGAAGTCATGACTGAATATTACTACTGTAACAGTTTTGAAGTTTTTCACAGCTGTTTCCCCACATAGTATTACATTGATTATTATTTTACCTTTCTGTTCTTTCTGTTCAATTCACTAATAAATTTATTATGGTCGTAATTTTCTCTCTTCAACTAAGCCAAACTTAAAATGCTGGGTATAGTAGTATATCTCTTTCATTTTAATTCTCTTTTCAAGTGTTCTGATTTAATCTTATTAATGTCATATTTCAGTTCTTATTTCATTTCTTCCATATAATCTTGGATTCCAAACATTAATCTGTCCATTTTCCAGTAAGTTTCTATTATGATTATGTAGTTATTTCCCTCTTCTGGCAATTTATCTTTTGATTCTTTTAAATTGTGTTTCTTCTTTGTAGTAAAAGTTTCCTTCATTTTGTTAAAATCTACAGCTCTACATCTTGGATTAGGATTTTGGTCCACTCCCAAAACTTTGTCCCTTCTACTTTACTAGAAATGGTATCTAGTCCTGATGATGACTCTTACAGCTAACCCTGATCTGATAAGCTTGGAAAGCTACTACTTTTTTTGCACACAATGGCCACTTTTCTGTAGTTGCTACATGGAAACTGCTAGCACTAAGCTTTATTTATTTTTGGAGCACCTCTACATTCAAAATCTAAGGAAGAGAGAGACACATATACACACACACACACACACATGGAGAGAGAGAGAGAGTGAGAGAGAGAGAGAGAGAGAGAGAGAGAGAGAGAGAGAGAGAGAGAGAGAGAGAGAGAGAGAGAGAGAGAGAGAGAGAGAGAGAGGAGAGAGAGAGAGAAAGAGAGAGAGAGAGAATATGCTTTAATATGTTTGCAGATACATTCGTTCTTTCTCTGAGTATTGATTGCATTTTTCATCTTAAATCCTTCAGAGTAGTTGTGGATTATTGTATTTCCTTCCAACCACTCCTTTCCCCAATATGCTCTCTCTTCTATTTCCCTTCCCCCTTCCTATATTTTATTGCCCTTCTTCCTTCCTGCAGGGTAAAATGTTTATATATAATATTTATATATCCATTTGAGTTTGTATATTATTTCCTATTCAAGTCAATTCTGATGAGATTAAGGTTTACTCACTCATCTTCTCCTTCCCCTTTTCCCTTCCACTATAAAAGCTTTATCTTGCTTCTTTTATGGAAACTACTTTACACCATTCCACTTCTCCCTTGTATATTCTTCTCTCACTCCTTAATATTCCTCTCACACCTGTGCCCTCTGCCTATTCATACTCCATCTAACTCCCATAATAATGACAAAGTTCTAATGAGTTACAAGTATCATCCTCCCATGTAGGAATATAAACAGATAAACCTTATTAATTCCCTTATGATTTCACTTTTCTGATTACCTCCTTATTCTTCTTCTGAGTCCTTTAATTGAAAATCAAATTTTCTATTTAGCTCAGGTCATTTTTTTTCCCTCTAGCTCTCTTAATTGAGCTTCAGAATCTTTTTTTTTTTTTTTTTTTTTTTTTTTTTTTAATGTCTTCCATGGCCTGAAACCAATTCTTATTTTTCTGGAGGTTTTGGATGAAGGAATTTTGACTTTGTTATATTCTTCTGAGTGTGTATTTTGGCTACCTTGCTACTGTGTAACTTTCTCTAATTTTTTTTTTTGAGAATTATTTTCTTTTTCCAATTCAGAAATTCTATTTTCTTGAGACTTTTTTATCTTTTCCAATTCAGAAATCCTACTTTCCTGTGATTTTTTAACCTTTTCTAATTCACAAATTTTGTTTCCCTGCATCTCCTGTGAATTCTTTATTTTTTCCAACTCCAATTTCAGGATGTTGTTATTCTCTATCATAGCTTCCCTTTCCTTTCCCCATTTTTCTTCCAACTCTCTTAACTTTTTAATAGTCTGTTCTAGGAGAGAGTTATGTGATGGGGGGCAGGAATTGTTCCCCTTTAGGTTGTTATCTGCTATCTCTCTGCTGTTAACTTCCTTGGGGTTGGATACCCGCTCTTTCTCTGTGTAGAAGGAATCTATGGTTTTTCTGGGCTTCTTGCTCATACTTAAAAAATCTTTTGTGGTCTGTCCCTGGGGTAGGAAATTATTTATTTACTTCTTTACCAGCTTCCTCCCAGACCGGATGGATGCAGCGGCTCCTGCGCCTGAGCTAAGATAGAGCTCTGGGAGAGAGTTCCCCACCCCCTCCCTGGAGGTGCCTCAGAGGTGACTAGCACTGCTGTGCCTCTAGGGCGCTGTGTTCAAGAGGTTTCCCTGAGGTTTTAGATTGAACAGTAAAGGCGACACAAAGCCCGGCCTATGCTTCCCAGTGGGGTGTGGATGTCAGTAGCAGGTGACATGAAAAGCCCCTGCGCTCAAACTGGAAGTGTCTGCCAGAAACCGTGGTCCCTAGTTCAAAGGTTCTGCTTCTCTGGGACTTCTGGAGCTGAGTTCCACACCCTCCAGCTGAGCTGGGCAGTGTTTGTTGCCTTGGGCCGTATCCACCCACTTGTCAATCTCTTAACTATTCTCAGGTGGGAGTCACACCCCCCAGTGCCGAGATCTGCTGAGTCACCCCTAGGATCCAGGAAGATCTAATCTATCTTTGAATTTTTAGAATAATTTAGCTTTCTCCTTTGAACTGCTATATTATAAGCAGAGAAGAGCTAACAGCCTGTGCCAGATTCCTTTATTTCAGTGGCTTCTCTGATCCCAGAGCCCTTCCCAGCGCGATCAGCGCATCATGTCAGCACCCGGCTGTCTGTGCTAGCCTCTCTTCTTCCTCCCCTGGGAACTGACCTTTTCTGTTGAAACTCCAGACCCTCTTCAGCTGGTAAGTCGTGCTTCCAGTCTTTGTGGTATCTATCAGTCCAACGCAATTTCTGAGGCTGATTTATCTAATTGGTTGTGAGGGAGTAAGGCCGTTCAGAGTCCTGTGTTTCTTTTCCGCCATCTTGGCTCCGCCATTACTCAGCTTTTAACAGATTGTTAAAGTAGAGTTCTGTTTCCAAGATGGAGGGTTCACTGTCCCAAATTTCAGGGGTTTTATGCAGTTGTTCTCAGAAATCCTTCTAGGGACCCTTTCCTCAGTGCTATTTAAAACAAACAAACAAACAAATAAACAAAAACAAAACAAAAAAAAAAAAAAACCCTCCTCTAAGCTCTGTTATTGACTTTATTCTCTTTTGATATGCTAGCTTCCCTAGGCCCTCTTACTTTACTGATAAACATTTCCTACTGGTCTTGGGAGTTATATTTGCTGTCTCTGGATTAAGAGGTCTAGAAACCATCAATGGTCTTGCTAATCCAAATTTCCCTATGCTTTGTTGGCACTGGAGTTAGGACCTGGGGCTTGGACCAGGACTTCATAGGTGCTGTCTGCACTGCTACACCATGTTAGACTCCCACCATCATTCTACAGACATTTTCTTCTGATTTTCCAAATAATCTTTGGTGTCTCTAAAGGTCTGGAAGAAACCAGTACTACAACTGATTTAGAGGTTCCTAACCAGTTTCTGCTTTGCTGGTTATGAGGATGGGGGTGCACTGATGTGGCCTGAAATCCCACCCTCGTGTCACAGACCTTTACTCTGCCCTTCTGAATTGGCAGTGGCTAAAAATTGTTCTAATCCATCTTTTTGTGTTTTCTGACACTCCTAAATTTGTTTAGAGTCATTATATAAAGGGATTTGGAACAGTTTTAGAGACAGCACAGTAGTTACATCCTTAACCCTGCCATATTGTCTTTACCTCTAAAAATGATTTTGTTACACTTGATCATCCTATATTTTAGTAGTGGTATATAGAGGGATTTTTAGGATTTTTTCATTTATTTATTCATAACTAGTAAATATTTCACTTATCTACTTATTTAGTAATTTTACTATATTTACTATAAACCTAATTCTATCCTAAGAAAAATAAAAATATTATGCAAGATACTAATTGTTCTAATCAACCATATGATGCACAAACATTAGTATACATAAAACAAAAACTAAATGTAAATCAAAGTATATTACATAATTTCTATATGTAAATAATTATATGCATTATTAAATTATTTTTATTATCATATTGTTTATGTTCAGCAACATCATAATGGAATAAAGTAAACTTATATAGAGATCAAGAAAAGACCTTGTAAGCAACACTTCAGCTATATACGTCATTTTTCTGGGGATGATATTGTTAGGTACAAGAATTTGACAATAAAATTATGATGATTGTCCTGAAGCCCTTGAGACTTACTTGAATTTTGTTCAATATGAACACAGGTTTTGTGATAAACTATCTATGATAGTTGTATTTTGCTTTCCAAAATATTAAGTAGATCAAAATTTGTATCACAAAAGTAGTTTTTATTTTTAACCCTTTTGGCATATAGGAATCAGGTTCATTTCTCTTTTTCTCTAAAATGTTTGGAATTTGTTTCATCCTGGGGATATTCCATATTCCAAAGTACCTTAGGGTTGATATTTTTTTACATACAGAAGAAGCCCATTGCCAACTTAATTTGGAAAAATCTTTTTATATGACTTGCATCCAGTGAAAGTGATAGAAACTATTCAATTTTTACAAGAATTAATCAATGAAAGCTTGCTATAAAATATCAAGTTGGAGCATCTCTTAATATGATGTACTAAATATATTGTGACTAATGACTAATATATCCACACCCCCTTTTGGAGGGGTTTACAATTATTGTTAGGGAGTAAGTTCCAAGTTAGTTGTTTTTCATTATGGTAGGGATAGTGTCAGTGAGATGTCATCCCCAAAATAAAGATCAACCAATGATTTGCAACTAATTGTTTTTGGAGATTGCCTGGAAATGGTTAAAGGTTAGATAACTTTATCATTTTGTGTCAGAAATTTGACTTGTATCTAAGTTTTCTTGACTCCAAGGTCATATCTCTAATAATTATGTTAAGCTATATCTCAGCAAGGCTATTTTTAATTTTTGTCTGCTATTCATAATACATTGTTTTTTGGCTTTCTTTCCATGTCAATATTAAAATTACAGAAATAGGAGGATCTTAAACATTTTCAAATTCAGACTGAAATATAATATCCCTAATAGAAAAAAAAAATATTCCTAGTAAGCAATTATAATCAAAACATCTCTAGTCAATGTTACTCTCATATACTTTCAGTGGCCAGTAAACTCATTTCCTCAAATATATATATATCCAACATTTTATTCCTAAAATTAAACATATCCAGGGAATTCAAATTCTCCTTGATAACATGGTTTCAAGGTCCCTGTTAGGGCTTGCCCTTAAACAATCTGTTAGCTCAGGTTTAAAATTGGGAAGCAAATTGTAACTCATTAATCAGTTAACAAAGGCATGTCTACTTAATCCTAACCTAACAAGAATATGCAGCAAAAATGCAGTGACACTGTCTTTGTAAAGATTAGTACTTCATCTCCATGTAGAAATATATCTGCCCATTAAATCAAAGTAAAGTGATTTCCTTTATTTTCAGATATCTACCAACAATGAGAACTCTCCCCAGGAAAGTGCATAAACATGGCTAAAGGTCACCAGGCAGATAAATCAAGAAAGACATAGGTTAAGCTTTGCCATACCTCCACTCCAATCATGGGCTGGTCTTATGGTCCCTCTTTTGGAGACAATAGGCCGAGTCCTGGGAAGATGTTGATTTTATCATCCCCCTCATCTTTGTCTTCTTCTGGAGTCAATTTCCCTTTTAAAAGATAGAGTACAGCTTTTCATACAGAAGTATTACTATGCTTATTTTGTATATTATATTTCTTTAGAGAATTAATATTTATGCACAGGGATGTGAAGGTTAAGTAATTTAAATGACATAAAAAATAACTTGAGATTAAATGCTATCCTTAATTCCATCCCTAACTCTTACTAATTACAAAGAAGTTTTAATAACTTTTAAAGCCTTTAGTTAATTTGTAGGGAGGCTAAATGGCTTGACCAACATCTAATAAATTTCAGAAGTGGAATTAAAATCCAAAATTTCTGACTCCAAATGAAATGTTCTTTCCACTAGTGTTTTCTAAACTATGTTGTACTGAATCTTTGATTTTCATTTATTTTTTGTAATACAAATATGAGGTCACATTATCATTATTAATAGTTGTTTCATTAATATTACATTTTGTGGCAGCCCTTTTTTGTAGTGGCAAGAAACTGGAAACTGATTGGATGCTCATCAGTTGGAGAACAGCTGAATAAGTTATAATATATGAACGCTGTGGAATGTTATTTTTCTAAGAGAAATGAATATCAGCCTGGTTTTAGAGAGGCCTGGTTTTAGAGACTTATATAAACTGATGCAAAGTGAACTGAGCAGAAGCAGGAGATCATTATACAGGGCAACAGTGATGTTATACAATGATCATTTCTGATGGATGTGACTCTTTCCAACAATGGGATGATTAAGGCCAGTTCCAATGATCTTGTGATGAACAGAGCCATATATGCCCAGAGAGAGGTCTGTGGGAACTGATTGTGGATCATAACATAGCATTTTCACTTTAAAAAAAAAAATGCAAACTAGGTGATGAGGATTTATCTTTAAATTGAGCACGAAAAGTCAACATTGATATTAGATGTCAACATGTTTTCATAGAGGAAACCTGTACTTCATTGCTACCTCTCACAATGTGAATATTACCCTGTTTGACCTTGGGAAAATTATTATTATTATTTTATTTTATTTGAAAAAACAGAGTTAAAAAAAAAGAAATCTTGAAATGAAATGCAAAATAAAATAAAGCAAGAACAAAAGAAAATATTGTCATGTACCCTACAGAACATCAGGAAAGATTCAAAATATATAGCAAGATATTACCATATCAAGAAATTATATACTGTGAAGTACAGGATAGTTTCTTGGAGGGCCTTGGGGTCAGCCAGAATCAGGATAAATTACAATCCTTAGTCTTGGGGAGAAATGACGGAGATAGATAAACTGCCACAAGGGCTTGCCAATGATGTATTCTGAATTCTCAAGTCCACAGTCACCAACTTCTCTCCTCCTCTTCCTTATGCAAAGTGACTCTCCAGCCCCTCTCTCACCTGGCCCTCAAATCCTTGTCTATGATTATCTTAAGACCATAAATTCAGTAAGCATCAAACAGTGAAAAGAGACATTTATGGGAATATATACTAATAGAGTCACATCAAATAGGTAATTAGCCTTAATTGCTTTGTTGTCTGATTCAAGCACACCTTTTCCAGAGTTTCAGCCATCTACAATATACATCCAGTAGAAGAATTATATTCATGAATGCCCTTTTTTCTTTATGTCCTTATAAATTTTTCTTTGGTTTTCTGCTGCTCACATTTTTTTACTTTATTCTTTTTTCTGTTGTGCCACAGTTCCCTTTTAATGTCCTGACCCAGTTTCCCAAATTGTCCTATTCAGTTATTCTGCCTCAGATTATAATCATTCCCTCTTAATGTTAGGATAAAGGTCTTATATCTTACACCTTAGGCTATAGTCATTCCCTCTTAATGTTTGATGGGATAAAGGTCTTTATCCATTTTAGATATCATTAGAATATCAGGAGCCTCTCCAGTACCTCCCTCCATTATGTCATCCTAGGTGCCTTCCTCCATTATGTCATCCTCATCCTAGGTTCCTCCCCCCTTTAGGTCATCCCCATCTAAGTACCTCCCCCATTATGTCATCGGTCTTATTACCCTGTAAAAGAATCTTGTATCCCACATTCAGTGCTGGATTCTTTGAAAGGATAGTCTCATTCAGCCCTAATGGATCCATTTGGTCCCAGTAAATCTCTCCCACTTAATAAATTATTGAATTGTTCACTAATCTCTATCTTGCTCAGTTTCTCCTGCATTATATTTCTTCTTTTCATCCTGTCCGTCACCCTCAAACAAGCTGTATTATGTATATGTATGTAGATATATACATACATACACATATTCACACACACACACACACACACACACACACACACACACACACACACACCTCGCATAAATGTGACTTCCCTGTTCTTGCTGACTCTTTAATTAAATTCTGCTCCATAAGTTGCCATGGTATTACTTAATCTTCCCTCCCCCCCCCCAAGTATCCTTCCCTTGCCTTCTTCCCTAACCCTTTGCTTCCTCATCCACATATCCCTCCCTCCTTCCCCTTTATTTCTTTATAGATTTTAGAGGGTGCTATACCCTTCATGATATATATGTAGTGCTGCCTAATGAACCTATTCCCAGTATGAGAAGGTCTTCAGAACTATGAGCCCTCCTACTCCCTCTAATGCTTGTTTCTATTCTTCCTCTGCATCTCATTTGTATACTATATTTACCTTAACTCTGCTAATCTTTCTTTTGAGTGGCCCTAATGTTGATGTGAATCCTAAACACATAATATGCATTTCCCATGTAAAAATATATATAAAAAAGTCTATGTTTAAAAGAATAAGATTACATAGAGTTTTCTACTTTTAAGTCAAAATGACCTAGACTCAATTCTTGCATCTGGTACATATTGTTGATACTATACAAATTTCCTAACCTTTCAGTTCCCCCAGAAATTGATTGTAAGGAGATTCTCATCTACTGGTAGAGGGACATCTTGTTCCTAAGAACCTTCCAAAATGATGAGGGCATGGTAAGATTAGTCCAAAAACTATAAATTAGTTTTAATGCTTAGCATTCAATACATTTATTAATCATTTTATCAAGCACAGCATTCTAATAGGAAGTATTTTTATTTTTATATGACTACTTTGCTATTAAATCAGGTCTCCCTTGTCCTATAAATGCTTAATTGATTCCCCCCACAAAACTAAAAATTCAAATCTTGACATTTATGTCCACTAATTGTATTTCATTACTTGTAAATCATCTTTCGAACATGACTAATTTTTTTTTTCTTTTCTGCTTCCCAGAAGAATATGTTTAACTAGAACTCTTGAGGAAGGAAGAGAACTAGAATCTTTCAATAACACATAATGATTTATAGGTGTTCCAAGTCAGTGAGATTTCTGTGGGCTTCCTTGCATCACTAGGAGCATATATCTAGTATATCTACTTCATACCAACCCGCTTTTGACATTTCTGTTTTCTTTATTTGTTCTAAACTGTTAACCAGTTTTAAATAGCATAAAGTGGGCATTTTAATAACATTTCATTTCACTTTTCTTCATGCTCCCTTACAGTCTTCTTGATGAATTGCTAATCTATATATGGCTATTAGATACAAATGAGGAGTCAAACTTTTGTGAAAGAATAAAAGGCCATCATGAAGGCATTGAAAAATTCTATTTTGGGAACACAAAGGGTTAAATGAAGTTTTATGATTTTAACAGAAATCACTCCTGGAATCTCATGATTGGTAGGGACCTCAAAAACCTTACATTTCTAATTAACGATTTATATTACATCAAAAAGTAATCCATACTAGTTTGGAAAAGCCACAATTATAATCATATATTTTCTTTTATTGAGGCAAGTTCTGTCTCCCTATAACTTCCACAAGTTGTCTCTAATTTTTGTCTTTTGAGTCATTCTAAGCCTTCTTCCTCATTATGACCTTTCATGAACTGAAGATAGATATGTCCCACTTAATATCAAAATAACATTACTTCATTATACAGAAGTATGTACACTTTGGAGATTCCAATCCATTCCATTCAAATTTAGTTATTGTAGCTACATAGGTAACAAATATGTTAATAAAGAATAATAAAGAAAAACAAAACTCTAGCTGGGTACATCAGAGTAGGCTGAGTAGAAGGTGACCATGAGCTGAATCATGAGCATGGAGTGAAACAAAAGAAATAAAGACCAAAAAAGGAGAACAAGTATCCAAAGAGACTTATTCACAACAAACCCAAACTTGAAAACCCAGATGAATATGCTTATAAAATAGAATATAAAACTGAGAACATTAATGTACTTCATTTTTGTCCTTGTAAAATAATGCCTCTCCTTGTTTCAGGCTCATAGAAGACAATAATTACTTGCTGATTATTTGATTTATTGATATTCCAAACATAGAAAATAAACTTTGTACAAATCACCAAGTAGGACTTACATTGGTTCTCACATTCTGAAAAAAAAACCCAAACATTTAAATCCAAACTTCTTTATCTGATAGCGTGTTATTTTTCCTACTCCCAATACCCCTGGGTGTGGAAGAAAGTAAATAGAAGACCCCCAAAAGCAATCTCTTGCTAATTTTAAATCCTTTGACAATTGCAAAAACATCTGAGAGAACACATTTTTCTTAGTGATATATGCTATGATCCAATCTGGTAAAGTACAATTTAGAAGAAAGTGGAGGGAGGGAGAAATCTCTTTGTCATATAGAAGAAATATAAAACAGCATCTATCCAAAGTGAGCAATTCCTCTCTTTTAGACTGGTAAAAGTTCTGAGACCTGAATTGTAATCAGAAAAAGGCACAATGTTGTGCTTATTTTGAAGTTAGCATTGCATGTGGTAGGAATTCCATTGTCATATGGCATTTATTCTTTTCATATAATCATTACCTTAACTAACTGTCAAATGTTAGCCAAATATTGCTATCTAAGAAAACTATATCAACAATTATGCATTTGAAAGATTTATTATAATTTGGAAATGTTTCTTTTATTTACTAACTAGGTTCAATGCAAAGATTTCTCATTTTATCAGAGTGAATAATCATTTTACTGATTTAAATGTCAAATATTTAGTACTTTTGAATACTGTCTACAGAGTGAGTGAAGTCACACACAGAGAGTGAAGGTGCTGAGATGGAGTGCACTGTTTGATATTTGGTAAGTGATAGTACTGAGCACCACCCATTTCAAGAAATATTTAATAAGCAGTACCTGAATGCTAAGCTTTTTAAAAATATAATTACTTAAGAAGATTATAATCTAATAAGAGAGAAAAAGTATACAAATACCTGATAAAAAGAAGAGTAGATGACTAAAAAGTAATTATGGAATGGATATTTTCAGCCCTGGGAACAAATTTGTGAGTTCAAGAGGTTAGAAGCTCCTTGAACATGTCAATTTTGCATAATTTTTTTTTTTATGAGAAGTCTCCTACAAGTGTTATAACAATTCTTGGGGAAGGCTATCATAGGGAAAATATGGCCTGGCCTGGCCTGCCTTGTCAAAAGAACTGTAAGTAATTGTTCAGATGGTATATAACCAAAGAGAAGTAAAAATGCCTATTTAACAGACTTTGAAAATGTTTCCTTTTTTAATGAATCTGATTTCCATGATATTATTAAAACATATTTTGCTATGTAAGTTTTTTTTAGTCAGTCTGTACCTATGTGTGTTTGCATAGAACAGGGGATACAAAGGGAAGATAGTATCTCTTTTGTGTAGAGAAAATAGTTGTCATATGCATGGTGAAAAAAAGTGTTGCTACAGCCAAAATAATCTGCAACAGAAGGCCCACATTTTGTTAATCAGTTTAAACATCACTTTCTAGACTTTTACAGGCAACACATACTCTATTTCAGGGCTGGTACATACATATCTCAGAGATATTACAAGTGTGTTTCTAGACAATCACAATAAAGAAAATATCACAATAAAGCAAGTCACATGATTTTTTTTTTTTTTGGTTTCTCATTGCATGTAAAAGTTCTATTTACATTATACTATAGTTCAATAAGTATTCAATATATTCTATTTAAACCATGCATATACTTTAATTAAATTTTTTTTTGCTTAAAACATTTAACCATCATCTGAGATTTCAGAATCATTATATATTTATATATATATATATATATATATATATATATATATATATATATACGTATATATATATACATATATATATATACATATATATATATATATATATATTACAATAATAACATCAAAGATCTTGCATGACAGGGATAAAACACACATATATTCACATAATAGATATAAAAGTGATGGCAGCACTTGAAATATTTCAAGAATTACCAAAATTTGACATAAAGACAGGATATGACCACAAGCTGTCAGAAAATGGTTCTAATACACTTCCTAGAAACAAGATTGCAAGAAATCTTAAATTAAAATATATATATATATGTATATATATATATATACATATATATATATACACATATATATATATATATTAATAAAGTGAAGCACAATAAAACAAAGTATGCCTCTACTTCAAATCTTCCTAATTTTGGTAGTAAATACCAGTGTTGAACTTTTATTGGCACACTTTTCACACCCTAGAGTCACTTTTATCTTAATACAAACCCTCCACTAAATACTTTAGTGAAAGTTAGTAGTAGCCAACTAATTTGATATATAGCTATAACTAACACTCCAAATATTTTGATTTATTTGAATTAAGAGGTAATAGTTCAAGAAACAATATATATATATATATATATATATATATATATATATATATAGGTATATAGATATAGATATAGATAGATATACATATACATATAGATATAGCTATAGACATAGATACAGATATAGATATAGATATAGACGGTATAATTTGAAGTAAACCAAAGAGTCAGAATTGAATAGAACTGACCAATCTCAAAATCAGTTTATGTGGATGATATTTTTTTAATTTACTCTGTTTAACATGAGCCTACAGCATGATTCAATTGCCAAAAAACCTAATGCAAATTTTTTTTTTTTTTTTTTTTTTTTTTTGCTTATAGTCTAGTGAAATTTTCTCTACTGATTTAAAGGAGCAAGTCCTTTGTGAGAGTCTAATTAGATTCCTGGATCACCAAAAGATAAAGTGATAATTTTTTTTTTTTTTTCATTGTCATGTGGTAATATATGTCAAAGAAAGAAATTGAATGCAGATCTTCCTGGCACAAAAAGACTTCCCTTGACAAAAAGCATTAAACTTAAATATTGAGGGGAGAAATTAACTCAAAGGAGTTTGAAATGTTTTTGTGAGGTTTTGTTATTGTTGTTGTTGTTTGTTTGTTTTGTTTCTTTTTTTTTCCCTTGGAACTGAAATAAGAGCCAAAAGGGAACATGTAATTATGAAAGTGAGGCCAATCTATGTAAAGACAGTATATATTATATTTAGCAGTGGAAGGATACTTGACCAGGCTTGTTCCCTACTCCTATCTGACTTCCTTTTGTTGTATTGTCTAGATCAATTTTGCAACATAAATAAAATGCTTCTTCTCTGGTCTGAGGTGTATCGAAGAATTTGCATTTTTTCTCTTTTTTTCTTCTTTGCTTGTAATATCAAACCAACATTAGTACAGTGGCATAATATATGTGTTAAATTTGTTTCTCTTCAATTGAATCCTTCTGACTGCACTTTCTTTTTTTGTTGGTGAATCAAAAATGTTTATTTCTGTTATGATATATTTCAAGGAAAATGATTGATTCTAATGTATTGAAGGGAGGCTCAAAGTTTAAAAAAAAGTCTTTGTGACACCATTTTTCTCTAGTAAATTAATACTTTTTTGCTTATTAAAACATAATGGAATCATTTTTTCAACTTTTAGTAAATTGTAAAATGCTAAAGATGTTGTCCAATGTTAAATATCTCTGCCAGAAGTTTTCTTGTTATTTCTTTTTTTATTATAACTTTGTATTATAGAACATATGCATGGGTAATTTTTTTTACAACTCTCCCTTGCACGCATTTCTGTTCCAATGTTCCCTTCCCTCTCTCCACCCCTTCCCCTAGATGGCAGGCAGTCTTATACATGTTAAATATGTTATAGTATATCCTAGATACAATATATGTGTACAGAACTGTATACTTCTCTTGTTGCACAAGAAGAATTGGATTCAGAAGATAAAAATAACCTGGGAAGAAAAACAAAAAATGAAGTAGTCCACATTCATTTCCCAGTGTTCCTTCTTTAGGTATAGCTGATTCTGTCCATCCTAGATTAATTGGAACTGAATTAGATCTTCTCTTTGTCAAAGATGTCCACTTCCATCAGAATACATTCTCATACAATATTATTATTGAAGTGTAAAATGACCTCCTGATTCTGCTCAGTTCACTCAGCAGCAGTTCATGTAAGCCTTTCCAAGCCTCTCTGTATTCATCCTACTGGCCATTTTTTAACAGAACAATAATATTCCATAACATTCATATGCCACAATTTACCAACCATTCTCCAATTGATGGGCATCCATTCATTTTCAAATTTCTAGACACTACACAAAGGGCTGCCACAAACATTTTAGCACATGCAGATCCTTTCTCTTTCTTTCCTATCTCTTTGAGATATAAGCCCAGTAGTAACACTGCTGGATCAAAGGGTATGCACATTTTGATAACTTTTTGGTCATAATTCTAGATTGCTCCCCAGAATGGTTGGAATCATTCACAATTCCACCAACAATGCATCAGTGTTCCAGTTTTCCTGCATCCCCTGTGACATTCATCATTATATTTTCCTGTCATCTTAGCCAATCTGGCAGGTGGGTAGTGGTATCTCAGAGATGTCTTAATTTGCATTTCTCTGATCAATAATGATTTGGAACGCCCTTCAATAGGAATAGAAATTGTTTCAATTTCATCATCTGAAAATTGTTCATATCATTTGACCATTCATCAATTGGAGAATGGCTTGATTTCTTATAAATTAGAGTCAATTCTCTATATATTTTGGAAATGAGGACTTTATCAGAACATTTAACTGTAAAAATGTTTGCCCAGCTTATTGCTTGTTTTAAATGGACTTTTTCTTTGTATCTGTTGCTATTGGATTCTGTTGGTGATGTATAAAAATGCTAAGGATTTATGTGGATTTATTTTGTATTCTGCAAGTTTGCTAAAGTTGTGAATTATTTCTAATAGCTTTTTAGTAGAATCTTTGGGGTTCTCTAAGTACACCATCATATCATTTGCAAAGTGTAACGAGCTATATTTTTAAAAGAATTCTTCCAGTCTTTCATTTCATTGACATGAAGTTAGGCAAAGTAACTCCTAAATATTGCTCTAATTTCCTCTTCATTAGTGGTGAGTTCTCCCTTTTCATTTTTAAGACTTAACAATTTGATTTTCCTCTTCCCTTTTTAAAATCAAATTTAATAAGAATTTATCTATTTTGTTGTTTTTTTATAGAACCAACTCTCAGTTTTATTAATTAATTCAAAAGGTTTTTTATAGTTTCAATTTTATTAATATCTCCTTTTATTTTTAGAATTTCAAATTTAGTGTTTGACTGGGGATTTTAATTTGTTCCTTTTCTACCATTTTTAGTTGCAAGCCCAATTCACTGACCTTCTCTTTCTCTATTTTATGTAAGTAGCCCTCTAAAGATATAAAATTTCCCATTATTATCACTTTGGCTGCATCCCACACATTTTGGTATGACATCTCATTATTGTCATATTCTTGGGTGAAGTTATTAATTATGTCTATAATTTGCTGTTTCACTCAACCATTTTTTAGTATGTGATTATTTAGTTTCAAATTATTTTTGGTCTATTTTCCCAGGGCTTTTTAATTAATGTAATTTTCATTGCATTGTGATTTGAAAAAGGATGCATTTACTATTTCTTCCTTTCTGCATTTGAATTTTAGGTTTTTATAACCTAATATATGGTCACTTTTTGTATAGATTCGATGAACTGCTGAGAAGAAAGTGTAATGTTTCTGTCTCCATTTAGTTTTCTCCAAAGATGTATCATACCTAACTTTTCTAGTATTCTTTTTACCTCTTTCACTTCTTTCTTATTTATTTTGTGGTTTAATTTATCTAATTCTGAGAGTGCAAAGTTTAGATCTCCCATTATTACAGTTTACCTGTCTATTTCTTCTTGCAGCTCTCTTAATTTCTCTTTTAAGAATTTAAATGCTATTGGTGCATATATCTTTAATATTGATATTGCTTCATTATTTATATATATATATATATATATATATATATATATATATATATATATACACATACATATATATATATACACATACATATATATACATACATATATATACATACATATATACATATATATATACATATATATATACACATACATATATATATATACATACATATATACATATATACATACATATATACACATACATATATATACATATATATATATATATACATACATATATATATATATATATATATATATATATATAATATACTTCCCTTTAGCAAGATATAATGTCCTTCCTTATCTCTTTTAATCAGATCAAATTTTGCATTTGCTTGATCTGAGATCAGGATAGCTACCCCTGCTTTTTTTTTACCTCACCTGAAGCATAGTTGATTCTGCTCCAACCTTTTACCTTTACTGTGTATTATTGCCAAGCTTCAAGTGTGTTTCCTGTAAACAACATATTGTAGGATTCTGGCTTTTAATCCAGTCTGCTACCCACTTCTTCTTTATGGGAGAGTTTACCCCATTCACATTTATGGTTAAAATTACTAATTCTATATTACTTTCCATTTTGTTTACCCCTGTTTATGCTTTTCTCCTTACCTTCCCCCTTACCCATCTCCAAAATATTAAACTTATGAGCACCACTTGCTTCTCACCGCCCTCCCTTTTTAGGATCCTTCCCCCCACCTTAGAATTTCTTCCCCTTTCTTAGCCCTTTTCCTCACAGTTTCTGTATTCCCTTCCATTTAGCTTACTCCTTCCATTTTCACTTTTCCCCTGCCACTTTTAAATGAGGTGGCAGAAGTTTCTACATAAATCAAATGTCTAATATTTTTTTTTTCCTCTTTAAGCCAATTCTTATGAGAGTAAGATACACACTATGTTCATCCCTCTCACTTCTTTGTTTCAGATATAATAGGTTTTCTTTGCCTCTTTGTGAGATGTAGTATCCCCACTTTACCATTTTTCTGGTATAATTTCCTTTCCACCTCTGGTTTCTATAACAAATTATATATGTGTTCTTTTGCATTTTTATAACAGAAATATAGTTCCCAGGATTTATTTTTACCTTTTTAGGTTTCTCTTGAGACCTATATTTGGACATCAAAATTTTAGTTTAGTTTGTTTGTTTGTGTGTTTGTTTTTTCATCAGAAATAGATGGAATACACATATTTCATTGAATGTTCATCTTCTTCCATGGAAAAAATGCTCATTTTGTGAGCAGAACCAGGAGATCACTATACACTTCAACAACAATACTGTGTGAAGATATATTCTGATGGAAGTGGATATCTTCAACATAAAGAAGATCCAACTCACTTCAGTTGATCAATGATGGACAGAAACAGTTACACCTAGAGAAGGAACACTGGGAATTGAATGTAAACTGTTAGCACTACTATCTTTCTACCCAGATTACTTATACCTTGGGAATCCAATTCTTAATGTGTAACAAGAAAATTGGAATTACACACATATATTGTACCTAGGTTATACTGTAACACATTTAATATGTATGGGATTGCCTGTCATCTAACGGAGGGAGTAGAGGGAGGGAGGGGAAAATTTGGAAAAAATGAATAAAAGGGATAATGTTATAAAAACAAAAATTACTCATGTATATCTACTGTCAAAAAATTATAATTATATAATTAATAAAAAAAGAAAGAAAAAATGCTCATTTTGGCTGCATAAGTTGTTCTTGGCTATGTACCAAGTTCCTTTGCCTTTCAGAATATGATTCCAGGCCTTTCAGTCCTTTAATGTGGATGCTGCTAGATCCCAAGTAATCCTTATTGTGGCTCCTCTATATTTGAATTGATTTTTTCTAGCAGCTTGTAGTATTTTTTACTAATTCTGTTTTTCAAGGATTTAATTTCTTTATGTACTCTATCATTAAATGAGTGGTATGACTAATCCAGATTTTCTTGCCAAGTTTCCCTTTCCTTTCCCTATTTTTCTTCTAGCTTTCTTGAAAGAGCCTTTTTAACTTGTTCCATAGAAATTGAAATTATTTCTAGCCAGATGAAAAGATGCTCCAAGTCATTATTAATCAGAGAAATGCAAATTAAGACAACTCTCTAAGTTACCACTCTACACCTGTGAGATTGGCTAAAATGACAGGGAAAGTTAATGCAGAATGTAGTGGGAAAGCAGGGATACTGATGCATTGTTGGTGGAGTTGTGAATACATCCAGCCATTCTGGAGAGCAATTCGGAACTATGCTTAAAAAGTTATCAAACTGTGCATACTCTTTGATCCAGCAGTGTTACTACTGGGCTTATATCCCAAAGAGATCTTAAAGAATGGAAAAGGACCTGTATATGTAAGAACGTTTGTGGCAGCCCTCTTTGTAGTGGCCAGAAACTGGAAATTAAGTGGATGCCCATCAATTGGAGAATGGCAGAGTGAATTGTGGTATATAAATATTATGGAATATTATTGTTCTGTAAGAAATGACCAACAAAATGATTTCAGAAAGGCCTAGAAAGAGTTAAATGAACTGATGCTGAATGAAATGAGCAGGACCAGGAGATCATTATATACTTCAACCACAATACTATATGATGAGCAAGTCTGATGGACGTGGCTCTCTTCAACAATGAAATGAACCAAATCAGTTCCAATAGAGCAGTAATGAACTGAACCAGTTACACCCAGAGAAAGAACTCTGGGAGATGACTATGAACCACTATATAGAATTCCCAATCCTTCTATTTTTGTCTGCCTGCATTTTTGATTTCCTTCAAAGGCTAATTGTTCGCTATTTCAATGTTTGATTCTTTTTGTACAGCAAAATAACTTTTTGAACATGTATATGTATACATATTGTATTTAATTTATACTTTAACATATGTAAAATATATTAGTCAACCTGCCATCTGGGGAAGGGAATGGGGGAGGGGAAAATTGGAACAAAAGGCTTGGCAATTGTCAATGCTGTAAAACTACCCATGCATCTATCTTATAAATAAAAAGCTATAATAATAATAACTTTTTAAAAAAGGAACTTAATTTCTTTTATAAAAGTTTTGTGTGTTGAGGATCAGATCCCATCCCCCTATGGGGATTCATCTGGAGACAGTCTGTTTTTAGTCTCCTCAGGATTTAATATCTGGTCTCTATCCATATAGAAGCTATCAATGGTTAGAGTCTGTTTTAATTTTTTGCTCATTTTGTCAAAAAAAAATCAAAGAAAACAAACAAAAAACAAACAAAAAAACAAAACAAAAACAAATACAGTCTGCTTTTTTTTTGGGGGGGGGGGGCGGGGAGGACACTGTATAGTATTACCAAGCTTCCTGTACAGACTGCAGGGGCCAGCAGTCAGGCACTAGAAGGACAACAATGGCTGTGCTGTGTCTGCAGTCTGAGACTCTGAGAGGGTGCTGAGATACTCTATGTGGGTGTGGCCAGGTCCTGAAAGATCCCAGCTTTTCAGGGTTATAGTCTTTACTCCCTGTGTTCATTGCTTCTTTGCTGATCTACTGGCTTGCTGCCAGGGCAAAATAGGCAACACTGTGGTAAAATTCTCCCTGTAGAAATGGCTGAGATCACATCGCACCCCCTCTGGTCTGCTCAATGTGAGCTGCCACTGTGCTCTCCCTGCCTGTTGTGCTTTCACTTTCTGCCTTCAGTCTGCACCTGATCTCACAAACCCTACTTGTGAGCAGAAACAGGCCTTTTCTAGCAAATTTCAAGGATACCTTATGTTGGTAATGCATTCATGTTTTTTTTTTTTTTTTTTTTTTTCAGTCAAGCCCAAATTCTGAGGCCTTGTCATGAAATAAAGTATTCTAAGAGCAAGATGGAGCTTAGATTGATATGTTCTCTCTGCCATCTTGGACAGAAGTTCTCCTGACTGTTTCAATGAACAAGCACATGCCAGCATAGAGTTGTGGTTAACAATATTTATAAAGACAAAATTAACATTTAAAACAAATGAAGGTAATGAAATTTTACCTGGACAAAAGAACAAAAGTTTTTAGGCTTCTATGAGGTAGAAAGAGGATAAAAGATCAGCAATTTCAGAGACAGTATAGGAGGTGATGGTGGTCACATGACTGTGATGATAAATAGCAACAACACAACCTTAGTTCCAATAATCCTCATGTTCAATCAACCAAAAGAGCATCATTCCTATCTTCTCCTTTATTTCTGGCAGTTGATTCAAATGGTACTGTCATTTTTTTCATATCCAATAGCTTCTGGCAGGCTCCACTTCTCTAGCTCCATGTATTTTCTATATTCTTATCAAGAATTGGTTCATTTTAAGTATCCTTTGGGTATCTAGTCTGACTGATAGGCTAATCTTGGACATGGTCTATCATTCTTTATCATATGGTGTTGCTGCTTTTCAAAACAGGAACTTGTTTATACTTCATAAAATTATCATAGATGTGGTATTACCTTTTTTAAAAAAAAAACAATATAACAATTTGCTGCAAATGTCTTTCCTTTGATTAGTTTTTGAATATCCAAATCCACTTTTCTTATAGGCCTATTTATAACAATGTTCATTTTATGTTTCAGCTTTATTGCAATATGGGATTTTTATGAAGTTAGCTGAAGCTTGAAACAGAAAATAAAATCTCCTTATCTACCACCAACCTGAGTTCTGTTCAATATTTTTAAAGACTAATATTTTGCAAGGATTATGTTTTCATGTATGATACTTCAAGTATATATATTGATAAGCTTCATTATTTTGTATTAGATTTATAAACTCGAACGTATTCATGTATAAAAAGATAAAAAAGGATATTAGTTAGTGACTGAATTTTATTATTCTTCTTTTAAGAAATTTCAAAATACAAAAATAAAACAAAATAGAAAATACAA
This sequence comes from Sminthopsis crassicaudata, assembly GCF_048593235.1. Lineage (NCBI taxonomy): Eukaryota > Metazoa > Chordata > Mammalia > Dasyuromorphia > Dasyuridae > Sminthopsis > Sminthopsis crassicaudata. The sequence goes on from NC_133617.1 coordinate 538,265,227, forward strand.
GAAAAATAGAAAAAGAAAAATACTGTCATGTGCACAGCAGAACATGATTCAAAATATGATACCATAAATTTTCATTTCAAGAAAGTCTATAAGACAAATAAAATACAATGTGTTTGGAGCCCTACATCTTTTCTTTCTTTTCTTGAATGTTTTCTTCTCTATTTTCTTCTTTTTTTCCTCTTCCTCCCCCCAAGTATGGAAACATTTTTTGTATATTTACATACATTAACATCTATACACATTTATATCTACAATCATAAAAATAGGTACACATTTATCTCTACATAAGGTAGTACTTTGATTGCCCTCTGTTTCTCTGAATGTAGATAATATTCTTCATAAGTCTAGATCTTTCAATATTTTTCAAATCCACCACTCACTATTTCCTACATCACAACAATATTCCAACTTTGTACCCTGTAGTTGTTTTAATTAAGCTAAAACAACATTGATTAACCCTGCTGGCATATAATATAGTTTCCCTATTTTTCTTTTCAAGCAATTCTATTTTAGGTTTACCTTCATCTGAAATCAATGATTACAAGTCCTTTTTTTTTTTTTTCCTAATAATTTCTGTTCTTGATCATTGCTATAATGTTTTTGTATATCTCTTTCCTATCCCTACAACTCCTCTCTTTTACTTCTTTCTATACCACTTCTCATCTTATTCGCTATCTAATGTCTTTATAACTTTAGAATACTTTTACACTCTTCTAGCTACTCTTCCCTCTTTAACCCATTACAGATTTGAGTAGGGTTCCAGAACTTCTGGCCCTTCTTCTGCATTTAATTCCTCTTTCTCAATTTTTGCTGTCACACCTCATTCATGTAACTTTTTTTGTTTTTTTTTTACCTTTTCTCACATGTTTTAGTTTTTTTTTTTTGTTTGTTTGTTTGTTTTTGTTTTTGTTTTAGTTTTGTTTTGTTTTGTTTAATCCCATTATACTCTGCTCCACCCAATCACTTTTGAACTAAACAGTCACTAATGACAATCTTTAGACATATGGGTTAAATGACCAAATATAAGACATAAACAATTTGTCACGGAATCCTTTGAAATTTTTCTTTAATGTTTACCTTATATATATTTTTGGTTCCTATATGTTATTTTTTTATGTGAGGTATTTTTGCAACAAAAATCTTGAAAGTCTGGCACTTCATTGCATGTTCTGGTTGTTGTTTTACTGCTGTTGTTGTTGATCTAGATTATGCTTAACTTTTCTGGGTATGATATTTTTGGTTTCAACCTTGACTCTTGCTCCTTGGTATGCAAAGTGTTCCAAGGTTTGTGACTTTTTAATGTAGCAATTTCTAGGTCTTGTGTAATTCTAATTGTAGGTCTCCCATGTTTGATTTGTTTTTTCTGATTGTTCATAATATTTGGTCCTTGTCTTGAGGGATTAGGAATTTAGCAGTGATGTTCCTGTAGATTTCCCTCAGGATTTCTCTCAGTAGTGATCAGTGGATTTTTCTATTTTTATTTTCTCCTGTTCATCTAACATTTTAGGACAATTTTCTTTAATCATTTCTTGTATTATTGTATTGAGATTCTTTTTTAAAACATAACTTCCAGGTATTTTAATTATCCTTATGTTTTTTTTTCTTGTTTTATTCTCCAGATCTGTTGTGTTTTTTTTTTTCCTTAAGATGTCATATTCTCTTCTTTTTTTCCTCGTTTATATTTTGTTTTGTTATTTCAGTTTTTCTATAATTTCACTGCCTTCCCTTGACTAGTTCTAGTTATCAAAAATCCATTTATCCTTAAGAATCTAGATATCTTTTTCTAGTTGTTTAACTATCTTTTCATAATTGTATCTTTTCTTTTGGATTTTAAAATTATTTTATTTTTCCATCAATCATTTGATGTTTAAGGTATTTTTGGAATTATTTTTAGGCAGGTAACTATTTAATGTTATACTTTGGGGTAGGATAGGCTTAAAAAAAATAGTATCCTCCTCTGATACTAAACCCCAATCCTCCCTATTCCCATAGTAACTTTCTATGGTTGTTGTTGTAGTTGCTGCTGTTGTTGTTGTTTTAATTATTCTTTGGTCATTTTTTAAAGTTTGTTAGTGTAATCTCCTCTAGTCTGTGGGATGGGTTATGGTGCTTTTGGCTTCAGATCTTTTAGTTCTCCCTTCTTTGAGCTGGAACCCAAAACCAATACTCTACCCTCCTGTAAGTGCCCATAGCCAACAATGTTTCTGTCTTAATGCTTCTGCATTTACCAGTCATCTTCTAACCAGAGCCACATGTTGGCTGCATATATGGCCTTGATGTTTCTTAGCAATAGAGCTTACCACAATCTTCTTGACTGGGAACTCATTTATTTTTAAGCAATAGATGTTACCTGTAAGGCAAAATTTTCTCTTTTTGTGGGAGAAATCTGGAGAGATTGGACTTTTCTGATCCTTCCCACAATTTTCCTAGAATCCTCTCTCTCAGTGACTGCATATTATTTAAAATAACTCTTTGGTATTAAGGAATGGACATAATTTAGGATTTGCAGTATCTTCTAAGTTTCCTACCCAATGAATTTTAGAAACAAACAAAACAAAGCACTTGATTTCAAATAACTTTAAACTAACCTCTTCCCCTTTTGCTAAGTCTATTCACATCTATTCATAGATGAAGAAAAAAAATCTTCATAGCAGTAATCTTATTCATAGACCAGATTGTTTAAATCTGCATTACAGAAGCAAGAGATGGTCTCAATGAAAAGCACAGATGTTGTATTACTGTAAGAAAATAAGTATGTACATAGTAAAATGTGACATTTATTGGAATGGAAATGCAAGGGACTAAGAACATTGAAATTCTTAGTACTTATAAAGACTTAAATGAAGCTGTTTTCTGAAGTATCTTTGGCTCTATAACTGGAAGAAGGTCAAGAAAAGAATTGTTTTTTATTATGTATTCCCCTCCTATTTCTCTGGTCTATTATTGCTGTCTTATTTCTCAAAACCAGATTTGAGCGTTAAAAATAAGAATGTAATGATCAGACTGTTTATCATCCAATCTTTGCTATTTCAATGACAGTCACTGGCACATAAATCTAGAAGAGATACTTATAATGCTTTTTCCTAGGGCAATAAGTATTTTCTTCTTGGCTTGAAAATAGCCTAATACTAACTTTTATGGAGAAGAAATATTCTAATCAACATCTACAATTTGTATTAAAGGTATAACTATTAATCATAGCTACCTGTCTTCTTCCAGAACACTGCAACCATCTTAACATAATAACTCATTGTCACATTATCACATACCAAAGGGATTGCAATACTTATTTAACAGCACTTCTCATCTCTGCTGCTTCTCCTTCCAATTCACATTTCATCCTGTTGCAGATGAAAAAAAAATTAATTGTGTTGAATTGTTTAATTGTGTTACTGTTTTATTCTAAAATCTTCAACATCTTTCCTTTGTCTACTAAAGAAAGCTTAAACTCCTTTCCAAATATTCAAAGCTTCCTTAAAAACAAACCTGTTAAGCCTTTTCTCCTATTACTTTCTCCACATTTACTTTTCCATACACAAATTGGATATTGAGTTCCCACTGTTTTCTTGACTCATTGGCTTTTGCTTACGCTACACTCTATATTGATACTGTTCTCCCTGTTTGATTATTAAGTTTTTACACAAACTCTCATCACTTTCTTTTTTTTTATTTTAATAATTTTTATTATATATATTTTTATAATATTATCCCTTGTATTCATTTTTCCAAATTACCCCCTCCCTCCCTCTATTCCCTACCCCCGATGACAGGCAATCCCATACATTTTACTTGTGTTACAATATAACCAAGATACAATACATGTGTGTAAATGCCATTTTCTTGTTGCAAAATAAGCATTAGATTCCAAAGGTACATGTAACCTGGGCAGACAGATATTAGTGCTAAAAATTTACATTCATTTCCCGGTGTTTCTTCTCCGGGTGTAGCTACCTCTGTCCATCATTGAACAACTGGAAGTGAGTTGGCTCTTCTTTATGTTGAAGATTTCCACTACCATCAGAATATATCCTCATACAGTATTGTTGTTGAAGTGTACAGTGATCTTCTGGTTCTGCTCATTTCACTCAGCATCAGTTGATGTAAGTCTCTCCAAGCCTCTCTGTATTCCTCCTGCTGGTCATTTCTTACAGAGCAATAATATTCCATAACCTTTGTAGCGAGCTGTCGTCTCTAGAAGCTGCTGGATCGCTCTCTGGGAAGAGATCTGCTGTGTCTACTCAAATCTCTCAGACAGATTCTTCTTCCTGTAACAAACCGTTGTCTCCAGGCAGTTGCTGTTAACTCTTGTCCAAAGAAGTGACTTCCCTTCCTGCAGAGAGCCCCGTCAAGCCTGATGCAATTCAGAGTCTTTCTTCTTGAATCCTGGCTTTGAATCTCCTCCAGCTCTTATCCTTCTCCAGGCCGATCTGCTCTCTGCGCCCAGTGCTCTCTCTTTTATTCTCCCAGAGAATGGGCGTGGGATAATGCAAGGACTTCTGGGAAGAACCACCCCAGCCAATGAGCTTGCCCCCTCTATCAAGTCAACCTGAGTTCTCACCTTGTAACCGTCCAGAAAACCTGAGTTCTCACCCAGTAATCCTAACATCTCCCCCTTTCTTTTGATTTAGAACATAGGACAGTCATGACCTTGAAACATAAATCCATCAATATGGGAAGTATTACAGATAATTACATAAATTACATAAGCATATAGTAACATAGCAACATAATACATGCTAGAAGTATATGACAAATAACATAATCAAATAATCATAAATTGAAAATTTATAAATGTCCATAAGTCCATTGTCCATTAGTCTCATCTTGTGTGAGGAAGTCCAATGATTCCTGCTGGTTTTAAAGTTCTTTAACAGTCTTTTTATTAGCCATGCTCTTTCGGTGTAAGATGTTTCTTAGATCTTCTCCTTTATTTTCAGGTCTTTCTCTTTTTCTATCTCTCTCCAGGTGCTTGTTGCCACCCATCTATTTCCTTCTTCATCTGTTTTCTTCTGTCTGTTAAAATACAAGCAAACCCTCTCTCCCAGGCAGTTAACCTACCTAATTTTCTTCTATTTACCACTTTCTAAATCTCTTCTCATCATCTGACAATTACATTGGAGTTGTTTGCACTGGGCACAGCCCTGTTGGTTTAAAAGGCCTGTATTCTCCCCAAGTGTAATCCATTTTTGCAATCTGATTGCCTTTTGACTGACTTATCAGGTAATCCCTTTCTGCCATGTGATTGCTTCTCTGCTGATTGATTAAATCAGAGTCCTGGCCTTCTAAAGGCTCTTTAGGTGTAACATCAGCTGCCATCATGCCCCAAGTCTTTTTTGCCTGGGGCCCTGGACATGGGCCCCTCATCCCATTTCCCTGAATTATTCTACACTCTGATACCCAATGGAGTCCTTTGTTGCATTTTGGACATGGGGTTTTAGGTCTTCTTTCACCCTGTCTTCTCACTGTATCTCCATATCTACACTGAGCTCTTAGATGTCCAATTTTTCCACATTGAAAACATCGCCGAGTTTCTCTAGACGTCCCTTGCCAGAAGGGACCCTGTCTTTCCACATTCATCATTGTCCGGGTGTAAAAAGCATTTGTTCCCACTGTAGCACAGCGTCTTATGATCTCCTCTAAAGGAGCATCTTTGTCTAATCCCCATATAATTCTTTTGCAAATCTCGTTGGCATTTTCCTTAGCCAGATGTCTGGTCATTATTTCTGTAGCTGAATTTTCTCCAATAGTTCTTTTGACAGCAGTTTGCAAACGTCCCACAAAATCTGCAAAAGGTTCATTGGGACCTTGCTGTATTTTAGTGAAAGCCTCTCCACGATCTTTCTGTCCAGGAAGGACACCCCAAGCTTTTATTGCAGCCTTAGCAATTTGTTCATATATTGTCATGGTATAATTAATCTGTTCCGAATTCTCTCCATATTGACCTTCACCAGCTAAGTGCTCAAAAGTGAATTGTGTGTTAACTCCTATTTCCAAATTGCATCTGACTTGAATTTTACATAATTCATGAAATTCCGAAAGCCATAATAAATTTTCTCCAGGTTCCAGGCATATCCTTGCTATGGATTTCCAATCATTCGGGGTTAGGACTTCATAAGACAAACCATCTAGTAACATTTTAACATAAGCTGATGTAGCCCCATAAAGGGTACAACCTTTTTTCAAATCCTTAATTTTATTCAAATCTAAAGGTGCATATCTTCTCCTTTTTTTACCTACAGAGTCAGTATTTTCAATCACAGGATATGCATGTATAAAATCACTTATATCCTGTCCTTCTCTCTTAGCTTTAACCAATGCTTTTTCTAATCTTGTCATAGGCTTAGGCTGCTTCACAGGCAAATCTGTTTGTGTTTCTGCCTCTTCCCCTCCTCCTTCTTGCTCCACCCCTGAAGGGTTAATTGAGGGAGGAGATGGGAGGTGCTCCTGTTGCTGTTGCTCAGAATTGTACTTAACTTCATTGTTATCTGATTCATCCTTTTCACCTAGTTTAGTTGACACCTCACCATTTTGCTCCTTCATCTCTTCCTTTAGAATAACATTTTTTAAAGCCATTTGGATTAAATTGTAGGTATGAATTGTATCTTTGGAAACTGAGTTTGGTCTGGAACCAAAGGGCAAAATGTCACAAAGGCAATTGTAGTGTTCACCTAATTGCTCTCCTACTAATTTCCACTCATCTGGATCCAATTCTTTTTCCAGAGAAAAAGAAGGACATATAACCTTCACAGTTCTTAAAAGTTCAGTAATCTCCTCTAAAATTATAATCAATCCTTGGCTTTTCATAACCTTGATGATGCTCTCCAAACATTTTCCTTGAACAGAAGGTGTTTGCCCCATTTCACTATAAGAGATTCCTGGTTTAGCCCTTAATAAGTTAAGTTCCTTATTTATCTATTAGTATGCTCACTTAATCTTTAACAAAGTTTCCTCGTTACTCACGGTTGTGGGTCAGAGAGACTGAGATCTAGATCGGAAGCTTTTCCACTGGAATCAGGACTGTGTCTGTCCCTGTTCGGGCGCCAAAATGCGAAGGTCTGGTCTAGCTCCTCTTGTCAGGATAAGCAAAAGTCCTTGCCCCACGTTGGGCGCCAATTGTAGCGAGCTGTCGTCTCTAGAAGCTGCTGGATCGCTCTCTGGGAAGAGATCTGCTGTGTCTACTCAAATCTCTCAGACAGATTCTTCTTCCTGTAACAAACCGTTGTCTCCAGGCAGTTGCTGTTAACTCTTGTCCAAAGAAGTGACTTCCCTTCCTGCAGAGAGCCCCGTCAAGCCTGATGCAATTCAGAGTCTTTCTTCTTGAATCCTGGCTCTGAATCTCCTCCAGCTCTTATCCTTCTCCAGGCCGATCTGCTCTCTGCGCCCAGTGCTCTCTCTTTTATTCTCCCAGAGAATGGGCGTGGGATAATGCAAGGGCTTCTGGGAAGAACCACCCCAGCCAATGAGCTTGCCCCCTCTATCAAGTCAACCTGAGTTCTCACCTTGTAACCGTCCAGAAAACCTGAGTTCTCACCCAGTAATCCTAACAACCTTCATATACCATGATTTACCCAACCATTCTCCAACTGATGGACATCGATTCATCTTCCAGTTTCTAGCAACAACAAAAAGAGCTGCCACAAACATTTTGGCACATATATGTCTCTTCCCACTCTTTAGTATTTCTTTGGGATATAAGCCCAGTAGTAGCACTGCTGGGTCAAAGGGTATGCACAGTTTGATAACTTTTGGGGCATAGTTCCAAATTGCTCTCCAGAATGCCTGGATTCTTTCACAACTCCACCAGCAATGTATTAGTGTCCCAGGTTTCCCACATCCTCTCGAACATTCATCATTATTTGTTCCTGTGATCTTAACCAATCTGACAGGTGTGTAGTGGTATCTCAGAGTTGTCTTAATTTGCATTTCTCTAATCAGTAGTGATTTGGAACACTCTTTCATGTGAGTGGATATAGTTTCAATTTCTTCATCTGAGAATTGTCTGTTCATATCCTTTGACCATTTATCAATTGGAGAATGGTTTGGTCTCTTATAAATTAGGGTCAGTTGTCTATATATTTTGGAAATGAGACCTTTGTCAGAACCTTTGCTTTTAAAAATATTTTCCCAATTTGTTACTTCCCTTCTAATCTTGTTTGCATTAGTATTATTTGTACAGGAACTTTTTAGTTTGATGTAATCAAAATCTTCTATTTTGTGATCAATAATGATCTCTAGTTCTCCTCTGGTCATAAATTCCTTCCTCCTCCACAGGTCTGAGAGGTAGACTATCCTCTGTTCCTCTAATCTGCTTATGATTTCATTCTTTATGCCTAAATCATGGACCTATTTTGATCTTATATTGATATATGGTGTTAAGTGTGGATCCATATCTAATTTCTGCCATATTAATTTCCAGTTTTCCCAACAGTTTTTTCCAAATAATAAATTTTTATCCCTAATGTTGATATCTTTGGGTTGGTCAAAGATTAGATTGCTATAGATGTACCCTTTTTTGTCCTTTGTATCTAATCTGTTCCACTGATCTACCGGTCTATTTCTTAGCCACTAACAAATGGTTTTGGTGAGTGCTGCTATATAATACAGCTTTAGATCAGGTACACTTAGACCACCTTCCTATGAGTTTTTTTTCATTAGTTCCCTTGCAATTCTCGACCTTTTATTCTTCCATATGAATTTTGTTGTTATTTTTTCTAGGTCATTGAAATAGTTTCTTGGGAGTCTAATTGGTATAACATTAAATAAATAGATTAGTTTGGGGAGTATTGTCATCTTGATTATATTTGCTCGGCCTATCCAAGAGCACTGAATGTCTTTCCAATTATTTAAAACTGACTTTATTTTTGTGGCAAGTGTTTTGTAATTTTTCTCATATAATTCCTGACTTTTCTTTGGTAGATGGATTCCCAAATACTTTATACTCTCAACATTTGTTTGGAATGGAATTTCTCTTTGTATCTCTTACTGTTGAATTTGTTGGTGATATATAAAAATGCTGAGGATTTATGTGGATTTATTTTGTATCCTACCACTTTGCTGAAATTTTGAATTATTTCTAGTAGCTTTTTAGCAGAGTCTTTGGGGTTCTCTAAGCATACCATCATGTCATCTGCAAAAAGTGATAGTTTGATTTCCTCATTTCCTACTCTAATTCCTTGAATCTCTTTCTCGGCTCTTATTGCCCAGGCTAGCATTTCTAGTACTATATTGAATAGTAATGGTGATAGGGGGCAACCTTGTTTCACTCCTGATCTTACTGGGAAAGGTTGCAGTTTATTTCTATTGCATATTATGCTTACTGACAGTCTTAAATATATGCTCCTGATTATTCTAAGGAATAGTCCATTTATTCCTATACTCTCAAGAGTTTTTAGTAGGAATGGATGTTGGATTTTGTCAAATGCTTTTTCTGCATCTATTGAGATGATCATATGGTTCTTATTAATTTGATTATTAATATGGTCAATTATATTAATAGTTTTCCTAATATTAAAGCAGCCCTGCATTCCTGGAATAAATCCTACTTGATCAAAGTGTATTATCCTGGAGATTTTCTGAAGTCTTTTTGCTAATATCTTCTGCTTTTGCTTGATCTGAGATAAGGATAGCTACCCCTGCTTTTTAGGCTTTACCTGAAGCATAATAGGCTCTGTTCCAAACTTTTACCTTTACTCTGTATGTATCTCCCTGCTTTAAGTGTGTTTCCTGTAGACAACATATTGTAGGGTTCTGCTTTTTGATCCAATCTGCTATCCGTCTCCGTTTGATGGGATCCTTCATCCCATTTACATTTACAGTTAAAATTACTAATTCTGCAGTTCCTGCCATCGTATTATCCCCAGATTATGCTTTTTTCCCTTGACCCCCCTGATCTCCCTCCCCGATATTTAATTTACAGACCCCCCTTGTGACGCGTAACCCTCCCTCTTTTTTTTTTTTTTTAGGATCCCTCCCCCCTCCTTCTAAGTCCCTTCACTTATTCTCCTTTTCCTTTTCCCTTTTCCTCTCCCCCCTTTTAATGAGGTGAGAGAAAATTCTCTGAAAAACAAATATGTTAATTATTTACTCTTTGAGCCTCTCCTGATGACAGTAAGATTCACACAATGATTCTCCCCCTCACTAAGTTCCCTCAGATATGGTGTATTTTCTATGCCTCTTCCTGGGATGTAGTTTCCCTCTTTTTAATCATTCCTTCCCCTTTTTCTGAACCGACCTCCTTCCCTTTATTACACCCCCCTTTCTTTCTTTTATATCAGTAAAATCAAATTATCCTTGAGTACTTTTTATATACCCACAATAGAGTTACAGTTCTCAAGGGTTCTGTGTACCTTTTTCTGTTTCTCTTCAGTCTTGTGGATGTAGATCAAATTTTTTGTTTAAGTCTGGTTTTTTTCTTAGAAACATATAGAATTCCTCTATTTCATTGAATGACCATCTTCTTCCATGGAAAAAGATGCTAAACTTAGCTAGGTAGTTCATTCGTGGTTGCAGTCCTTGATCTTTTGCCTTACGGAATATCAGGTTCCAGTCCCTTCTATCTTTTAATGTGGAGGCAGCCAGATCTTGGGTGACCCTTATTGTGGCACCTTGGCATTTAAATTGTTTTTTTCTAGCTGCTTGCAGGATTTTCTCCTTTGTGTGGTAATTCTGCAGCTTAGCCACTATATTCCGTGGTGTTCTTTTTTTAGGGTCTATTTCAGAAGGAGTTCGATGAATTCTTTCCACATCTACTTTCCCTTCTGTTTCTATTATCTCTGGAGAGTTCTCTTTGATAATTTCCTGTAAAATGGAATGTAGGCTCTTTTTTTGGTCATAGTTTTCTGGAAGCCCAATAATCCGCAGATTCTCTCTCCTAGATCTATTTTCTAGGTCTATAGATTTTCCCAGTAAGTATTTGACGTTGTTCTCCAGCTTCTCATTTTTTTTGTTTTGTTTGACTGATTCTTGGGTTCTCTTTTAATCATTCATTTCTTTTTGTTCCATGCTGACTTTTAAGGAGTTATTTTCTTCTTTCACAGTTTTTAGTTCTTTTTGTAAATGCCCAATTTCGTTTTTAAATGAATTATTTTGCTCTATTGAATTTTTTTCCATTTCCCTAATTTTTTTTTGAGAATTATTTTCTTTTTCCAATTCAGAAATTCTATTTTCTTGAGACTTTTTTATCTTTTCCAATTCAGAAATCCTACTTTCCTGTGTTTTTTTTAACCTTTTCTAATTCATAAATTTTGTTTCCCTGCATCTCCTGTGAATTCTTTATTTTTTCCAACTCCAATTTCAGGATGTTGTTATTCTCTTTCCTTTCCCCATTTTTCTTCAAACTCCCTTAATTTTTTAAGAGTTTCTTCTAGGAGAGAGTTATGTGATGGGGGGCAGGAATCGTTCCCCTTTAGGTTGTTATCTGCTGTCTCTCTGCTATTAACTTCCTCGGGGTTGGCTGGCCGCTCTTTCTCTTTATAGAAGGAATCTATAGGTTTTTCTGGCTTTTTTGCTCATATTTAAAAAATCTTTTGGGGTCTGTCCCTGGGGTAGGAAATTATTTATTTACTTCTTTACCAGCTTCCTCCCAGACCAGATGGATGCAGGGGCTCCTGTGCCTGAGCTAAGATAGAGCTCTGGGAGAGAGTTCCCCACCCCCTCCCTGGAAGTGCCTCAGAGGTGATTAGCACTGCTGTGCTCGAGGGCGTTGAATAGTAAAGACAGCACAAAGCCCAGCCTATGTGTCTGGGTGGGTCGTGGATGTCTGCAGCAGGTGATGTGAAAAGCCCCTGTGCTCAAACTGGAAGTGTCTGCCAGAAACCGCGGTCCCTAGTTCAAAGGTTCTGCTTCTCTGGGACTTCCTGGAGCTGAGTTCCACTCCCTCCAGCTAAGCTAGGCAGTGTGTGTTGCCTTGGGCCGTATCCACCCACTTGTCAATCTCTTAACTATTCTCAGGTGGTAGCTGAGGCCACACCCCCTGGTGCCGAGATCTGCTGAGTCACCCCCAGGCTCGGGGAAAATCTAATCTGAGTTTTAAAATATTTTGGCTTTCTCTTCTGAACTGCTAAATAATTAGCAGAGAAGAGCTAACAGCCTGTGCCAGATTCCTTTACCTCAGTGGCTTCTCTGATCCCAGAGCCCTTCCCAGTGTGATCAGCAGAGTATGCTAGCACCCAGCCGTCTGTGCTGGCCTCTCTTCTTCCTCCCCTGGGGACTGACCTTGTCTGTTGAAACTCCAGATTCTCTTCAGCTGGTAAGTCGTGCTTCCAGTCCTTGTGGTATCTATCAGTCCTGAGCTAATTCTGAGACTTAATTTATCTAATTGGTTGTGAGGGAATGAGGACGTTCATAGAGTCGTGTGTTTCTTCTCCGCCATCTTGGCTCCGCCCCCTGAATTTTTAAAGTATTTAGATTTCCCTTCTGAACTGCTATATTATAAGCAGAGAAGAGCTAACAGCCTGTGCCAGATTCCTTTATCTCAGTGGCTTCTCTGATCCCAGAGCCCTTCCCAGCACAATTGGCGCAGTATGCTAGCACCCAGCCGTCTGTGCTGGCCTCTCTTCTTCCTCCCCTGGGAACTGACCTTTTCCGTTGAAACTCCAGATTCTCTTCAGCTGGTAAGTCGTGCTTCCAGTCCTTGTGGTATCTATCAGTCCAGCGCTATATCTGAGGCTGATTTATCTAATTGGGTGTGAGGGAGTAAGGACGTTCACAGATTCATGTGTTTCTTCTCCGCCATCTTGGCTCCGCCCCTCCTCTCATCACTTTCTAACTTATCCCTCCCATGAAGCCTTCCAAGTCTACTATAATTATAGTGGATAAATTTAAAGAAGGAATGAGAAACTACTCAATACTCTAATCAACAAGACCCTGGAGTAGAGTGGAAGGAATCCTTTGATTACAGGAAGCTGAGGGGGAAAGGAACTGAATAACAAGTCTGAAAATCATTAAGTATCCTTACTAGAAAAGCCTCAGATGATACAGAATATGATTCATTAACATAACCAAGGAAGTCTCATGTGAGACAAAAGAGTATACCATTCCCAAATCAAGGGAGTTCCAAATTGGGGGCATGACAAAGATTACCCAACTTCCTAATCAAATAAATTTCCAAAATGACAGAAGCCACATAATCAGAGACATGACTGGCGTCATTGGAACATTCCAACCTTTTCAGCTCAGGCATATCAGGTGAACTATAAATCAGTAGTAAAAACATCAAAGAATGTAGTATAAGAACTAATGAGCACTTGAACATGTCATCCTAGAATGTAACATGGAGAAAGACATGGCTTTTCTACTAAATATTAAGTAAAGATCGTAGGTTAAAATTATCATAATTCCATAATTAGTAAAATGGAAAAATCAGAAACAGTATTTTGAAAACATGTTAAGAATTGTCCAAGAGAAAAATCAAGAGAAAAAAAAAATATCTACATAACTATGATAATCAAAGTGCCAAAGCAGGAAATATTAACTTGGTCATAAGAAAAAGTATGGGAGTACTTTGAAGTAATAAACAAATAAATTATAAATGAAATAACATCCAAGAAGGAAAGCACTGGGAAAAAATAATAGATTAAAATGTATTATGTCTTTTCATTCTTTCCTAAATAATGGACTCTAAACATTAGAATGGAAATCAATGGCTTTACAATGTAATGGTAATATTATAGTGACATATTTTAATAGAAGAAAAATGTATCTACTGCATAAAAATCATGGTAAATGTATCAGGCAAAGATCATCTAAAATATTTGAAAATCTGAATCCATGACAAAAAGACTCATTGCTACATTTTGAGAAATGATAAAACAAAACTTCTCTGCTCTATTAGAAACTGAAGGCAAAATGAAAATTAAAAGAATCTCCTAATAACTTCCTGAAAGAAAAACCAATATAAAAAATTCCAGAAATAACATCCAAAATTCTGCACTCCCAAGCCAAAGACATGCTTCAAACAAATAAACAAACAAAAATAGTTTAAATACCAAATATTTAAAGCTAGGATCCTATAATACTTGGCAGTCATCACCATCCAGTGTAAGAATATACCTAAACATATCTAAAAATATATATTCCAAAAGGCAAAAAAATGAAAGCTTACCACTAAGAACAATTTAACCTTTTAAACTGGGTAAAATTTAGTCTAATAAAATTTCAAGCATTCCTGAGAAAAAGAAGTGATTTGAAGGGGGGAAAAAAAAATATTCAGGAATAGTAGTCAAAATAAACCTAGAAAGATATTTGATTGAAAGGATATGGATGTATAATGATGAAACATTTATAGTATAACCTGGGGAGAAGAATCAAATATGCCTAAAATCTTTAAGGGTCAAAGAGTGAAGTAAAATAACAAGCAGAACAAATTGGGGTAGATATGTTATGCTTGGATTGTCATAGGAGTTTTTTTAAAAAGAAAATGGGAAGGATAATACTAAGAGCAAAAGGAGATAACCCTTCTTATAATTCAGTGCACAAAAATAAAAATATTAAAATGTGAAGAGAGGAATGGAAGCATCAGGTACCACATGAATCTTACTATATTTCAACTGGATCACGGATGATTAAGCAAATAATATTTAAATTTGAGTGTGACAGATACACTCAAGAATTTGTTGTGTGAATGAATAAATTAAACCCAGAAGAAAAAAAAAATGAGAACAGTTAATACAAAAAAACATGGGACTATGGATTGATTGTAATGATAGATTAAGGGGGTTGGGGTGAAGAAATGATGTGATCCAGTATGGAAGCTTTCAGCAAATATTAGAATGGAGAAACAATGAAATAAAAACAGAGTGCTCCAATAATAACTTATTACCAATCACACTCTTCTTTCACTTCACCATTGTCTTCTTCCTTATGAGAAAGGGACTGGGGGATAAAGAGAAGAAAAAGAGCAAGAGAATAAGATGGGGAGAAAACAATTAGCATTCATACTTATAAGCATGAGTTGACTGAAGTCATCCACTGGAAGAGGATTGGTATTTTTTGGTCATTTTTCAATTTTGTCCAACTCTTCATGATCTCATTTCAAGTTTTCTTGGCAAAGATGCAAGAGCTTTTTGCCATTTCCTTGTCAAGATCATTTTACAGATGAGGAAACTAAGGCAACAAGGTTAAATGATTTGCTCAGGGCAGCAGAGTAATGTTTGTGGTCAGATTTGATTTCATCAAGATGAGTTTTTCTGACTGCAAGCCTAGTATTCTATCAATTGTGCCACCTAGGTAACCTCTTGGAATACTGTATCTGGGTATATTAGAAAGTAACCTAATAATATTCTTTACTAGCAACTTACCTAATATATAAAGACTCATAAAATTTGAAAATAAGGGGCTAGAGAAGAATTTACTATAAATTCAGGTGAAATTAAAAAAAAAAAAAAAGCAAGGGTAGCAATTATGATTTTTTCCCTGAGGCAATTGGGGTCACACAGCTAGGAAGTGTTACATGTCTGAAACCAGATTTGAACTCAGTTTTTCCTGACTTCAGTGGTGGTGCTCTATCCACTGTACCTACCACCTACCTGCCCCAGCAATCAGGATGTTAGTTATAGCAAGTGAAAAAAAAAAAAAAAGTATGGTTGCAAGATATAAGTTGAAGAAATTATTCTAGACTTGAAGATATGATAGTCAAGAAAATAGTAAAATAATATGAATTTTATTGATTTAATAGAATTTTAGAAAAGTTAGGTGTGACAGAGCACTGGTGATTCCTAAATGGTTATTGAAATAAATAAACACACATACATATCCGTGTGTATGTCTGTACACAAACAAATATTTACATATCCATATGCATATGCATATGCATACATGTGTATACATATGCTGAGGCTATTTGTATATATGTATATACATATATGTATATGTGTTATATGTGTGTGTGTGTACTTGTAGACTAATTGATTTATAGTTTGTAAAAGCATCATAAAGGAATTCAGAAAAACAAATACGTAGAAACAGAGAAAATGAATAATTCGAATTATAACTACTATTAAAATCTCATAGGTGATTAAAAGTTAAAGCTCATCAAATACTTAGAATACTTTAGAATACTTCTAATTATACTTTTACATTTCAGCTCAGGTTGGCACTTTCTTTATACTTTACTGGTAAAACAAGAAGACTAGTTTTCTCTTAAGTAACTTATCTCAGTGATAAAGAAACTTCCTCTGCCACTAGATTTCTCCTATGACATGAAACTATGATTTTGTAGCTCTCATATTAGGAGTGTTCTTCCAATTATATATCTGTCCACTACAAGATACTTATTCGTTTAATATCAATATTGATAGTGATAGCTCAACTAATTGTGGCATTATTACATAGGTAAATTAGTTATGATCCAAGGACTGAAAACTTATACCTTCCCATCTATCACTGGAATTACTATACAATGATTTCAATGATAAGTATAAGAGCCAAAATCTGTATTCTTTTAAAACATGTATGAGTTTGGTTCTCTGCTACTGTCATGGGGTGAAGGAAATGATCAAGAAGCAATGCATAGTTTCCTATGTCACATTAAAATTCAGTAACCATCATCTGGTAAGAAGAATCCAGAAAGTACACCATTCTCTAAAGTTTCAAGGAACAAGTCACTATGTGTTTGGAGTTTCCCTGAAGTTTTCAGGCATATTTTGTGTAAACATTGCATGGAAATTCATAGTTGATTTACTTTATGTTATACTTATATAAAATTATTAAACTTTCTTCTCTCAAGGATAAAACAAAAGTACTTGACTAGGAAATGTGTCATTTATTTAGTTTTAATTATTTCATAAGTATAAAAGTAGATTTATAGAACAAAAAGAATTAATCCTTGATTGTTTCCAAACTAATTTAGCTTATGATATATAAAAACAAGAAAATTAAGACCTCTTAAAATGTGTACAAAAACATATGTGTCAAAATGTCAAGAATTTTGTGTTTTTATTATCATAATATTGATGTGTTTTAGTAAGGAATTTAAGTTACCTCATTCATTAAAGCTATAATTTAGCACAACATTATGTTTAAAAGTACTAGAGGAAAACAAAATGCAAATTGGACAATCTGAAGAGTAAGAAGATAACTAATAATTGAAAGTGGAAGAAAAAAAATCCCTTTGAATGTGCAAAAATTATCTGGAAGATACTGCTAAAGTATTGAGTAAGGCAGAGGATATTTCTTTATGCATGACACATCGTATTGAACAAAAAGGCTCTGGGGTTTGGAATTTTTCATTCAAACTGTGGGCATGATCAAGTGCCCTATGAGGAGCACATGCTTCCCATTTCTTCCTACTGTTTTGGCTTAAATGTTTATTTTTGTCTCTCTATTGTTTATATGTGAAGCTTGAGAGGCACTAGAGGTGTGATTCAGACTGCTGGTGAATCATTAACAGGCCAAAACTTTTCTCTCCCTATGAGTAAGCTTAAAATAATGAAAATATAAGTGCATGGAACTAGGTGTTTAAGACTCTGTCTCTCCAATTCTAAATCACAGCATATCAAGGACTTTTATGGGGGAAGGTTATCAAATAATCTTGATGTTTTCAAATATTTAGTTTATTCATATCATTTAAACTTTGATGATCTATTTATCAGAGAGAGTAAGAATTGGAGAGGAGGAACTTGAAAGTAAAAGGAGATAAATAGAATTTAAGATAGATGAAAGAAGACTGAGGGGAAGAGAGAGAGAGAAAACAAGAAATAGAGATGCAGAAACAGAGACAAAGAGATAGAGATAGAAAAAATAGAGATAGAGGCAAATGCACACACAAAGAGACAGAAACAGAGAGAGACTGAAAGAGCAACATAAAGAGATGATTGATTGAATGATTGATAGAAAGATAGATAGAACCTACCCTAAGTCTGAAATTAATATTCTGCTGTCCCAGAGAGACAATAACATAAAAGAGAGAAGAGATTCTTTGTCACTTCCCCTTTAGTAATATTTAGGACCAGTCTCCCTTTGTGAATCTTAAGAACAAGTCCCTTTTGGGGATTCATTAAGTTCAGGTTTTCTTCTCAACTCTTGAAACTAAATGTTTGTATGGGTATTTCTACATTCCAAAATGCAGAGGAAAAATAGATGAGAAAAACCTCACTTAAGAAGAAAGGACTCTGGAAATATATAAATGACATTGGGTTCTCCAACATGTTTTTTATATTCTATTTGCTATTTCAGGGACTTTAGGATATTTTCCCCTTAGGTGAGGTTTAGAACATTCTCTTGGTTGAGTTGTTATCTCTTTTTTATATTATTCACATTTTTATTCTAGCATTTTATTGACAAAACATATGCATGGGTAATTTTTCAGCACTGAACTTTGCAAAAACTTCCGTTCCAACTTTTCCCCTCCTCTATATAGCAGATAGTCCCATACATATTAAATATGATAAAGTGTATGATAGATACAATATATGTATACATATTTGTACAGTTGTCTTGCTATACAAGTAAAATTGGATTTAGAAAGAAGCTAAAAATAACATGGGAAGAACAACAAACATGCAAGCAAACAAAAACAGAAAGTGTAAATGCTATGTGGTGGTTCACATTCGTTTCCCAGTGTTCTTTTGATAAGTGTAGCTGGTTCTATTCATTACTGATCAATTGGAACTGATTTGGATGCTCTCATTTTAGAAAAGCCACTTCCCTCAGAATTGATCTTCATATAATAGTATTGTTGTTGAAGTGTATAATAATCTCCTGTTTCTGCTCATTTCACATAGCAACAGTTCATGTAAGTCTCTCCAAGCCTCTCTGTATTCATCTTGATGGTTATTTATTACAGAAAAATAATATTCCATAACATTCATATACCACAATTTACTCACCCATTCTCCAATTGATGGACATCTGTTCAATTTCCTGTTTCTAGCTACTACAAAAAGGGCTGCCACAAACATTTTTGCACATATAGGTCCCTTTCCCTTCTTTAAGATCTCTTTGGGATATAAGCCCACTAATAACATTGCTGGATCAAAGGGTATGCACAGTTTGACTGAGTTGAGTTATCTCACTCTCAATGGAAGAAATCCTTCATTTTATATGATCTGATACATATTTACATATCTTCTCTGATTATTGTTTTGTTATGATTTGGATTACTGTTTGTTCTTTGTTATTCTCTTCATGTTCAGCATAGAACTGGTATTTGGAAGGAAAGGAATTAAGTCATATATATGGTCTATGGAATTCTTCTCCCTCCACAATTTTTGTTTTTTTACTAAACTTTTTATTTATAAAACCCATGCATGGGTAATTTTTCAAAATTTATCCTTGTAAATACTTCTGTTCCAAATTACTTCCTCCTTTACCCATCTTCTCCCCAGATGGCAGCACTTACACACACACACACACACACACACACACACACACACACACACACATATATACACATATTAATACTATTATCTTGATGCACAAGAAAAATCGGATCAAGAAGGGAGGGGAAACTGAGAAAGAAAACAAAATGCAAGCAAACAACAACAGAAAGAGTGAGAATGCTATATTATAGTCCACACTCAGTTTCCACAGCTTCCCTCTGGGAGTAGATGACTCTCCTCATAATTGAACAATTAGAATCAATTTGAATCATCTTAATGTTGAAAAGAGCCATGGCCATCAGAATTGGTGTACTTATAGTCTTCTTGTTTTGTATAATGATCTCCTGCTTCTACTCATTTCACTTAGCATCAGTTCATGTAAAATTTTACAGGTCTCTCTGATATCATGCTGCTGATCATTTCTTCCAGAAAATAATATTTCATAGAATTTATATACTATAATTTATTGAGCTATTCTCCAATTGATGAGCATCCTTTCATTTTCCAGTTTCTTGCCACTACAAAAAGGCTGCCACAAACATTTTTTGTACATGTGGGTCCCTTTCCCTCCTTTAAAGATACACAATTTGATTAGAGATAAATAGAAGAACCTGTTTATATTTCCTAGTTGAAAAATATTTAGGAAAATAGATTTCCTTTTAGGCTGCAACACACACTTTGAGATCAGAGTTGCCTGTGACTGCAACCTCTTGCTTACTTTCTTGGAAGGAGTGAAATTTTCCCTTTGAGAAGAGTAAAGGGAAATTAAACTACAGATGTCTATTTTACCTCCAAGCTGAGCAAGATAGTCACAGACACAGACACAGACTCATAGACAGAGACAGAGAGACACAGAGAGAGACTATAGAGAGAAACAATAATGACATATGGTAACAATAATACATATACATATATAATTACATCTAACTACATACATCCATATACATTATGTATATATATATATATATATATATATATATATATACACACAGTACATTATCATATAAATTCATTCATTTATTCACACTTTAATTTCCAATTACCTACTTAATGAAATATGATTATTTTAAAATATGACATTTTAAGGTATAAAGCAGATAAAATTATTTTTCTAGATAACTTATTAAGTGCATCTTCTTTTTTAAAAATTAATTTTATAATTATAACATTTTTGACAGTACATATGCATGAGTAATTTTTTACAACATCATCTCTTGCACTCACTTCTGTTCCAAATTTTATCCTCCTTTCCTCCACATACTCCCCTAGATGGCAGGCAGTCCCATACATGTTAAATATGTTATAGTATATCCTAGATACAATATATGTGTGCATAAATGAATTTCTTGTTGCACAGGAAGAATTGCATTCAGAAGGTAAAAATAACCTGGGAAGAAAAAAATGCAAATGATTTACACTCATTTCCCAGTGTTCCTTCTCTGGGTGTAGCTGATTCTGTCCATCATCAATCAATTGGAACTGAATTAGATCTTCTCTTTGTTGAAGATATCCACTTCCATCAGAATGTATCCTCATATAGTATTATTGTTGAAGTGTATAAAGATCTCCTGGTTCTACTCATTTCACTCAGCCTAAGTTCATGTAAGTTTCTCCAAGCTTCTTTGTATTCATCTTGCTGGTCATTTCTTACAGAACAATAATATTCCATAACATTCATATGCCATAATTTACCTAACCATTCTCCAATTGATGGGCATCCACTCATTTTCCAGTTTCTAGCCACTATGAAAAGGGCTGCCACAAACATTTTGGCACATACAGGTCCCTTTCCCTTCTTTAATATTTCTTCGAGATATAAGCCCATTAGTAGCACTGCTGGATCAAAGGGTATGCACAGTTTGATAACTTTTGGGGCATAATTCCAGATTGCTCTCCAGAATGGTTGGATTCTTTCACAACTCCACCAACAATATATCAGTGTTTTAGTTTTCTACAGCCCCTCCAACATTCATCATTATTTTTTCCTGTCTTCATAGCCAATCTGACACGTATGTAGTGGTATCTCAGAGTTGTCTTAATTTGCATTTCTCTGATCAATAATGATTTGGAACAATCTTTTATATGAGTGAAAATACTTTCAATTTCAACATCTGAAAATTGTTCATATCCTTTGACCATTTATCAATTGGAGAATGGCTTGATTTATTATAAATTAGTCAATTCTCTATATATTTTGTAAATGCAAACCTTTATCAGAACCTTTATCAGAATGTAAAAATATTTTCCCAGTTTGATACTTCCCTTCTAATCTTGTTTGCATTAGTTTTGTTTGTACAAAAGCTTTTTAATTTGATGCAATCAAAATTTTCTATTTTGTGATCAGTAATAATCTCTAGTTCTCCTTTGGTGACAAATTCCTTCCTCCTCCACAAGTGTGAGAGGTAAACTATCCTATGTTCCTCCAATTTATTTATAATTTTGTTCTTTATGTTTAAATCATGGATCCATTTTGATCTTATCTTGGTATGTGTTGTTAAGTGTGGATCCATGTTAAGTGCATGTTCTTAAAGACTCTATTGGATTATTCAGTGACCCACAATTATTTTTAGAAACTTTGGGACCTATTTAATTTTTTCTGGTGGTATATTTTTATATAATAATAGCTCTTTATTTTTTTTCAAAACACATAAAAATAATTTTCAACATCCATCCTTGCAATGACATTGCACTGGAAATGTTTCTCTCTCCCTCCCTCTTGTTCCATCCCCTAGATAGCAAATAATTCAATAAGGATGTTCAATTCTTCTAAATATGTCCACATTTATCAATGTTACAGAAGAAAAATCAGATCAAAAGGGAAAAATGATAAAAAAAGAACAAGCAAGCAAACAGAAATAATAAAAACAAATATGAAAATATTATGTTGTCATCCACATTCAGTCCCTATAATCCTTTCTCTAGATGCAGATTGCTCTTTTCATCACAAGTATATTGGAATTGGCCTGAATTATCTCATTGTTGAAAGAGCCAAGTCCATTAGAATTCATCATAATATAATATTTTTGTTTGTGTAATGTTTCCTTGGTTCTACTCACCTCATTCAGCATCCCTTCATATAAATCTCACGAGGCCTTTCAGAAATTAACCACCTAATAGTTTCTTACAGAACAATAATATTCCATAACATTCATATATCATAATTTATGCAGCCATTCCAAGTTGATGGGCATCCTTTCAGTTTCTAGATCCTTGCTCCTAAGGGCTCCTAAGAAGATTTTGCACGTATGAGTTCTTTCCCTTTTTTATAATCTTTTTGGGATACAAATCTGGGGCCTATCTAAATAGGTTTGTGATCTCATAGAAACCCTTAAATGAATTCAATAAGAGCTGATTCTGTGAAATCAGTGAATCAAATAAAGAAAAGAAACAAAACTCACTAATTTTTTATAATTGGAAGTTTTCCTGACATATTCAGCATTAAATATATTGGCATTTTGCCTTTTTTGATTGGAAAAGTAACAAGAGGTTATTTAGTAGTTATTAAGTACAGCCCAAAATAATTTAAGCAATTTTTAAGTTAATATTTTGGACGCTCTTTGATAGGAGGAATTTATGACCAATGAACTAGAGAACATTATTTTAAAATGGACAAATTTGATTACATTATTTTTGTACAAACAAAACCAAGAAAAACAAGATTAGAAAGGAAGAACAAAGCTGGGGGAAAAATCTTTACAGCCAGCAATAAAGGTTCTGATAAAGGTTCTCATTTCTGAGAAACTGTGTCAAATTTACAAAAATTCAACTGAATCCCCATATAATACATTACGAATAGATATGAACAGACACTTTTCAGGTGAAGAAATCAAAGCTATCCATGCTGCTATCTATATATCATATGAAAAATATTATCTAAATCACTATTGATTAAAGAAATAGAAATTAAAACGATTCTTATGTACAACCTCACATCTTTCAGATTGGCTAAGATGCCAGGAAAAGCTAATGATAAACTTTGGAGGGAATATGGGAAAGCTGGGATACTGATGCATTACTGGAGGAGTTGTGAAATGATCCAATCATTTTGGAGAGCATATTTTTTGACCCAACAATTCCATTAGTGGGTATATATCCAAAGGAAATCATAAAAGAAAGAAAAGGACCCATGTGTGTAAAAATGTTTGCAACAACTATTTGTGTGGTAGCAAAGAAAATGAGTAGATGTCAATCAATTAGAGTATGGCTGAACAAAGTGTGGTATATAAAGGTAATGGAATGTTATTGTTCTATAGAAATGAAGAACAAACTGATTTTAGAAAGACCTGAAAAAATTTGCATGAACTGATGCTGAGCAAAACAAGCAGAACTAGGAATACATCATATATAATAAAAGCAATAATGTGTGATGATCAACTCTGAAAGATGTGTTTCTTCTCACTGATTCAGTGATCCAAAGCAGTCCATCTAGATTTTGGACACAAAATGCCATCTTCACCCAGAAAAAAAAAACAAAAACTATGGAGATTGAATATAAATCAATGCATGATATTTTTTTCTGGTTTTTATTTTTCTTCCCCATGTTTTTCCCTTTTGTTCTGATTTTCCTGTCCCAACTTGATTCATAAAATAATGTGCATTAAAAATAAATAAATTTTAAAAATCAGACCCTCATCAGAACCAGACTTCAAAGCTCAAAATGTTACAAGGCAATTAGAGAGAAAAGAGAGGAAGGGAAACAGAAAGTGGAGTCTGGAGAAACCAAAGACAAATGTTACCACTTTAGAACTTTGCTGTATGCTGACCTTTTTTGTCTTGATCTGTGAGAAGTCAAATTAAACTCAAAACAGAGACACATATGCCCTTTAGTGACGATATGCCAAGGCCCATTAAAGTTTTGCAAAGTTATTTTTTCTTCCCTTCCACAATCCCTAGATACACATTTCTGTAAATACCTAATAAATCTTGGTTCTGCCATCTACTTCTATAGTGTCAAAAAAAAGCTAAATTGATAGCTTGTTGACATTTCTATTACAATACATACATATGTGTTTATATATATATATGTGTGTGTGTGTGTGTATGTATATTTATATGAATGTAGTACATTATATATAAACATAATCTTAAAAACCCATTACATAATTTGCATCAAGAAAATTGCATTGAGCAGAGGACAAATCTAAATGTATTATTCTTACGTGCAAAAACATTTTTAAATAAAGAATTTTCCATTTAAATTTTACTAAAACCTTTAGCATTTCTATAAGCATTGTCTTATTTGTATATTCTTATTTATTTCCCATCATAAACCATAAGTTCCTTGAGGATAAGTACATTTGAATAAATAGATAATGATATATAGATTAATGTATAGATAAACCCTATTTCCATATGAATATATAACAGTATGTACACACATATACATATAACTAATTTCCAAAAATAAAATGAATTTCTATGAATATCTGAAATATTGTCCCATTGCATTACTATTCCCTTTAGTCATGCCCATGATCTGAGATAGAATGCAAATGAATAAAACAGTTATTACAAAACTCCCTGTATTCAGCAAAATTGGGTATAATTTGGACATTCTTTCTGTGCAAAATACAAGATTTGTCAGAATAAGGTTAAGTTACTCTTCTCATCCTAGAAGTGGTTTATCAAAATATGTCACTTCAGGGGTATGGCTGCCATTGTGACTATTTAGTGAAACTTTTTTTTTTCTGTAGAATAATGGTGGATTTTATGTTTGCTGTATGTTTTTCTTTCTCTAAACTGATAAAATTTTAAAAAAGTAAACTCTACAACAAAATCTCAATAGGTGATAATAACACTGTATAAAATATTTTTTTCTTACAAAGATACCATCAGTTGTATAGGAAAGCATATATATGCTCCTCTTGTAATTTAAAAAAAAAAACTTCTGTGTTAATATGAAGCCAAATATAGTCAGTTCATCTGAGTGTTAATTTTTTAAACTTATTTTTGTCAATGCAGGGAATTTTCATTATTCAATGAGGAATAGTGGTTTCTTTCAGAGATGATCCTTATTTCCCTTATTATCTTCTTTCTGGTCTACATTTTTCCATATGTTGGATGTATTGTATTAATTTATTTTGTATGAGTTGATCAATTAACAAGAATCTATGTAGTGTTGATTCAATCATATAACAAGCATAATGTAATAAAATTGCATATCAGGCATTAATTTTGCCCAACTGTTCCATGGAATTAATGTCACTAAGGAAGCCAGCAAAGCTGAACTAACAATATTAAACATTTCTGCAATTTATCTCATGCTATAATGAACAGTAAATGATATAATGACCAACAAAATTAATCATAAAACAGACATACTAGTTAAACCCACTAACAGAAGACAAATTGAAGATGCTTTTTGGTAGTCAATAATTTGAAGCTTAACAAATAAGAGTATAAGATCAAGAAAAGGGGAAATATGAAACTGGTTTGGAAAATTTTTTTCCTTTGGCTTTTTGAAAAGGTATTCAAAATTTGTTAATTTAGAAATTCCAAATTAATATTTCAATATGTTTAAATTATAACAATTTAAATCAGAGTATATTTTGAGTCAAACCATGTGTTCCTTTCTTTATTCTGTCCTCAAACACAGTCTTTTCAAAATGAGTCATGAGGGAAACACTTATTTATCATCATAAGTGAAACGTTCAGGTTACAGAAACACACAACTGACTCTGCAATTGCTTCAGAAGTCATTAGTTTGAATAGCTGCTGAATCCTGCTCTTTTCATTTTGAGTCTGGAAAATGTTCCCTCAATCATAAATATTATGGGCTGATTGGAACCTTCTTGGAACTAACTTCAACCTAAATGGAGATGACTCATTTTAAACGTATTGGCAGGATTCAAAATAACGTTGTCCAAATGAATTACAATAAAGCAAAAGTTAGTAGAAATGGAAAGATAGAAAGATTCAAGAAATATCTCTCATGGGCAATAATCACAATACAAGGAATATGTTCATTTTGGTTTTGCATTATCCAATTCAGCTTACTTATTTTTTTCCTCTCTTCTAGCTCAACCCTGACAAACTTTATGTTATTCAAATCTTGAGCTCAACAACTCAGAATGGAATATCCATGAAACAACCTTTCAGTGTTGGAGCAAGAAGGTCTGAGAGGAAAAGCAACTATGATCACAATGAGCTTAATGTATATTAAACTCTCACTGTTGGTCAGGATACTTCCTGAGGTTCCAGGTCACCTTAGAAGCAAATCATGCTAAATTGGACTTCAAGAATGACCTGAATTGATCTAATCTAAACAAATATTCACATGAATGAATAAAAACAAAACAAATAAAAAAAAACTTTCAAAATGATACCAAGAGGTGAGGAAGAACAAAAAGAATTCAGAGAGGGGGCGGAGCCAAGATGGCGGAGAAGAAACACACGACTCAGTGAACGTCCTCACTCCCTCACAACCAATTAGATAAATTAAGTCTCAGAATTAGCTCAGGACTGATAGATACCACAAGGACTGGAAGCATGACTTACCAGCTGAAGAGAATCTGGAGTTTCAACAGGAAAGGTCAGTTCTCAGGGGAGGAATAAGAAAGACCAGCACAGACGGTGGGGTAGGGGCACACTGCGCCCATTGCGCTGGGAAGGGCTCTGGGATCAGAGAAGCCACTGAGGTAAAGGAATCTGGCACAGGCTGTTAGCTCTTCTCTGCTAATTATTTAGCAGTTCAGAAGAGAAAGCCAAAATATTTTAAAACTCAAATTAGATTTTCCCCAATCTTGGGGGTGACTCAGCAGACTCGGCACCAGGGGGTGTGGCCTCAGCTACCTCCTGAGAATAGTTAAGAGATTGACAAGTGGGTGGATACGGCCCAAGGCAACACACACTGCCTAGCTTAGCTGGAGGGAGTGGAACTCAGCTCCAGGAAGTCCCAGAGAAGCGGAACCTTTGAACTAGGGACCGCAGTTTCTGGCAGACACTTCCAGTTTGAGCGCAGGGGCTTCTCACGTCACCTGCTGCAGACATCCACGCCCCACCGGGACACATAGGCTAGGCTTTGTGCTGTCTTCACTATTCTACGCCCTCGAAGCACAGTAGTGCTAATCACCTCTGAGGCACTTCCAGGGAGGGGGTGGGGAACTCTCTCCCAGAGCTCTCTCTTAGCTCAGGCGCAGGAGCCGCTGCATCCATCCGGTCTGGGAGGAAGCTGGTAAAGAAGTAAATAATTTCCTACCCCAGGGACAGACCCCAAAACATTTTTTTAAATATGAGCAAAAAAGCTAGAAAAACCATAGATTCCTTCTATACAGAGAAAGAGCGGGTATCCAACCCCGAGGAAGTTAACAGCAGAGAGCCAGCAGATAACAACCCAAAGGGGAACGATTCCTGCCCCCCATCACATAACTCTCTCCTAGAAGAAGCTCTTAAAAAATTAAGGGAGTTTGAAGAAAAATGGGGAAAGGAAAGGGAAGCTATGATAGAGAATAACAACGTCCTGAAATTGGAGTTGGAAAAAATAAAGAATTCACAGGAGATGCAGGGAAACAAAATTAGTGAATTAGAAAAGGTTAAAAAAACACAGGAAAGTAGGATTTCTGAATTGGAAAAGATAAAAAAGTCTCAAGAAAATAGAATTTCTGAATTGGAAAAAGAAAATAATTCTCAAAAAAAAATTAGGGAAATGGAAAAAAATTCAATAGAGCAAAATAATTCATTTAAAAACGAAATTGGGCATTTACAAAAAGAACTAAAAACTGTGAAAGAAGAAAATAACTCCTTAAAAGTCAGGATGGAACAAATAGAAATGAATGATTCACAGAGAACCCAAGAATCAGTCAAACAAAACAAAAAAAATGAGAAGCTGGAGAACAACGTCAAATACTTACTGGGAAAATCTATAGACCTGGAAAATAGATCTAGGAGAGATAATCTGCGGATTATTGGACTTCCAGAAAACTATGACCAAAAAAAGAGCCTAGATTCTATTTTACAGGAAATTATCAAAGAGAACTCTCCAGAGATAATAGAAACAGAAGGGAAAGTAGATGTGGAAAGAATTCATCGAACTCCTTCTGAAATAGACCCTAAAAAAAGAACACCACGGAATATTGTGGCTAAGCTGCAGAATTACCACACAAAGGAGAAAATCCTGCAAACAGCTAGAAAAAAACAATTTAAATACCAAGGTGCCACAATAAGGGTCACCCAAGATCTGGCTGCCTCCACATTAAAAGATAGAAGGGCCTGGAACCTGATATTCCGTAAGGCAAAAGATCAAGGACTGCAACCAAGAATGAACTACCCAGCAAAGTTTAGCATCTTTTTCCATGGAAGAAGATGGTCATTCAATGAAACAGAGGAATTCTATATGTTTCTAAGAAAAAAAACCAGACTTAAACAAAAAATTTGATCTACATCCACAAGACTGAAGAGAAACAGAAAAAGGTACACAGAACCCTTGAGAACTGTAACTCTGTTGTGGGTATATAAAAAATACTCAAGGATAATTTGATTTTACTGATATAAAAGAAAAAAAGGGGGGTGTAGTAAAGGGAAGGAGATCGGTTCAGAAAAAGGGGAAGGAGTGATAAAAAGAGGGAAACTACATCCCAGCAAGAGGCATAGAAAAAGAATTCAGAGATAGCCATCTTGACAATGCAAAGGTAAATCAATGAACATTTTTTATGCATCAAGCAATGAGCATAAATTTAAACTAAAAGAGACTCAGAAAGGGAAAAGGGAAGGATATAATTTTTAACTATTAAGTAAACAAGTGAAAGTTTAATGCCATTTCCAAAGGAGACAAATACATGAGAATAAATTCTGTTTAAGATTTAGTGTATTTTTGTCTTTGATTTTATCAATAAAGACATTCATTTGGGGTAAAAAAAAAATTAAAAAAAGTGACAATGCCACTGATAAAATAAGCGCTTTTTAAACTCATATATAAATAAACTGAAATATATAAAACTTTTAAGTTGGATCTGTGTTTCTTAGTCATTATTATAGTTTTACAGATTATTAAAGTTAAAATGGTAGAATTTTTTTTCTTCCTATCTAGCTTACTTTCTCCCTCCCAAGACAACAAGCAATCTAATATAGGATATATATTTACTTCTTTAGACATATTTCCACATTTTTATTAAAGCTTTTTATTTACAAAACATATGCATGGGTAATTTTCCAACACTGACCTTTGCACAACTTTCTGTTCCAAATTTTGCCCTCCTCCCCCCCACTCCCTCCCCTAGATGGCAGGTAGTCCAATACATGTAAAATATGCTAAAATATATGTTAAATCCAATATATGTATATTTAAACAATTATTATGTTGAACAAGAAAAATCAGATCAAAAGGAAAAAACAACCTGAAAAAGAAAACAAAATGCAAGCAAATAACAATAGAAAGAGTGAAGATGCTATGTTGTGGTCCCCACTCAGCTCGCACATTCCTCTATCTGGGTGTAGATGATTCTCTTCATTATTGAACAATTGGAACTAGTTTGAATAATTTCATTGATTGAAGAGAGCTAATGACTGGTGATACCTCCAAATACAAAAGTAATGCATTTTAAATGCAGACTGAAATATTTTTTTCAATTTATTTTTCTTGGTTTATTTTATTTTATTTTTGCATTGGTTAATGTGGAAATGCTTTTTGTTTTGTTTTGTTTTATTTTTTCACATATAATGGGTATTATTTATTTATTTGTTTGTTTGTTTATTTATTTATTTATTTATTTTTGGCTTTTCAATGGTTAAGGTATGAGGGTTGAAGGATAAGTGCTGGAACTGAAAATTACACATGCACATACACACACACACACACATCCCATAGCAGAAGGTTAAAAAACAAAAAAACAAAAACAAAAACAAAAACAAAAACTATTTTTTTTCTTCATTTACCATGGTTTAATCAGAGTAGAAAACTAATGGTACTTGGCAAGCAAAATTTGCATATAGGAGTTATCAAGTAAAAAGGGAGAAGACTTTTCAAAAAGGTCCCTGCAGTGGATCTGGCAAAACTGAATCTAAATGTCTTTAAAGGATTGCTTTTAAGGATAATGAGATGTAGCCAAACTTAATATTGCAAATAATTATCTTTTTTCTACAATATATATTTATTTATTTTAGTAGCATTTTATTTAGTAGTATTATTTAGTAGCATTTTATTTTTCTAATTACATGTAAAGGTATATTTCAACTTTTTTTTTTTTTTTTTTTTCCTCAGGCAATTGGGGTTAAGTGATTTGGGGTTAAGCCACTTAGACCAAATCTGAATTCAAAACTCAAGTTCCCCTGACTTAAAATCTGGTGTGCTATCCACTATGCCACCTAGCTGCTCCCTCAACATTCATTTTTGTGTGATTTTGAGTTCCAAATTTTCTTTTCTCCCTCTCTACCCCAAGACATCAAGGTAACTGATATAGGTTATACAATTAGCATTATTTTAATCATATTTCCACATTAGTCATGTTCTAAAAGAAAAAATCAAAACAAAAGGGAATAACCACAAGAAAGAAAAAAAAAAAAAAAACAAGTAAGACAGAAGGTGAAAATAGTATTCTTTGATGTGTATTCAGTCTCCATAACTCTTTCTGGATACATAAGGCAGCAAATAAAATTTCTAACAAAGAAATTAGGAGGAATTCAAATGAAACAATTATCCACAACCCAAAGGGAACTGTTAATTTTCTCTTCCATCAAATTCAGACTTATACAAGAAAATAGTTGAAAAGTCATGAGCTTTTTGATAAAAGATATGTCCAGGGAAAGTTGAAGCATAAGTTTCTGAAAAGGCAATTAAAGATCATTGGGCTATAGGCTTGTCCTGCCATATATTCAGCAAGGAATAATGGTGGGTTATAAGTAAGTAGCATTGCAAGGAGATCAAGAAAATTTTGATTAAGAAGGTTTAGGGCAGTTTCTATATACCTGAGACTCCCCCTCCCAAAAAAAAAAAAATTTAAAAAAAATTAAAAAAAAACTGTAATGTGCTGTTGTCTCCAGAAACTGCCGAGAGCCACTCCAACTCTGACCTAGAGTCGAGACTCTTCTTCCTCCAGAGAGCTACCCCAGGTCTGGCCCAGACAAGAGACTCTCAATCTCTCAAGTGCCACCCCCTTTTATCCTCCCAGAGAATGGGCGTGGGATAACGCAAGGGCTTCTGGGAAAAATTACTTCAACCAATGAACTTGCTCCTCCTAAGCATGCAAGCTCCTCTAGGAGTTCACAGGAGTAAAACTCCCCTAAAGGCCGGAACTAGAGAATTGTTAAGTACCGACATAGTACTTAGTAAGAACCTAATATCACATTATCCCATTAGCACTTAGTAAGAACCTAACATCTTCCCCTTTCTTTTGATTTAGAACATAGGGTGGTCAGGACCTTGAAACCTAAATCCATCAATATGGGAGGCATTACACATAATTATATAGATTACATAAACACATAGTAACATAGTATATACTAGAAGTATGTAACAAATAACATGATCAAATAATCATAAATTGAGAACTTATAAATGTCCATAACTCCATTGTCCATTAATCTCATTTTGTGTTAGGAAATCCAATGATTCCTGCTGGTTTTAAAGTTCTTTAACAGTCTTCTTATTAGCCATGCTCTTTCATTGTCAGATATTTCTTAGATTTTCTCCTTTGTTTTGAGGTCTTTCTCTTTTTCTGTCTCTCTCCCATAGACAAGGCAAATATGACTCGTTGGCACCCATCTGATTCCTTCTCCATCTGAAGAAATACAAGCAAACCCTCTTCCCCAGGCAGTTAACCTATCTGGTCTTTTCCATTCACCATTTTCTGGGTCTCTCCACATCACCTGGTGATTATCTAAGGACAGTGGAGCTTCTCGCACTGGACACTGCCCTTCTGGTGGGTTGTAAAACCTGTCTGCTGGAGCTAGTGCATCTTTGTCAAAAATTAGAAAATTAATGGTATAGAGAATTAAATTTAGAAGTTCTCTAGGGTTACCCATGGCTCCCCCTTTCTTTTGTTTATGGAGGAGTGTCTTAATGTCTCTGTTTCTTCTCTCTACTATTGCCTGACATTGCAGATTAAAAGGCATTCCAGTGGTGTGTAAAATCTTATACTGTACACAAAAGTGTGCAAAATGTGTAGATGTATATGCAGGTCAATTATCTGTTTTTATTTCTTGTGGCACACCCATAATTGCAAATGCTTGGATAAGGAATTCAGTGACCACTTGAGCTGTCTCTTTGGCTGTTGGCACTGCAAAAGTGAATCCTGAAAAGGTATCTACTACCACATGGATAAAAGACAGATGGGCAAAAGATTTATAATAGGTCACATGCATTTGCCAGATTTCATTGGGTCTCAAACCACGAGGATTCTTCCCTGGAGGGAGTGTAGGAGGATGGAAAGGAAGGCAAGCTGTAAAGATTTTTACTATGTTTCTAGCTTCCTCTCTTGTTATTCCAAATTGTAAACATAAAGCTCAAGCAGCCTGATGATATTTAGAATGAGATTCTTGTGCTTCCTGAAATAAAGGAGTACTGGCTAACATGGTTAGAAGGCTATCTGCCTTTGAATTTCCATCAAAAATAGGACCTGGAAATCCACTATGTGAGTGGACATGCAAGATATAAATCTTGCCTGGATGCTTTCTCACTTGCTCTTGAAGTTCCTTAAAGAGCTGATAAATATTAGAGGCTGCAAATTTTATTTGGGCTGTGGCAATTCTTTGTACTACACCTACTGAATAGGCTGAATCAATAATTATATTTATGTCTCCTGGGTAAAAAATAAGAGCTAGCATGATAGCAAATAAATTCATTCTGTTGAGTGGACTGAAAAGGAGTCCTGACTACTCTCCTTATGGTTAAATCATGAGAGTATACAGCACAAATATTTTCTTTTGAGGCATCTGTAAAGATTGTTGGTCCTTTAAGAGGAACCTTAGAAATCTTTTTTTCAGAAATCCATCGCCAATTATGTAGTAGCTGAGTTATTTTTAATGGAGACCCATGTGCAAAATTTGGAGCTGTGGCCAATAAAATTTGCCATTCTTGGATGGTCTCACAGCATACATTAATTTGTGCATTAGTATAGAATGTTTATATTTTTTCAAGACTTATCCCAGATAATTGTATTACTCCCTTAATAGCCTTTAATAAAATTCTAGCCACAAGCACTGAGTAAGGAGTAAGGCTTTGTTCTGGTTGTGCTGGGAGGTTCACCCACTCAATTGCACTGTCTCCTTGATGAACAACTTCTGTGGGTGCCTCTTTTGTAGCAAAAACTGATATGTACAAGGGTTTTTGAGTGATTCTTTCAACCACATTGGATAAAGCCAGTTCAACTTCTCTCAAAGCCTCTTGTGCTTCTTTTGTAAACTGGTGTAGTGAATTAAAGCACTGTCTCCCCTTAAAATGTCATATAGAGGTTGCAGTTGATTGGAAGTTAAGCCTAACACTGGACGTATCCATTGGATATCTCCTATTAATTTTTGGAAATCATTTAAGGTGTTCAACTTCTCTGTTCTTAAAGAAAGCTTTTGTACTGTGAATGTCTTAGGATATAAGTCATATCCTAAATATTGAAAAGGAGCATGTCTTTGAATTTTTTTCTGTAGCTATATGCAGTTTGTAGTGCTTTAGTGTTTCCATGGTCTTTTGTAGACATGCTTCTAACATTTGTTCCTCAGGTGCACATCCCAAAATATCATCCATATAATGTAACAATATTACTTTTGGAAATGTTTTTCTTACTGGAGCAAGAGCAGCAGCAACATACATTTGGCACATAGTAGGGCTGTTTTTCATTCCCTGTGGCAAAACTGTCCATTCATATCTTTTATAAGGCTCAGCCAAATTAACACTAGGCACTGAAAAAGCAAATCTTTTCATATCCTCCTTATCTAGAAGAATAGAATAGAAACAATTCTTAATGTCTATAACCCAAAGAGTCCATTCTCTTGGCAACTGAGTAGGAGATGAAAGTCCAGATTGAAGAGTTCCCATAGTTTCTATCTGTTCATTTACTCTTCTTAGATCAGTTAACATCTTCCATTTTCCAGATTTCTTTTTCACCCAAATACTGGGGAATTCAAGGACTTAGAGTGTCCTTGGTCAAGTTGTTCATTCACTATGTCTAATAAGGGCTGAATTTTATCACTTCTTAAGGGCCACTGTTCTACCCACACTGATGAATCAGTCTTCCACTGAATAGGAACCGGTGAGAGTGCAGGTAGGACTTCAACAGCAGCCCTGCCTAAAAAGCCGAAGTGCTTATTTGTAATCCTATCTGCTGTAAAATGTCTCTTCCCCACAGATTGATGGGGATTTTTTCAACCACAAAAGGAGTAAAAACTCCTGTTTCACCTTCAAGTATCCATCTCAAAGGCTTAGCACTAACTTCTGCTGCTATTGATCCTCCTACCCCAGACATGTAGGTGTCTGCCTTAATCTTTGGCCAGTGACTGGGCCAATTGGTACCTCTAATAACTGTATGATCTGTACTTGTGTCTACCAATCTTTCAAATGGTATTCCATTTATATGTAGTAAGCATAGGTCGGTCAGCTGTCACAGCTGTTGTCCAATATATTCCTGGGTTTTGCTCATTGGAGTCAGAATCTGGGCAACTATCACCAGGTTGCTTATTAGATGTACATAACAATAAGCCTGATTCTACTACTTCTCCTGGTTGATAAATCACACATTGTCTACCTGTGTTATTGACTGGGATATTAGATACATGTTCTCCAGTTTCCCACATCTGTGTATGGTTGGACACTGTTTTGTAAGCACTCTCAGAAGGTGAAATGATCAAGCCTACTGTACCTGGAAGCAAAGGATCCACAGGCTGAATAGGAACAGATTTCACTTCTCCAGGGAGTATCTCAGTAGTCTCTACTGCATCTCTACTGCACACAACTCTATTTTTCCTTATTTCAATCCCTTTCTTCCATCTGATTGCTTTTTGGCTGATTGATCATGGCTAAAATTTCTCTGGATGTAAGCTTGGCTGCCATCATGCCCCACTTGGGAGGCTGAAGCTGGGCACTGTCTCTTATTTCTCTGGGTCAATCTACATTCGTAGGCCCAGTGGAGTCCCTTGTGACATTTTGGACATGGAGTTTTAGGTCTTCTCTCATCCTGTCTTCTCACTCTACCTCCATATCTACACTGAGCTCTTAGATGTCCAATTTTTCCACATTAAAAACATTGCTGAGTTTCTCTAGAAGTCCCTTGCCAGGAGGGACCCTGTCTTTCCATGTTCATCATAGTCCAGGTGTAAAAAGCATTTGTTCCCACTGTGGAACATAGTCTTATGATCTCCTCTAAAGAAGCATCTTTAATTGCATTATGGTCTGAAAAGGATGCATTTACTATTTCTGCCTTACTGCATTTGATTTTGAGGTTTTTATGCCCTAGTATATGATCAATTTTTGTATAGGTTCCATGAACTGTTGAGAAGAAAGTATATTCCTTTCTGTCTCCATTAAGCTTTCACCAAAGATCTATCATATCAAACTTTTCTAGTATTCTATTTACCTCTTTGACTTCTTTCTTATTTATTTTGTGGTTTGATTTATCTAATTCTGAGAGTGCAAGGTTGAGATCTCCCACTATTATAGTTTTGCTATCTATTTCCTCTCGCAGCTCTCTTAATTTCTCTTTTAAGAATTTAGATGCTGCACCACTTGGTGCATATATGTTTAATATTGATACTGCTTCATTATCTATGCTGCCCTTTAGCAGGATATAATGCCCTTCCTTATCTCTTTTAATTAGATCAATTTTTGTTTTTGCTTGATCTGAGATGAGGATGGCTACTCCTGCTTTTTTGGTTTTGCCTGAAGCATAATAGATTCTGCTCCACCCTTTTACTTTTAGTTTGAATGTCTCACCCTGTTTCAGGTGTGTTTCCTGTAAACAACATATAGTAGGATTCTGACTTTTAATCCAGTCTGCTAACTGCTTCCTCTTTATGAGGCAGTTTGCCCCATTCACATTTATGGTTAGAATGACTAATTCTATATTGCTTGCCATCCTAATAACCCCTGCTTATGCTTTTCCCCTTTCCTTCCCTCTTACCCCCCTACCCAGTATTAAACTGGTGAACACCACTTGCTTTTCACAGCCTTCCCTTTTTAGGATCCCTCCCCCACCTTAAAGATCTTCCCCTTATTTTACCCCTTTTCCTCAAAATTTCTGTATTCCCTTCCCCTTAGCTTACTCCTTCCTTTTCACTTTTCAATGAAGTGGAAGAAGTTTCACCATAAATCGAATATGTCTATTGATACACACTATGTTCATCTCCCTCCTTTCTTTCTCTCAGATATAATAGGTTACCTTTGCCTCTTCATGAGATGTAGTACCACCACTTTACACATTTTTATGATATAATTTCCTATCCTCCTCTAGTTTCTAAGACAAATTGTACATATGTTCTTTACATATTTTTTTGGCAGAAGTATAGTTCTCAAGATTTCTTTTTACCTTTTTAGAAATCTCTTAAGTTCTGTATTTGAAGATCAAACCTTTTATGTAAGTCTGGTTTTTTCATCAAAAATAGATGGAATTCATTTATTTCGTTAAATGTCCATCTTCTTCCCTGGAAAACCATGCTCATTCTTGCTGGGTAAGTTATTCTTGGCTGCATACCAAGTTCCTTAGCCTTTTGGAATATAATGTTCCTGGCCCTGTGTTCTTTTAATGTGGATGCTGCTAGATCCTATCAAATTCCTTCTATGACACAGACATGGTACTGATACCTAAACCAGATAGATCAAAAATTGAGAAAGAAAACTATAGACCAATTTCCTTAATGAATATTGATGCTAAAATCTTAAATAAGATATTAGCAAATAGACTTCAGAAAATCATCCCCAGGATAATACACTATGACCAAGTGGGATTTATACCAGGAATGCAGGGCTGGTTTAATATTAGGAAAACTATTAGTATAATTGACCATATTAATAATCAAATTAATAAAAACCATATGATCATCTCAATACATGCAGAAAAAACATTTGATAAAATCCAACATCCATTCCTACTAAAATGCTTGAGAGTATAGGAATAAATGTACTATTTCTTAAAATAATAAGGAGCATATATTTAAAACCTTCAGTAAACATCATATGTAATGGCGATAAACTAGAACCTTTCCCTATAATATCAGGAGTGAAACAAGGTTGCCCACTATCACCATTACTATTCCAGATAGTACTAGAAACTCTAGCCTCGGCAATAAGAGCTGAGAAAGAGATTCAAGGAATTAGAGTAGGAAATGAGGAAATCAAATTATCACTTTTTGCAGATGACATGATGGTATACTTAGAGAACCCCAAAGACTCTTCTAAAAAGCTATTAGAAATAATTCAGAATTTTAGCAAAGTTGCAGGATACAAAATAAATCCACATAAATCCTCAGCATTTTTATACATTACCACAACAATCCAACAGCAAGAGATACAAAGAGAAATTCCATTCAAAATAATGGTCGATAGTATAAAATATTTGGGAATATATCTACCAAAGGAGAGTCAGGAATTATATGAGCAAAATTACAAAACACTTGCCACAAAAATAAAGTCAGATTTAAATAATTGGAAAGACATTCAGTGCTCTTGGATAGGCCGAGCGAATATAATTAAGATGACAATACTCCCTAAACTAATCTATTTATTTAGTGCTATACCAATCAGACTTCCAAGAAATTAGTTTAATGACCTAGAAAAAATAACAACAGAATTCATATGGAACAACAAAAGGTCAAGAACTTCAAGGGAAGTAATGAAAAAAAAATTAAGTGAAGGTGGTCTAGCTGTACCTGATCTAGAACTATATTATAAAGCAACAGTCACCAAAACCATTTGGTATTGGCTATGAAATAGACTAGTTGATCAGTGCCATAGGTTAGTTTCACAGGGCAAGATAGTGAATAAAAATAGTAATCTAGTGTTTGACAAACCCAAATATCCCAAATTTTGGGATAAGAATTCATTATTTGATAAAAACTGGTGGGAAAACTGGAAATTAGTATGGCAGAAACTAGGCATGAAACCACATTTAACACCACATACTAAGATTAGATCAAAGTGGGTCCAAGATTTAGGCATAAAGAATGAAATCATAAATAAATTGGAGGAACATGGGATGGTTTACCTCTCAGACTTGTGAAGGAGGAAGGAATTTTGTGTCCAAGGGAGAACTAGAGAGCATTATTGATCACAAAATAGAACATTTTGATTACACCAAATTAAAAAGTTTCTGCACAAAAAAAAAAAAAAAAAAAAAAAAAAAAAAAAAAAAAAAAAAAAAAACTAATGCAAACAAGATTAGAAGGGAAGTAACAAATTGGGAAAACATTTTTACAGTTAAAGGTTCTGATAAAGGCCTCATCTCCAAAATATACAGAGAATTGACTTTAATTTATAAGAAATCTAGCCATTCTCCAATTGATAAATGGTCAAAGGACATGAACAGACAATTTTCAGATGATGAAATTAAAACTATTTCCACTCATATGAAAGAGTGTTCCAAATCACTATTGATCAGAGATATCTGAGATATCATTACACACCTGTCAGATTGGCTAAGATGACAGGAACAAATAATGATGAATGTTGGAGGGGCTGTGGGAAAACTGGGACACTGATGCATTGTTGGTGGAGTTGTGAAAGAATCCAACCATTCTGGAGAGCAATCTGGAATTATGCCCCAAAAGGTATCAAAATGTGCATACCCTTTGACCCAGCCATACTACTACTGGGCTTATATCCCAAGGAAATACTAAAGAAGGGAAAGGGACCTGTATGTGCCAAAATGTTTGTGGCAGCCCTTTTCATAGTGGCTAGAAGCTGGAAGATGAATGGATGTCCATCAATTGGAGAATGTTTGGGTAAATTGTGGTATATGAATGTTATGGAATATTATTGTTCTGTAAGAAATGACCAATAGGAGAAATACAGAGAGGCTTGGAGAGACTTACATCAACTGATGCTGAGTGAAATGAGCAGAACCAGAAGATCATTATACACTTCAACAATGATACAGTACGAGGATGTATGCTGATGGAAGTGGATATCTTCAACATAGAGAAGAGCTAATCCAATTCCAATTGATTAATGATGGACAGAATCAGCTACATCCAGAAAAGGAACAATGGGAAATGAGTGTAAACTGTTATTTTTACCTTCTGAATCCAATTCTTCCTGTGCAACAAGAAATTCGGTTCTACGCACATATATTGTATCTAGAATATACTGTAATATATTTAACATGTATAAGACTGCCTGCCATCTGGGGGAGAGGGTTGGGGGAGGAAGGGAAAAAAATCTGAATAGAATTAAGTGCAAGGGATAATGTTGTAAAAAATTACCCATGCATATGTACTGTCAAAAAAAATTATAATTTTAAAATAAAATAAAAATTAAAAAGAAAGAAAAAAAAAGGAGCATCTTTGTCTAATCGCCATATAATTCTTTTGCAAATATCATTGGCATTTTCCTTAGACAGATGTCTGGTCATTATTTCTGTAGCTGCATTTTCTCCAATAGTTCTTTTGACAGCAGTTTGCAAACATCCCACAAAATCCACAAAAGGTTCATTGGGACCTGGTTCTATTTTAGTGAAAGCTCCCCCCTCCCAATCTTTCTGTCCAGGGAGGACACCTCAAGCGTTTATTGCAGCCTTAGCAATTTGCTCATATGCTGTCATGGGATATTTAACCTGTTCTGAATTCTCTCCATAGTGACCTTCACCAGCTAATTGTTCAAAAGTGAATTGTGTGTTAACTCCTATTTCCAAATTGCATCTTACTTGAATTTTACATAATTCATGAAACTCTGCAAGCCACAACAAATTTTGTCCAGGTTCTAGACATGTTCTTGCTATGGATTTCCAATCATTAGGGGTTAGGACTTCATAAGACAAACCATCTAGTAGCATTTTAACATAAGCTGATGTAGCCACATAAAGGGTACAACATTTTTTCAAATCTTTAATTTTATTCAAATATTAAGATGCATATCTTCTCCTTTTTTGACCTACAGAATCAATCTGTTCAATCACAAGATATGCATGTATAAAATCACTTATATCCTGTCCTTCTCTCTTAACTTTAACCAATGCTTTTTCTAATCTTGTCATAGGCTGCTTCACAGGTGATTCTGTTTGTGTTTCTGCCTCTTCCCCTCCTCCTTTTACTCCACCCCTGAAGGTGTATTTGATGTGGGCCTGTCAATAATCTGCTCTCTAGGAGGGGTTGAAGCTTCTTCAAGAGAATCAGAGTCATCACATCTTAATTCCTCATTTAAATCCTCTTGCCCTTGGGCAAGATCTTGATCTTTCCTTTTTTCCTCACACTTCCTCCTCTGTTCATTTTTAAAACTTTTCCTTCTCCTACAACTTGCTTGATAGTTTAAGGCTAATTGAACTA
This sequence comes from Sminthopsis crassicaudata, assembly GCF_048593235.1. NCBI lineage: Eukaryota > Metazoa > Chordata > Mammalia > Dasyuromorphia > Dasyuridae > Sminthopsis > Sminthopsis crassicaudata. Next base: position 538,305,933 of record NC_133617.1, read on the forward strand.
TGTTGTAGATATAAAATACCTCTGCAGAAATTGAACGAGGCCCATTTTTTGCGTGAAATTCTTTCATTTCAAATCCCACTAGCTTCCAGTTATCTACATCTATTTTTTCTTCCTCTAAGAACCAAGGGGACGTGGGTCTTAATGCAGCCAAGTGTTTACCAATCTGTACCCAGGTTACAAGTAAACTCTGCTCCTCAATTATCTTAATTATACTCTATAGTACCACTCCTGAGTGGGGCTGGAGCTGAGGTTACCACTGGGGCTGGGACTGAGGTCGAGGGATTGTCTTTAGCTAACATCTGCCCAATTTCAGGTATAAGAGATTGCTGGTTTAGCCCTTAACAAGTTAAGTTCCTTATTTGTCTATAGGAACACTCACTTAATCTTTAACAAAGTTTCCTTGTTACTCACGGTTATTTCTGCATCAGAAAGTCTTTTCCACTGGAATCTGAATTGAAGGTTTTTCCACTGGAATCAGGATTGTGTTTGTCCCTGTTCGGGCAACAAATTGCAAAGGTCCGGTCCTCCTCTGAAGGGCTCAGAATAAGTCCTTAAATGCGAAAGTCTGGGCTAGCTCCTCTGAAGGGCTCAGAATAAGTCCTTGTCAGGATAAGCAAAAGTCCTTGCCCCATGCTGGGCGCCAACATGAAGTCAGCAAGAGTCTCAATCGTTTATGACTTAGATTAACAGTGATGTTTAAGAGCCTAAGAAACCTTTGATTAAGGGGAAGAAGGTATCAGGAGATCTAAAACTAGCACAATGGCTGCTCTTCTGGGTGATGATGAATAATTCCTTCAAGAAAAATCTGTACAATATCAGGAAATAGCAACCCACCAGTAATATTATATTAGAAAAAGAAGATAGCAACACTCAAGAATCTCAAAAGGGAACCTATATGTAACAGGGTAATAACCCCTTCCCACTCCCCCTCTCAGGACTGGTTTGGCTCATATACATACACACACACACACACACACACACACACACACACACACACACACACACATATATATTTATTTATAAATATATATATATATATATATATTTATAAATATATTTAATATATATTTTTATATTTTAATATATATACTTATAATATAATATATTATATATTATATAATATATATATAATATTTTAATATATATATATTTATATTTAATATATTTAATATATATTTAATATATTAAATATGTATATATTTAATATATTAAATATATATATTTAATATATTAAATATATACATATTTAATATATTAAATATATATATATATTTAATATCTTCCTTTACTTTAGGATATTAATCTTCTTATGTTTAAATTTTTTCCTATTCATCATTTTGAAACGGATTGAAAATATCATAGCACACTATATCAGAAGTATTTGGGATGTTTTTGTGGAAATCACTATCTTTGCATATCTACATTCGTCATATTGAAATAACTTTGACTCTGCTTTCTACTCAGACTCACACCTATCAAAAAACTTCTATGCTTACCAATTACATTAATTATATCAAGACTCAATAGCTATTGATTTCTTTATATAAAGTTAATGTTTGGGAGATTGGAGGAGTGACAATTGCAAAGAAAAAGAAATAATAACATAGAACAAGAAGTACAGTATATATACATATATGTGTGTGTGTGCGTGTGTGTATATGTGTGTGTAGCCAATATTAAGCTATATTATAATATAGCCAATTGAGCTAATTGAAGTGGAAATATAATTTCCCTACTTTAGTATTCTTCCCCTCTTATAGAGAAGGATGAATTATAAAATATGAAGAAATAATTCAATTAATTGCAGTTGCTTCCTCACCTATTCAGAATAAAAAGAAAAGGAAATTATTCAACCACACTTGACCTATACCACATAATTTACCTTCTCATAGTATTCTGCAGACTTAGTAACAAGTGGTCTTCAATCATTCTTTGAATGAGAAGACCCATTGTGGACACATACAGAGACCAAGTTATTCTCTGGATTACCCATATATTTCCCCAACATGGAAAATGAACTCCGATCTCTCCCAATTCCTAATGACAGAAGAAAATCCTCATTGCAAAATAACATTAGATATTGATTTATAATTTGGCATCTTCATGGCAACAGAGGTTACAAAAGAATCCTAAGCCTGTAGAATAAAATTTTTACAAAATAAGTCAAGGACAATCTCATACTATAGTATATGGTATTATTCAAGTGTCCTTAAAAAAGGACATTATGACATGTCAAACTTTAAAAAAAATAATTTAAAAAAGAGAACTAATTTAGTCCCAATTAGTCAACATGTTTATAGTGTTTTAATATTTGCAAACCACTTTACAAATATTTCATTTGATCCTCAAAAATTTCATGGTTTGTAGGTCTTCTACTTACCCCTTTTTTACAGATTAAGAAACTAAGAGTGAGACAACAGTAACATAAATTATTTGAGGTCACATAGCTAATAAATACGTGAGGGTGGACTGGAATTCAGGCTTCTTGATTTCAGGTAATGCTCTATAAACTGTACCATATGAGTTGAGTTATTTTTGAAAAGTTTCCTCAAAACTGTACTTCATGAAGAAAAAGCCCAAAAGTCATGTTGCTTATTTCACTAGGTAATCAGAAATTATGTCAGTGATTTTTGACTATCAAAGTGAAAATCACTGCTGATTTTCTCAGCTTCCAATTATAGTTGACCAATAAATAATGATGGCAGGAACATGTAGGCATAATATCAAAAAGGGAAGAGAAGTTAGGAAAGAATCACAAAACTATACATTTTAATATTTGGGGGCAATTTTCCAAATTCACAATTAGTCTATCACATTCTGTAATTCACTGTTATGGTAAGACTTCCCATTATCTTCATTGTATTTTCAAAGAATGCACAAATAGGTTCCAAGAAAAAAAAATAAAACACTTTCATAAATAATTGTCCTAAATAGGATGTCTCAGGAACTATGCAAAAAGGTTTCTGTCCCTGTTAAGCACATTTTTTGACTCTTAAATTGAAATGATTTAATTTGTGTGTGATTCTCACAATATCCCAGACAAATGGCTTCACTAGATTATTTTCTAATTTTCTGTTTCCAAGTTGTGCATTTTGATCTAGAAATGTATTCCTCAGTGGCAACTACAATATATGCCCCTTACATTTTCAAATGTATGTGACATAATTTCAAAAACTGATCTGTCATTTTTCTATTATCTTTCTGGGTTTAGTCTCTGAGCTCTCTATGTGACCAACCCCATCTTAGCTTATTATTAATAATCAAATTTTCATGATATTTCTTTAATTAAATAAATGTATATTTTTTCTCATAGTTAAATAAAAGCTCTGATATATTTGTACCTCCAATGTCATAGAACATTCCATACTGATGAAGGAAATCTCTTTCATAATTAGAATTTTTAATAATTCTTAACATTCTCAGTCTATGTTTAGAACAGAAACATTTTAGTTTACATATTATATGCTATATGTAATTTTGTAAATAAATTAGAATGCCTATAGAGCTGCAATTTTGTTTTTATATTCCTATGTAGAAAAACAAGTTTCTTTTTTAACATAAATTTCCTCATAGCATAAATTTAAAACATCAATAAACATGAATTATTTATTACTCAAATAGCATTTAAGATAATTGTGTATGATGGTTTTCAAAGATATGTATATGTGAATATAAAAGAATGAGAAAGGAAAATGTAAAAAAAAATACAGAGAATGAAATAAAAAGAAAAAAAGGAAGAAAAAGAAAGAAAAAAAGAAAGAGAAAGAAAGAAAGAAGGAAAGTGAGCAATTTTTCCAGTGGAGATTAAACTAAAAATAGCAGAAAGAACATCAATCAATATTTCCTGGAAAAGGAAGAGATACATTATTACATTGGGAATACACACACACACACACACACACACACACACATATATATATATATATGTATGTGTGTATATATATATATATATATATATATATATATATATATATATATATATATATATATATATATATATATAGTATGTATGTCTATATATATGTATGTATGTATATGTATGTATGTGTATATATGTATGTATGTGTATGTATGTATATATATATATATATATATATTCTGTTAAAGAACTGGGTAGTATTTTTGGACAAAATTCAGAGCAAAGCTCCTAGAGCTAATTTAGAGCTTTCCCCAATTTTCCTGTACTAGCCAATGAAAATATTATTATTGGTCCAATTAATCAGTTGTAGTATTTAACTCTCTGACCTCTTTAAGGCAGAATATTCCACAATGTTGAATGAACTATTTCCTTTTATTTGTTTAAAGTTAGTTTATGCTAATTTCTTCTAGTGATCTCTTATACTTATTTTGTTAGAAGAGTCAAAAATGTGTTTTAATTTTAACTGCATCTTTCATAACCCTAAGGCCAGGAAAGACTTTATTTTCCTGCTTTCCAGGAGGGTAGAGTGAGGTAAACTTTTCTTCTTGTTCCAAATAAACTCTTCTCATGCATTTCTTATTATAGTGCTAGCTATGCATGTTGATCTATGCAGAATTCTGCATTTTGAGAATTGTAAGGAATCTCAACGACAAATTAGACTAACCTATACCCCCAAAGAATTTTTGTTGCAATATATATAACCTCCTTTGGGCATTGAGGACATCTTATTTTTAAAAAAATATGTAATTCCAGATCATTTTAAATTCATTCCCTAAATTCAATTGATAATATTTATTATCTATCAAAAGACTGGTAATATAATTTTCTCCTAAAATGGAATATTGTAATTTTCTATCATTATAAGATGCAAAGTGCAGTAGAGAATCATGTAGATTATTTTTTACTAATGTAAATAATATTTATCCAAATGCAATTTTATGAGCTATCATGCTGGCTTTTACTCTTATGTTCATCTGAATTTTCTCACAAATTAGTATAGCTGTAAATATGCAGGATTTTTTTTTAACTTTCCTAATCAAAACTACTTTATGTTCATTATGTCAAATTCTACTTCCTCCTTCATGTCATTATCATGTATATTAAACATATGGGGATATCCTGAATAGATTCTCATGTTTCAAATAGATATCACTGCAAGACATAGAAACCCTGGGGTGAGAAAATTTTTCAGAGACACAAGGGGCTAGATCTACAACAAATAATATGGATTCCCAAAAAAGTACTTAAAATAGTGATTTTAAAAGGCAAGGAAATACTGATTTGCATTCATATTTGATCATATTTCACAAAAATTTTGGAGGCTATTGCCTTGAAGACTAGTCTGAATAATAACTGAACTTATAATTTATGTTTTACTGATTTCTTAGAATTCTTTATTTTATTTAAAACTTTTTTGTTAATTTTTTTCAAACCATATACATGGATAATTTTAGCATTCAACTTTGGAAAACTTTTTGATTCAAATTTTCCTATTCTTCCCAACCCCTTGATTAGATAACAAGCAATCTACTATGTGTTAAATATATGCAATTATTCTATACATCTTTCTATGATTATCATGCTGCACAAGAAAAGTCAAATCCAAAAAGAAAACAAAAAAGAGAAAACAAAAGTCAAAATGCAAGTAAACAACAACAGGGAAAGTGAAAATATTATGTTATGCCCCACACTGAGTTGTCATAGTCCTCTCTCTGTATGTAGATGGCTTTCATCATCACTGAATAATTGAAATTTGTTTGAATCATCTCATTATTCAAGACAGCGGCATCCATCAGCATTGATTATCTCACAGGAGTTCTCAAACTATGGCCCACGGGCCAGATGTGGCCTGCTGAGGACATCTATGCCGCCTGCCAGGTTATGGCAAATGGGCTGAGGGGCGGAGACAGAGTGTGAGCTTTTGTTTTTACTATAGCAAAACCCTCCAACAATCTGAGGGACAGTGCACTGGCCCTCTATTTAAAAAGTTTGAGGACTACTGCTTGGTGCAATGTATAATGATCTCCTGGTTCTGCTCATTTCACTTAATGTCAATTCATGTAAGTCTCTCCAGGCCTCTCTGTAATCATCCTGCTGGCCATTTCTTACAGAACAATAATATTCCATAGCATTTATATACTATAATTTATTCAGCCATTCTCCAATTGATGGACATCCATTCATCTTCTAAAGGCTGCCAAAAGCATTTTTGAATATGTGGGTCCATTTCCCTCCTTTATGATCTCTTTGGGATATAAGCCCAGTAGGGACACTGCTGGATCAAAGGATATACACAATTTGAAAGCCCTTTGGGCATAGTTCCAAATTACTCTTCAGAATGGTTGAATCAATTCACAACTCCACTGATAATATATTAGTGTCCCAGTTTTCCCACTCTATTGAGTTTGTGATTTTTTAGGATTCTTCTCAATCAAGAAACTGGATGAATGGAAAGTATGATATCAAAAGTCAGCTAACTATGCCTTGAGTTTTGAAGACCTATTCAATATCTATCTATCTATCTATCTATCTATCTATCTATCTATCTATCTATCTACATATATATATATATATGTGTGTGTATATATATATATATACATATACATACATATATATATATATATATGTACTTATTTATTTATTTTAGAAATAATATTAGAATAATTTATCACTGAGCCACATTTAGATCTAAAGTTAATGGCTTTAGTGATTGAAAACTTTTTCTTTTCAAAGAAGGGTGTAACTATGGAAGAGCAACAATCCAGAGCACTAATAGTTAATCCTGTCAATTAACCAATAAATATCATTTATCTTGAATGAATGGGATGAATGGGATTTACTTAATACAGACTTTAAATATAGCAACCAAATATTTGAAACATTCCTGTATGTATGTATGTGTATATATATATGTACAAATACATTATGAAATTATGTCAGAAAACTCAGATTATATACATTATAAAGCAAATCTAAAATATAACTTTATTTTTTTAACTTCAAATTGAAAGTTAGCATTTTATTTAATGGTTAAAAAATATGATTCTGAAAAGTTCATTAATTTCTCCAAATTGCCAAAAAGATTTGCAAAGGTTCAGATTCCCTAGTGGAATGCAAAATCTTGAAAGCAGTAAGATGATATATAGGTTAAATACTCATTGAATGAAAATTATTTTTTCTACTTGGCTTTTTTTATTATAGCTTTTTATACAAATGATATATGCATGGATAATTTTTCAACATTAACAATAGCAAAACGTTTGTTCCAACTTTTCCCCTCCTTCCCCCCCACCCCTTCCCCCAAGTGGCAGGTTTACCAAAACTTGCTAAATATATTAAAAGTATAAGTTAAATACAATATATGTATACATGTCCAAACAATTATTTTGCTATACAAAAAGAATTGGACTTTGAAATATTGTACAATTAGCCTGTGAAAGAAATAAAAAAAAATGCAGGTGGACGAAAATAGAGGGAATGGGAATTCTATGTAGTGCTTCATAGTTATCTCCCATAGTTCTTCCACTGGGTGTAACTGGTTCAGTTCATTACTGCTCTATTGGAACTGATTTGGTTCATCTCATTGTTGAAGAGGGCCAGGTCCATCAGAATTGATCATCATGTAGTATTGTTGTTGAAGTATATAATGATCTCCTGGTCCTGCTCATTTCACTCAGCAGCAGTTCATGTAAGTCTCTCCAATCCTCTCTGTATTCATCCTGTTGGTCATTTCTTACAGAACAATAATATTCCATAATATTAATATACCACAATTTATTCAGCCAATCTCCAATTGATGGGCATCCACTTAGTTTCCAGTTTCTGGCCACTACAAAGAGGGCTGCCACATATATTCTTGCACATATAGGTCCTTTTCTCTTCTTTAAAAGCTCTTTGGGATATAAGCCCAGTCATAAGACTACTGGATCAAAGGGTATGCACAGTTTGATAAACTTTTTGAGTATAGTTCCAAATTACTCTCCAGAATGGCTGGATGTATTCACAATTCAACCAGTAATCTATGTTTGTCCCAGTCAATATATAACTTTAAAAAGATGAAATAAATAATATTCAAAGAGTATTGCATCTATTCATGACATAATCTTTTAGCTCTCATCATAATAGTCTTAATAATTTAATTTATATTCAATTATGATCATTTTATTAATATTTGGTAAAATTGATATAATGAGATAATGCCCCTTATGTTGGCTTAAAAGTTTGTGATGTATTGGCTCAAAAGCCTGGCCATATGTTCAGTTTATTTTAACACTTGTCTTAGGGCATTGTGTTATTGCTGAAAAAAAAATGCATCACAAAAAGAAATAGATAAAAATGGAACAAGTGTATCTTTGTTTCAGCTTCCAAAAATGATATTCATTTTTCAAAACAATCCATCAATTCTGAAAAACAATTTATTTGCATTTGGTGTACAAATTTCCATTTCCATTTCTATCAATCAATTGTTTTGCATATCAATTCAAACATTTTCCATTTTCAGTAATTAAAGTGGGTTCGAAATCCATTTAAACTCTTTATTTGGAAGATTTTAAAAAGTAAACAACACCATTTACAAGTTTTGTAAATGAGCAAATTTGAGTATTTTTATATGTGACACTTACATGATAAATAAAAGTAAAGTTTTATTTTTAAATGTATTTCTATGTCTCATGGCTTCACATTATAATTACATAACTTCTTAAGGCATGGTAAATGCGTAGGGAGAGTTTTATTGCATATTTTAAATAATATTATTGATAATTTCAGATGTTTAATGGCTGACTTTGTCAGATCTAATTGTTTTTTGTTCCCTCCCCCCATTTAGGAATTTGACTTATAAAAATCTTATATTAGGAGTAGTAGAAGTATGTTCTCTGCCACTTTCTTGCTTGTTTATTTCTATATTATCATTAATCTAATCAATCCAATGTGTTCTCATAATTTATTTTTAAGTCACTTAACCAATTGGTGATCTTTGTTTTAATTAACATTATCTTGTTTATTTACTTAAGTGGGCCAATACAAACTACAGTGTCATAATATAATTAAAATGAATGGATAAACATCATTGTTAGATCCTCTACATTTTACAAGTCCTACTCTTCTCTCATTATATCCCATGTCATAACTGACACCTTTCATTTGACATGTGGACCAGTAAAGTATACAAATATGAAAACATGTATGGAATATTTATAAAGATGAACTTCAGAATTTTTGAAATATAAATTAATTTAAATAAAATTTCCATTATTTTTCCTTCTACCCCAACGATTCATTTTGTTCGTCCTACTTTGAAACACGTGGATTTAGACCATATATAAAGAGTTTGAAAGCTCCTCAGAGACCATCTAGTCAAACCTTCTCATTTTTAGAGCTTAGGAAACTGAAAACTAATAAGGTTCTATGACTTGCTCAAAAATACACAGGTAATTGATGTCTTTCAAATCTAGAGTCAGTATTCATTCTATTGAACTACATTGTTAATTTCTGATGTTTATTTAATTTTATTTTTTTCTAGGCCTCTTATGAAAACAGCTAATCTACATTGGATCATTTACATGACCACAAATGATACCAACTATAAGAAATACACACACTATACACACATGCGCACATACACATGATTGAAATTTTCTGAATTAAGTGAAATTACAGTTTGAAATGGATTAAATTGCATTGACTAAAGAATTCTCTTACAGTGATTGGAAATTGCTCATCCTGTGCGTCTCTGATTTTTTGCCACATCCAATATGCTAAAGGAGTTTCTAATCCTCAATTTCTCCCAACATTGACAAGGTGCCAGTGGAGTACTCAATCATCTACTTGCTATTTTCTATGCTCATCCCATAAGAGGAACATCATTTTTGTTATGCAGTTTTGGTGATATTATTTACTACTGTTCTTTTAAAATTTTTGTTTGTTCATGTTCACATTCATTGTGTTTTATCATTTATTGTGATTCTGAACTTTAATTCTCAGAAAGTAATGTCCCAGTTCTTAAATTCTTTACACATACACCCACACTCACACCCACACACCCACACACACTGATTTACATACATAAATGTCTGTGTGTATGTATGTATTGGAATTTTTCAAAAATACCAATAAATCATTTTCTTTCTTCTTTTTAATTCTAGTGTCAGCTTATTGTGCATCTGTATTGTTTGATAAATATAATGTTGAGTAAGCATATAAGATGTTTATTCTATTTCATTTTGAGATCTAGTCTATACTTATTCTTTATCTATTTAGTCCCTCCTATGACAAACCATGATTTTTTGAGTAGTAGCATATCTTTGCCAGGAAGCAATGTCCTGGGAGTTGATGCAAGCAACATAAATAATGTCATCTACAAATAGGAACATCTGGAGCACCTCACTATTCACAAGGAATCCTTTCTTGACATGGACAGTGTGCAGGACCTCCTATATTGCAATAACAAATAAATTTGATGAGTTTATACCCTCGTGTTTTTATGTTTCACCCACATTTTTATTACTCTGGGCTCACAGAACATGTTTGTTGTTGTTATTATTATTATTATTATTATTTTCCATGTTATCTTGAATGATTTTAATATGTGAATAAAATTATTTTAACCACTTCCATTTTTTTATTTCCAATAACTTATTTACATATTCATACTTAAATTATATATTATAAAATTTTCAAATTATTTTACTGACATATAGACTGATTTTAACTGTGATAAAGGGATGGTTTGATTGTGCACAGTCTTGGGATTCATGAATATCTCCCATATCCACAATGTCTTTTGTTGTCTGCTAAATTATACTCTTATCTCATTTTTCATTTAGTCATTCAGTGATTCAGCATCCAAGAACCTACCATTTCTTTCTTTGAAGAAAGTGTTCATAATATATTATTATGAAGCTAGTAATGTACAACTATTTTAGATTTCGTTCATTTCTCCTGAACCACATTTTTTTTGTTTGTTTTGTTTTTAATTTTTATTTATTAATTTTATAATTATAATTTTTGCCAGTACATATGCATGGGTATTTTTTTTTACAACATTATCCTTTGTTTTCACTTTTCCAAATTTTCCCCTCCCTCCCTCTACTCCCTCCCTAGATGACAGGCAATCCCATATATAATAAATATGTCACAGTATATCCTAGATATAATATATGTGTGTAAAACCAAATCTGAACCACATTTTGACACATACTTTTTTTCATCTTCACATTCTTCCTGTCTTTAGTGAAGCCACTAAGTTTCAAAGTATTTGTTTATTTGATTTAGAAAGTTTTATCAAGGTCTTCACACAATTCCTCTACCACATCATCTTTAATAACAGACAAAGGCTTAAGTGTTATAATTATATTCCTGGATTTTTCTCAATAATTTTTATAAGTACTACAACCTGAAATGATCAAAAGTTTCCTGAAAAATATGTATTGTAGTTTTTTACATATGAGAAAATTCATTATTTTGAAATATTTCTTGAAATTTCTTGAAATTTCTTGAAATATCTTCAAGACACACCTTTGAATCCCTTTCCATTTAACAGCAAATTATTTTGTTATTTTTTCACATATAGTTTGAATATTAATAATATAAGTTGACTTATTGGTCATTAAACAATAATTTCATATTTACTGTACAAATAATCAAATGAAAGTTTCTGATAAACTAAGTATTGTGTGATCATTAGTACTCCTTATCATCTTTCCTCATACTTCTATTATCATCAAAGAAGTACACAGGGACTAAATAGGACTGAGGGACATTTGTTTTAGTCCTGTATTTCAAGGGTCACTGAGGTGAAAATATCTTCATCATCTGGTCACCATCCTACCAATGATGTGTGCTTCTGTGATGAGCTAAGTTGGTCTTTTGGGAAACAAACTATTTGTTCCTTATAGCCATATACAAAGTCTTTCCATTAAAGTAGAATGTGTAAGAGCGTGTGTTCTCTCATAAACTTCAAGAATCCAAGTTACAATGAAATATCAGAATATGATTTATGCATAAGTAGAGGAATTATACACTGTATAAATATATTTGTAAATATACATCATACAATGACAGAGTGAAAAAGAAAGAGGAAGAGAAAGAGACAGAGTGACAGACACACAGTGAGACATACATCACACACAGATATAACACAGGAAAGTAGTGAAGCCATGATATTGCTTATTCTTTTCTTCAGCCATGACTTTTGGTCACCCATATTCTTTGAACTCATTCAGAGAATGGGTCTTTTAAAACACATTGGAGAAGAAGCAAATGACTTCTAATGCACTAAAGATAATTGACACTTTGGCAAACTTGTTTCCTTTCTCCCAATGTTATATGGTTATATGGTTTATATGCATTTTGATTTCAAAACTGTGAGAGTGTAAATATGTACTCTCAATAAAATATCTGGTTTTTCTGAATCTCCAGCTGCCATTGAAGCAAGTGAATTCTTTTTTTTTCCAATTTAACTACTTTTTTCTTCTTAAATAGGTATCTACACAACATAATGGTATCTTTAATGTTTAATATTTTATTCCTGAATGTTTCTTTTGAAAACCCATGACAATAAAAAAATGAAATGTCAAGAAACTTTTAAATAAATATATTATCAAGAGATCTAAAATGAGATGAGAGGTGTTTGGTAGAAATTTCATCACTGAACTGAAAATCAATATACTTACATTGCCATTCCCCATGAATTCTTGCTGAGCCTAACTTTTTTAGGATGTCTCTTTCTTTTTGTGTCCCTCATACAATAAGTAGTGCTGCAGTAAGTAGTGCTGAACCCCATTCCCTTTTTTTAATTTTTCTTTTATTTGTACCTATATTTAAGTTGAAGTAATTTGTTAAGAAGCTATGGCGAATACCAAATCTCCTTTTGCTTCCACACAACTCTTTGTTGCTCTGTCCATGTATTCTTAAATAATATATGTATGTATGTACTGATATGTGCACACATTCAAATCAATAAAAAAATTATTAAGTACTTACTATGAGCCAGAAATTTTGCTAAGAACTGAATTTATATTTATGCACATATACATATCTTTATGCACATATATAAGCATATGCATAACCATAGGCATAGACATATATAAATGTATAACAGTACCTTTGTGACTTTCTTATAAAGTGCATTTTGTACTTCATAAGTTTTTCCTCAGATAATGGAATTAAATTTTTACAAAAGATTTTTCACTTTCTTGGAAGAAGAGTATATAAAAATGGAGGAGTAAAGCCAGGAAGGTGCTCAAGCTTTCCCAGTTTTCCTCAAAAACCACATAAAACCAAGGCTCTGAACAGAATATGATGGAATAAAACCACTCTCTAGTTCAAGACTGACTGAAAAATTTTCAAGAAAGATCAGTCTCACTGAGGGGGAAAGAACTAAGATAGGGCCCAATTAAGATGGAATCTGGGAAAGGCAGTGAAAGGGTATTAATCACAGCAGATCGGCAACTGAGACCCTCAGTCCTAACTCAGTAGAGCATCAGAGTAGTGGAGCTATATTCAATATCAGCTCAGAAGGCAAATTCTGGAAAATCAGGATGTTTCCAGAAAAAGCAGATAAAGCTACCCTCTACAAGTACATGAGGACCCTCTGCCCAAAGGAAGTCTCAGAACTTCTTAGAAAGCTTCAGACCTTGCTTCCTTTGCCCCAGGAACAGAGCTGGATAATAAAAGGTACAAAAGAGGAAATATAAAAAGAAAATCCAATGAGCAATAAATAGAAAAGAACTATGATTATAGAAAGCTACTATGGTGACAGGGAAGATCAAAACACCAACTCAGAAGCATACCCACAGAGCAAATCTAAAAGAGTGACCAAAGAAGCACAGTTTGGAAATGCAAAAAAAATCCATTCAAGAAAACAATATCTGCAAATTTAAAATGAATCAAATGGAAAAAGAAATACAAAAACTAACTGAAGAAAATCATACATTACAAACTAGAATGGGGCAAATGGAATCTAATAGCACTATGAGACATCAAGAATCAGTTAAACAAACTATGAAAAAATGGAAGAAAAATTAAAATACCTCACTGGAAAAATAGCTGACCTGGAAAATAGATCCAGAATAAGCAATTTTAAAATCATTGGTTTACCTAAAGATCACAAACCAACCCCCCCCCCATAAAAAAAAAAGAGTCTGAACAGTATTATTCAAGAGATCATCAAGGAAAATTGTTCTCATATTCTAAAAACACAGGGGGAAATAGTCATTGAAAACAATTCATCAGTCATCTTTGCAAAGAGCTCTCATATAGTTCCTGGGTTTGTCTTGACATATTGACCCTGAAATATTTGATTATATCTACAATTATTTTAAATGAAAATTTTATTTTTATCTCTTGATGACAGACTTTCTCAGAAATATATAGAAATGCTAAAGATTTAAGGGTTTATTTTATAACCTCAACTTTGCTAAAGCTGTTAATTTTTTGAGTAGGTTTTGGATAGTATTCTAGGATTCTCTATTTATACCATCAGATCATCTGAAAAGAATGAAAAGAATGTTCTTATTCCTTTAATTCATTTTTCTTTTAGTATTGAAGAAATATTGATTGCTCAAGAATATTTAGAGTCAGTATGATAAAAATCACAATATTAGTTAAATTTGTTTATTCAGTGCAAAAGTATGAGAGGCATCATTTACAAAACTAAAAATAATATTGCAATAATTACTCTGGGTTGAAAGATCTCAGGTAAATAATGAAAACAAAATGGGAAAGCAGAGGATTTAGTAGTATCAGATCTCAATCTATACTACAAATCAATAGTCCTCAAAATGTTTTGTTACTTTAGTTGTTTTTATCATTTTTTTTTATTTTCAGGCAGCTCAATGGATCAAATTAGATACACACAGGTTGAAGTAAGTGCATTTATTTAACTAATGTTCAATAAATCAAAAGGTTTTATGGAGTGTTGTAAGGTTACAGTATTTTATAAAAATTGATGGGAATGTTGGACAGCTTAAATTTAAATTCAATGATCTTATGTCATATGCCAAATATTTTCAAAATCAACACATGTACTAGATTATACTACTAAATTGTTGTTTTTTAAATGTTAATAACAAAAAAAATTACCTTTCAAATCTACAGATGAGGGGGAAGAGTTAATGACCAAACAAAAGGATGGCAAAGTGAAAAACAAAATTTTAATTGTATAAGAATTTTAAAGTTTTGCACAAGTAAATTTGAGCGAAAATCATATATCACAAGTTTTTTTTCATAGAATTATTGTTTCTTAGACATTTAAAGAACTTATTCAAATTTATAAAAATGAAAGCTATTTCCCAATTTAATCATTGTGATGCAGCATGTGGGAGATTCTGGAGTGGACATCTGCCTATTTGCCTTGCACTTAGCTGAGACACAAAAGAGAATCCTAATACTAGTGGTGGTCTGCTTAACTGGTGTGGCCCTTGAGTTCAATGCCTTCTGTTGACTTCTTGAGATTTGCTGCTAGATTGATGGAATGCTTCTTGTCCTGGACTGAACTCACCTTCTGCCCAGGTGAGAGAGAGACTTTTTCTGTCTACCTTCAAAAGTTCTTAAATAAGAACATTGTATCATCCCATCTTTGTTTTCAATCCAGAATTCAATTTAAGATGCCATTTATTATTTTTTTGGAAATGAAAAATGGAGAATTCAGGGATTTGCTATGGACACCACTCTCTGGTCTCCCAGAAACCCTTTTGTTATATACTTGTTATTGCTGTTGTTGCTATTATTGTTTTGTAAGCAAATAGTATGAAATGGAAATTCATAGCTCTTTTATGCTATGTGAAAAATTTCACATTTCAGATAAAAATGTCTACTCCATAAAACACATGCACTAAGGAGAAAAATATCCCAAATGCAAGGTAGATTAGTGAAAACAAATGCATGGAATGTATAGTGTTAAGAATCCTAGTCTAAATAGTATGAGTTATAACCTTGCTGTCTTCCAACTAGAACTGAAGGACTTTTTTGTGAACTTCATTTTATTCACCAAGAAAAAAAGGAGTTATGTGAAATCTCTATTTTGGTTTTCTAGCTTCAACATTTTACAATTGTTTACAGTGCTAGTATACATTAAGATTTATGAGGATTTATGAGGGATTATGAGAAAGGGTTTATCTGACCATAAGTTTGTGTATGGATATTCTGATTTTAATTCTCATGAATAAAAGTGGTCCTGTTACATTTCAAATATTCTAATCCACACTTCTGAGTATCTCTAAAGAAAGAAAATGAATTTCACCTGTTTAATTTGCTAATGATTAACAATTTTACCTCTGAAGATTCCCTCATTAGAGTTAAGTAACCCAGTCAGTCCCTTTTTTCCATAGTATATTAGTTAAGCCAATAGATTTTTGCCATGCTAATATTATAACCTCTACTTGCTAGTTCTGAACTTTGTAGTTTTGAGAGGCCCTGAGGTAGATTTGGGCCAAGACTTTACAGTAGAACTAAATGACTAATGATAAAATTCTGTCCATCTCAAAAGAGCAAGTATGATTACCATCTAATTAAAAAGCACACATCTCACTGTTTAGCATTTTACTGTCATGTATTTTAAATATTTATCCTTTTTCATCATAAAGTTATACATAAATAAATGTATGTATTCCTCTCCTCACTTCCCTTCACTCCACTACCTACATTCCAAAATTTTTAGTCACTGACTTAAATATTTGTTAAATTCTCCCCCATGGAGAGACACATTTTGTTTTATTTAAAAGTCTGCATATCAACTTCTAACCAAGATGGCGGAGAGGAGGCACACGTCTCCTTAAGCTCCATATTTTCTCTCAGAATTTACTTCATGACAAAACTCGGAATTAATGTTGACCAGAAAAAACCCCACAAATAATTACCAACAGAAGACATCCTTGAATTTGCCAGAAAAGGCCTGTTTTTGCTCGGGGGAGGGGATGAACAGCTTGGGCATTGGCTGAGGGCAAGCAGCAAGAGCAAGGCAGACAGCTCACACTGTGAAGACCAGAGCGGGGAGGGGTGAGATGTCTGCTGTTTCTGAGGAATGACCTTTAACACAGTGTGGATATTCTGTCTTGACAGCAAGCCAAAATCAGCAGAGGAGCTATAAACCACAGGAAGTAAAGAATAAAACCCTGAAAAGATAGTGCCTCTGAGAACCTGGCCATCCCCACCTCCACCAGGAGTGACTCAGCTTGTTCTTAGAACCTCAGAGCACAGATGCAGTGCAGCCATCACTGCCCTGTTAGTGCCTCGCTGCTGTCTCCCACAGACTGTAGAAGAAGTCTGGTAATGCCATCCAGCCCCATCCCCACTCCCCCAAAACAGGGCATTTGTTTTTCTTGTTAATTTGTTTTCTTTTATTCTTTTCTGACAAAATGAACAAAAAATTTAAAAGGGCTCTAACCATTGATAGCTTCTATATGGGTAGAGAGCAGACTCCAAACACTGAGGAGACTAAAAACAGACTGTCCCCAGAAGAAACCCCAAAGGCAGAAATGATCTGCTCCTCAATACACAAGACTCTCATAGAAGAAATCAAAAAGGCTCTCACAAGAGAGCTAGAAGAGAAATTGGAAAAGGAAAGGGAAGCCTGGCAAGAGAGTCTGGAGAAGTCATCCCATGCATTTAAAGATAGATTGGATAAAGAGATCAAATCATTGAGAAACAAAATTAGTGAGTTGGAAAAAGAAAACAGCTTGCTAAAAAATAAAATTGGTGAAATGGAAAAAAAAATTCCATAGGGGGGAAAAAAAAAACCTCACTTAAAAACTCAATAGGACAATTACACAAAGATATAAAAAAGTGAGTGAAGATAATACTTCATTGAAAATCAGAATCGAACAAATGAAAGTCAATGATTTCAGGAGATACCAAGAATCAGTCAAGCAAAACTAGAAAAAGAAACTTACATGAACTGATGCTGAGTGAAATGAGCAGAACCAGGAGATCATTATACACTTCAACAACAATACTGTATGAGGATGTATTCTAATGGAAGTGGATATCTTCAACAAAGAGAAGATCTAACTCAGATCCAATTGATCAATGATGGACAGAATCAGCTACACCCAGAGAAGGAACACTGGGAAATGAATGTAAACTGTTTGCATTTTTTTTCTTCCCAGGTTATTTTTTACCTTCTGAATTCAATTCTTCCTGTGCAACAAAAAATTTGGTTCTGTACACATATATTGTATCTAGGATATACTATAACACATTTAACATGTATGGGACAGCTTACCATCTAGGGGAGGGGGTGAAGGGAAGGAGGGGAAAATTCAGGATAGAAGTGAGTGCAAGGGATAATGTTGTAAAAAATTACCCATGCATATATACTGTCAAAAATGTTATAATTATAAAATTAATAAAAAATAATTAATTAAAAATTAAAATAAAATAAAAATCTGTGTATCTAATAGTACTTTTCTAGAACAACATTACATTTATTTTCAGACAAAACTACTTTTTTTTTTTTGCTTTTGAGATATTGCTTTTAATTAAATATAATATAAAACGAAATAATTATTTCTTTAAAAGGAATTTTTTTTTTAAATCAATTAGACGTATTTGAGAGTCAACAGAAATTACCTGAACCATCTGACATTATGAAAAATGCTTTTAAAAAAGAATTGGTCACAAAATTCATCTGGAAGAACAAAAGGGAAAGAATTCCAGATGAATTAATGAAGAGAAAAGCAAATGATCGTGACCTAGTTGTAGCAGGTCTAAAACTATATTATAAAAGAATGGTCATCAAAATCATTTGGTATTGGCTAAGCAATAGAGAAGTTGATCAGTGGAATAGGTTAGGTTCACAGAACAATATAAGAATTCACTATTTGACAAATACTGCTGGGAAAATTGGAAACTAGTATGGCAGAAAGAAGGCATAGACCCACACCTAACACCATATATAAAGATAAGGTCAAAATGGGTTCATGATCTAGACAAAACGAATGATATTATAAACAAATCAGAAGAATATATAATAGTTTATCTCTTAGGTTTGTGGAGGAAGAAGGAATTTGTGACCAAAGAAGAACTGGAGACCATTATTGATGACAAAATAGATAATTTTGATTATATTAAGTTAAACAGTTTTTATACAAAGAAAACTAATGCAGATAAAATTAGAAGGGAAGTAATAAACTGGGAAAACATTTTTACACCCAAAGGATCTGAAAAAGGTATCATTTCTAAAATATATAGAGAATTGACTCAAATTTATAAAAGTTCAAGCCATTCTCCAATTGATAAATAGTCAAAGGATATGAATAGACAATTCTTAGATAAAGAAATTGAAATGATTTGTAGCCACATGACAAGGTACTCCAAATCACTATTGATCAGAGAAATGCAAATTAAGACAACTCTGAAATACCACTACACACCTGTCAGATTGGCTAAGATGACAGGAATATATAATGATGAATGTTGGAGGGGATGTGGGAAAACTGGGACACTGATGGATTGTTGGTGGAGTTGTGAAAGAATCCAACCATTCTGGAGAGCAGTTTGAAACTATGCTCAAAAAGTTATCAAACTGTACATAACCTTTGATCCTGCAGTGTTTCTACTGGGCTTATATCCCAATGAGATTTTAAAGAAGATCAAGGGACCTGTATGTGCAAGAATGTTTGTGGCAGTCCTCTTTGTAGTGGCCAGAAACTGGAAACTTGAGTGGATGCCCTTCAATTGGAGAATGGCTGAATAAATTGCGGTATATGAATGTTATGGAATAGTATTGTTCTGTAAGAAATGAGAAGCAGGATGATGTCAAAGAGGCCTGGAGAAACCTACATGAACTGATGCTAAATGAAATGAGCAGAACTAGGAAGGAAATCTTTATACATGGCAACCACAAGACTATACAACAATCACGTCTGATGGATGTGGCTCTCTTCAACAAGGAGATGATTTTTTTTAATTTATTTTTTTATTTTTTTTTATAATTATAACTTATTTTTTGACAGTACATATGCATGGGTAATTTTTTTACAACATTATCCCTTGCACTTATTTCTGTGCAGATTTTTCCATTCCTCCCCCAACACCCTCCCCCAGATGGCAGGCAGTCTTATATATGTTAAATATATGACAATATATTCTAGATACAATATATGTGGGTAGAACTGAATTTCTTTTTGCACAGGAAGAATTGGATTCAGAAGGTAAAAATAACAGTTTACACTCATTTCCCAGTGTTCCTTTTCTGGATGTAGCTGATTCTGTCCATCATTAATCAATTGGAATTGGATTAGCTCTTCTCTATGTTGAAGATATCCACTTCCATCAGAATACATCCTCGTACAGTATCATTGTTGAAGTGTATAATGATCTTCTGGTTCTGCTCGTTTCAGTTGATGTAAGTCTCTCCAAGCCTCTCTGTATTTCTACTGTTGGTCATTTCTTACAGAACAATAATATTCCATAACATTCATATAACACAATTTACCCAAACATTCTCCAATTGATGGACATCCATTCATCTTCCAGCTTCTAGCCACTATGAAAAGGGCTGCCACAAAAGTTTTGGCACATACAGGTCCCTTTCCCTTCTATAGTATTTCCTTGGGATATAAGCCCAGTAGTAGTAGTATGGCTGGGTCAAAGGATATGCACATTTTGATAACTTTTTGGGCATAATTCCAGATTGCTCTCCAGAATGGTTGGATTTTCACAACTCCGCCAACAATGCATCAGTGTCCCAGTTTTCCCACATCCAAATCCCAACATTCATCATTAGTTATTCCTGTCATCTTAGCCAATCTGACAGGTGTGTAATGATATCTCAGAGCTGTCTTAATTTGCATTTCTCTGATCAACAGTGATTTGGAACACTCTTTCATATGAGTGGAAATAGTTTCAATTTCATCATCTGAGAATTGTCTGTTCATATCCTTTGACCATTTATCAATTGGAGAATGGCTTGATTTCTTATAAATTAAAGTCAATTCTCTGTATAATGGAGATGAGGCCTTTATCAGAACCTTTAACTGTAAAAATGTTTTCCCAATTTGTTACTTCCCTTCTAATCTTGTTTGCATTAGTTTTGTTTGTGCAGAAACTTTTTAATTTGGTGTAATCAAAATGTTCTATTTTGTGATCAATAATGCTCTCTAGTTCTCCCTTGGACACAAACTCCTTCCTCCTCCACAAGTCTGAGAGGTAAACCATCCCATGTTCCTCCATTTTATTTATGATTTCGTTCTTTATGGCTAAATCTTGGACCCATTTTGATCTAATCTTAGTATGTGGTGTTAAATGTGGGTCCATGCCTAGTTTCTGCCATACTAATTTCCATTTTTCCCACCAGTTTTTGTCAAATAATGAATTCTTATCCCAAAATTTGGGATCTTTGGGTTTGTCAAACACTAGATTGCTATTTTTATTCACTATCTTGCCCTGTGAACCTAACCTATGCCACTGATCAACTAGTCTATTTCTTAGCCAATACCAAATGATTTTGGTGACTGTTGCTTTATAATACAGTTCTAGATCAGGTACAGCCAGACCACCTTCACTTAATTTTTTTTTTTTCATTACTTCCCTTGAAATTCTCGACCTTTTGTTGTTCCATATGAATTCTGTTGTTATTTTTTCTAGGTCATTAAAATAGTTTCTTGGAAGTCTGATTGGTATAGCACTAAATAAATAGATTAGTTTAGGGAGTATTGTCATCTTAATTATATTCGCTCGGCCTATCCAAGAGCACTGAATGTCTTTCCAGTTATTTAAATCTGACTTTATTTTTGTGGTAAGTGTTTTGTAATTTTGCTCATATAATTCCTGACTCTCCTTTATACTATCGACCATTATTTTGAATGGAATTTCTCTTTTTATCTCTTGCTGTTGGATTGTTGTGGTAATGTATAAAAATGCTGAGGATTTATGTGGATTTATTTTGTATCCTGCAACTTTGCTAAAATTCTGAATTATTTCTAATAGCTTTTTAGAAGAGTCTTTGGGGTTCTCTAAGTATACATACCATCATGTCATCTGCAAAAAGTGATAATTTGATTTCCTCATTTCCTACTCTAATTCCTTGAATCTCTTTCTCGGATCTTATTGCCGAGGCTAGAGTTTCCAGTACTATATTGAAAAGTAATGGTGATAGTGGGCAACTTTGATTCACTCCTGATCTTACAGGGAAAGGTTCTAGTTTATCACCATTACATATGATGTTTACTGAAGGTTTTAAATATATGCTCCTTATTATTTTAAGGAATAGTCCATTTATTCCTATACTCTCAAGCATTTTTAGTAGGAATGGATGTTGGATTTTATCAAATGCTTTTTCTGCATCTATTGAGATGATCATATGGTTTTTATTAATTTGATTATTAATATGGTCAATTATACTAATAGTTTTCCTAATATTAAACCAGCCCTGCATTCCTGGTATAAATCCCACTTGGTCATAGTGTATTATCCTGGGGATGATTTTCTGAAGTCTATTTGGTAATATCTTATTTAAGATTTTAGCATCAATATTCATTAAGGAAATTGTTCTATAGTTTTTTTTCTCAGTTTTCGATCTACGTGGTTTAGGTATCAGTACCATGTCTGTGTCATAGAAGGAATTTGGTAGGACTCCTTCAATCCCTATTTTTTCAAACAGTTTACATAGCATTGGAGTTAATTGTTCTTTAAATGTTTGGTAGAATTCACCTGTAAATCCATCTGGTCCTGGGGACTTTTTCTTAGGAAGTTGGTTAATAGCTTGGTCTATTTCTTTTTCTGAGATGGGATTATTTAGACTACTTACTTCTTCCTCTGTTAATCTGGGCAAGCTATATTTTTGAAGGTATTCTTCCATTTCAATTAAGTTATCGAATTTATCGGCATAAAGTTGAGCAAAGTAGCTCCTAACTATTGTTCTAATTTCCTCTTCATTAGTGGTGAGTTCACCCTTTTCATTTTCAAGACTAACAATTTGCTTTTTCTCTTTCCTTTTTTTCTTCAGGTTTACTAAGGGTTTGTCTATTTTGTTGTTTTTTTCATAGAACCAACTCTTAGTTTTATTAATTAATTCAATAGTTTTTTTACTTTCAATTTTATTAATCTCACCTTTTATTTTTTGAATTTCAAGTTTTGTGTTTGTCTGGGGTTTTTTAATTTGTTCCTTTTGTAGCAATTTTAGTTGTAAGCCCAATTCGTTGGCCCTCTCTTTCCCTATTTTATGCAAGTAGGCCTGTAGAGATATAAAACTTCCCCTTATTACTGCTTTTGCTGTATCCCACACATTTTCGTATGATGTCTCATTATTGTCATTTTCTTGGGTGAAGTTATTAATTGTTTCTATGATTTACTGTTTTACCCAATCATTCTTCATTATCAGATTATTTAGTTTCCAATTATTTTTTGGTCTATTTTCACTTGGCTTTTTATTAAATGTAATTTTGATTGGATTATAGTCTGAAAGGGATGCATTTACTATTTCTGCCTTACTGCATTTGATTTTGAGGTTTTTATGCCCTAGTATATGATCAATTTTTGTATAGGTTCCATGAACTGCTGAGAAGAAAGTATACGACTTTCTGTCTCCATTTAGCTTTCACCAAAGATCTATCATATCAAACTTTTCTAGTATTCTATTTACCTCTTTGACTTCTTTCTTATTTATTTGGTGGTTTGATTTATCTAATTCTGAGCGTGCAAGGTTGAGAACTCCCACTATTATAGTTTTGCTATCTATTTCCTCTTGCAGCTCTCTTAATTTCTCTTTTAAGAATTTAGATGCTGCACCACTTGGTGCATATATGTTTAATATTGATACTGCTTCATTATTGATACTGCCCTTTAGCAGGATATAATGCCCTTCCTTATCTCTTTTAATTAGATCAATTCTTGTTTTTGCTTGATCTGAGATTAGGATGGCTACTCCTGCTTTTTTGGTTTTGCCTGAAGCATAATAGATTCTGCTCCACCCTTTTACTTTTAGTTTGAATGTCTCACCCTGTTTCAGGTGTGTTTTCCCCTTTCTTTCCCTCTTACCTCCCTACCCAGTATTAAGCTTGTGAACGCCACTTGCTTTTCACAGCCCTCCCTTTTTAGGATCCCTCCCCCACCTTAAAGTTCCTTCCCTTATTTTACCCCTTTTCCTCAAAATTTCTGTTTTCCCTTCCCCTTAGCTTACTCCTTCCTTTTCACTTTTCAATGAAGTGGAAGAAGTTTCACCATAAATCGAATATGTCTATTGATACACACTATGTTCATCTCCCTCCTTTCTTTCTCTCAGATATAATAGGTTACCTTTGCCTCTTCATGAGATGTAGTACCACCACTTTACACTTTTTTATGATATAATTTCCTTTCCACCTCTAGTTTCTAAGACAAATTGTACATATGTTCTTTACATATTTTTTGGCAGAAGTATAGTTCTCAAGATTTCTTTTTATCTTTTTAGAAATCTCTTGAGTTCTGTATTTGAAGATCAAACCTTTTATGTAGGTCTGTTTTTTTCATCAAAAATAGATGGAATTCATTTATTTCGTTAAATGTCCATCTTCTTCCCTGGAAAACTATGCTCCTTTTTTGCTGGGTAAGTTATTCTTGGCTGCATACCAAGTTCCTTAGCCTTTTGGAATATTGAGTTCCAGGCCCTTGTTTTTTTAATGTGGACGCTGCTAGATCCTGGGTTATCCTTATTGTGGATCCTCCATATCTGAATTGCTTTTTTCTAGCAGCTTCCAATATCTTTTCCTTTGTCTGATGGTTCTTGAACTTGGCCACTATATTTCTTGGCGTTTTGATTTTAGGGTCCCTTTCAGTAGGTGATCGATGAATTTTTTAAATGTCTATTTTACCCTCTGTTTCCAGAACGTCTGGGCATTTGTCTTTGATAATTTCCTTTTAAATGGTGTCCAAGCTCTTTTTTTCCTCACATTTTTCAGGGAGTCAGATTATTCTCAAATTGTCTCTCCTGGATCTGTTTTCCAGGTCTGTTGTCTTTCTAATAAGGTACTTGACATTCTTTTCAATTGTTTCATTTCTCTGGTTTTGCTTGACTACCTCTTGGTTTCTCCTTGAGTCATTCATTTCTACTTGTTCCACTCTAATTTTCAATGATGTATTTTCTTCACTCACTTTTTTATATCTCTTTGTAATTGTCCAATTGAGTTTTTATCTTCCATGGAATTTTTTCCATTTTATCCATTTCATTTTTTAGAGAGCTGTTTTCTTTTTCCAGCTCACTAATCCTGCTTTCCTTGGAGTTGTTTACCTTTTCCAGCTCACTAATCTTGTTTCTCAATGATTTGATTTCTTTATCCACTCTGTCTTTGAATGCATGGGATGACTTCTCCAGGCTCTCTTGCCAAGCTTCCCTTTCCTTTTCCCATTTCTCTTCCAGCTCTCTTGTGAGCCTTTTTTATTTCCTCTATGAGATTCTTTTGTATTGAGGAGCAGCTCATATCCCTCTTAGGGGATTCATCTGGGGACAGTCTGTTTTTAGTCTCCTCAGTGTTTGAAGTCTACTCTCTCTCTATACAAAAGCTGTCAACGGTTAGAGCCCTTTTGAATTTTTTGTTCATTTTGTCAGAGTAGGAATCGAAGAAAACAAATTGACAAGAGAAACAATTGTTCTGTTTTGTGGGGGATGGGGCTGGATGGTATTAATGGCCTTCCTCTACAGACTGGGGGTAGGGCAGCAGAGAGCCACGAACAGAACAGCAATGAGTCTGTGCTCTGAGTCTCTGAGAACTCTGAGTCAGTCCAGGTGGGGGTTGGGGGTGGCCAGGTTCTGAGAGATGCTGGCTTTCCGGGGTTTTAATCTTTACCTCCAGTGTTTACACCCCCTCTGCTGCTCCTGCCTTGCTGCCAAGATGGAACATCCACACTGGGGAAAATGTCTTTTTGCAGAAACGGCAGAGATCGTACCCCTCCCCATCTGGTCTGAGCTGTGTGAGCTTCCTGTCTTGCTCTGGCTTGCCTGCCCTCAGTCTGCACCCAGTCTGATTGACCCTCCCCCAAGCAAACACAGACCCTTTCTGGCGACTTTCAAGGATGTCTTCTCTTGGTGATTATCTGTGGATTTCTTTCTGGGTCAAACATTAAGTCTGAGGCTTGTCATGAAGTAAGTTCTGAGAGAAAATGAGGAGCTCAAGCAGCTGTCTGCCTCCACGCCGCCATCTTGGCTGGAAGTAACAATGAAATGATTTAAACCAGTTCCACTTGTGCAGTGATGAAGAAAACCATCTATACCCAGAGAGAGAATCTGGGAATTTATTTATTAATTCTCTATCAGATACAGTCAGACCCCAATGTCTTTTTTTTTTTCTTTTTTATTCTGAGTGTTATGGCTAAAATAGCAATAAGAATTACTTTTGGATTGGTAGAATCCATGAATCCTGGGAGTGCAACAAATTGCCAGCAGAAGATAATTTCAAAGATCTCCAGAAAAGGTCAGTTTAAATGAGAAATGGAGGGACAAGCACAAGATGGTTGAGAACAGAAGACAACAGAGACAACACAGAGTGCAAGGGTGGTGTGGACTCCACAGAGCGGAGAATCTATGGAGAGGAATCTACATTAGTATTGGATATTCCACACTAATTGCAAGCCAGTAGATCAGCAGAGAAGTTATAAAACATCCAACACAATGCAAAGTAAATAATGAACACTGAAATGCTAGAGTCTCATAAACTAGCCACACTCACCCAGCAACAGGACTGAGTCAGCATTGACCCAGCACAGCTGTGGCCACTTATCAAAAAGCTGCTGCTTGTAGAGGAAGCTTGGAAAACCTCCCCTGTCCTAAAAAGCAGACTTTATTTTATTTTTTTTAATAAGTGAAAAAGCAAAGATAACTCTGACCATAAACAGTTTTTATGGTAAAACACATTTCAAACCCTGAGGAGACAAAAAAACAGAGAGTTTTCAGATGAAGCTCAAAAGAGTGATATAAATTGGTCTCCATCACACAAGGTACTCCAGAGTTTAAAAGGATCTAAAAAGAGTGATAGAAGAAAAATGGGGAAAGGAAAATTTGCAAGAGGGTTTGAAAAAAAAAAAAAAAACAACACATAACTCATTCAAAGATAGAATTGATCAAATGGATAAACTCCCAGAAAAATAGAATTTGTGAAACAAAAAATAAAATATCTCCTTTAAAAACAGAATTTGTGAAATGAGAAACATGCCATAGAACAAAACAACTCATTTAAAAATTCAATTGTACAAACACTAAATAAAGTAAAAAAAAAAGTAAGTAAAAATAATTTACTAAAATTCAGAACTGAAGAAATGAAAATGAATGATTGAATGAAATAACAATAATCAGACAAGCAAAGCCAAAGCAATGAAAAAAAAATGTAAAATACCTAACTGGGAAAACAACTAACCTAGAAAATAAATCTAGGAGAGACAATTTAAGGATGATTGGACTCTGAAAACCATGATGAAAAAAAGAACCTATCCATTATTTTTTAGGAAATCATCAAAGAGAACTGTCCAGATATCATAGAATCAGAAGGTAAAATAACCATTGGAAGAATTCACTAAACACCTTCTGAAAGAGACCCTCAAATTAAAACTCTAAGGAAAATTATGGCTAAATTTCAGAACTATCAGACTAAGGAAAAATTTTTACAAGCAGCCAAATAGATTCAAATACCAAGGAGCCACAAAAAGGATTACCCAGTACCTAGCAGCTTCTACTTTAAAGGATCAAAGGGCCTGGGATTTGATATTCTGAAAGGTGAAGGAGCTTGGAATGCAACCAAGAAGAATTTATCCTGCTATGTTGAACATTTTCTTTCAGGGAAGAAGATGGACATTTTTTTTTTCCTGAGGCTGGGGTTAAGTGACTTGCTCAGGGTCACACAGTTAGGAAGTGTTATGTGTCTGAGACCAGATTTGAACTTAGGCCCTCCTGAACTCTGGGCTGGTGCTCTATCCACTGTGTCACCTAGCTGCCCTGAAGATGGACATTCAATGAAAAAGGTGAATTTCATTGATTTCTGATTTAAAGGACAGAGCTAAACAAAAGAAAAAAAATTGACTTCCAACTACAGAATTGAATCATAAAAAAGTAAAAAGAAAAGAACTCTTGAGAACTGTATTTCTGTTATTGGTACACATAGAGAGTGAATGTATAACATGATTTTACTGTTATAATAAAAAAACCCAAACGCTAAACGTGGAAAGGGCATTGTACCAGAAAAAAAAAAAAAAAAAAAAAAAAAAAAAGAAAGTGGAGGTAAATGTGTGAAATTATATCTCAGGAAGAGGAAACTTACTATAATTGAGGGGGGAAAGGGATGGAGGTTTTTTTATATTGTGTGAACCTTACTCCCATCATATTTGGCTGAAAGAAAGAATATTAAACATATTTGGTTTCACTGAGAAAAAAAAAATTCACTTTTTAGAAAATGGGAAAGGGAAAGGGGAAAAGGGAAGGAATAGGCTAAATAAAAGGGAAAACAACTAGGGGGAAAGGTATGAGAAAGGAAGAGGGTCTCTAAAGGGTGAGGACTGCTTGATGTAAGTTGTGCTAATAAATAAAATACTGGGGAGGAGGGAAAGGGGAAAAGAAAATAGAAGAGTATAATTGGGGATTAATAAGATGGCAGGAAATACAAAATTAGTAGTTTTAAACATAAATGAGAATGGGGTGAACTCTCCCATAAAGTATAAGCAGAGAGCAGACTGAATTAAAAGCAAGAATCCTACAATATTTTGTTTACAAGTAACACATTAAAAGCAGAGTGATACATACCAAATAAAGATAAAAGGTTGTAGCAGAGTCTATTATGCTTCAGGTGAAGAAAAAAAAGCAGGGGTAGCCATCTTGATCTCAGATCAAGAGAAGCCAAAATTGATCTTATTGAAAGAGATAAGAAAGGAAACTACATCTTGCTAAATGGTACCACAGATAATGAAGCAATATCAATATTAAACATGTATGAACCAAATAGTGTAATATCTAAATTCCTAAAGAAGTTAAGAGACTTGCAAGAAGAAATAGAAAACAAAAATATAATAGTGGGACATCTCAACCTTGCTCTCTTAGAAATAGAACTAGAACTCGAATTCAAACCACAAAATAAATAAGAGAGAAGTTAAAGAGGTAAATAGAATACTACAAAAGTTAAGTATGATAGATCTTTGGAGAAAATTGAATGGAGATAGAAAGAAGTACTCTTTCTTTCTTCTAGGCAGTTCATGGAATCTATTCAAAAATTGACCATATATTAGGACATAAAGACCTCGAAATCAAATGCAGAAAGGCAGAAATAATAAATGTTCTTTTTCAGATCACAATGAAATAAAAATTACTTTCAATAAAAGGCCAATGGAAAATGGACCAAAAAATTATAAATGAAATGAAAAAAAATTTTTCAAGTGACAGAACTAATTTGAAGAAGATAAATTAGAGAAAGCAAATTATAGACCACTGTTTTTATTGAATACCAATGAAAATATTTTGTAACATTACATATATAAATACATATTAAAACGATATATTAAAAAAGCTTAAGAAACTTCCAATTAAGGGATAAATCAATATAAGTAAAAAATAACATAAAAGTTGTGAATAATCAAAAAAGTATATTATCATATCAATAAGATCAGATGAAATTTTAGAAAACCAAAATATTCATTTATGTTAAAACCAACAAAAATAATGGGAATAAATGATCCTTTCCCCAATATGAAATGCAATTATCTATAAGCAAAAATATTGCCATCCACGATGAAAAAACAAATGCCACATGACTTTATTTTTTTTTTAATTTAGAATTTTTTCCCACAGTATATGTGCATGAGTAATTTTTTTTTATAATATTATCCCTTGTATTCATTTTTCCAAATTATCCAACCCCTCCCTCTACACCCTCCCCCCAATGACAGGCAATCCCATACATTTTACATATGTTAAAATATAACCCAGATACAATATATGTGTGTAAATACCATTTTCTTGTGGCACATTAAGTATTAGATTCCTAAGGTATAAGTAACCTGGGTAGATAGACAGTAGTGCTAACAATTTACATTCACTTCCCAGTGTTCCTTCTCTGGGTGTAGTTGTTTCTATCCATCATTGATCAACTGGAAGTGAGTTGGATCTTCTTTATGTTGAAGATTTCCACTACCATCAGAATACATCTTCATACAACATTGAAGTGTACAGAGATCTTCTGGTTCTATTCATTTCACTCAGCATCAGTTGATGTAAGTCACTCCAAGCCTCTCTGTATTCTTCCTGCTGGTCATTTCTTACAGAGCAATAATATTCCATAACCTTCATATACCATAATTTACCCAACCATTCTCCAATTCATGGACATCCATTCATCTTCCAGTTTCTAGCCACCAGGAAAAGAGCTGCCACAAACATTTTGGCACATACAGGTCCCTTTCTGCTCTTTAGTATTTCTTTGGGATATAAGCCCAATAACAGCAATGCTGGGTCAAAGGGTATGCACAGTTTGATAACTTTTTGGGCATAGTTCCAAATTGCTGTC
This sequence comes from Sminthopsis crassicaudata, assembly GCF_048593235.1. Lineage (NCBI taxonomy): Eukaryota > Metazoa > Chordata > Mammalia > Dasyuromorphia > Dasyuridae > Sminthopsis > Sminthopsis crassicaudata. The sequence continues at coordinate 538,336,305 of NC_133617.1, forward strand.
CAGAATGGCTGGATTCTTTCACAACTCCACCAACAATGTATTAGTGTCCCAGTTTTCCCACATCCCCTCCAACATTCATCATTATTTTTTCTTGTCATCTTAGCCAATCTAACAGGTGTGTAGTGTTATCTCAGAGTTGTCTTAATTTGCATTTCTCTGATCAGTAGTGATTTGGAACACTCTTTCATATGAATGGATATAGTTTCAATTTCATCATCTGAGAATTGTCTGTTCATATCCTTTGATCATTTATCAATTGGAGAATGGTTTGATTTCTTATAAATTAGGGTCAGTTCTCTATATATTTTGGAAATGAGACCTTTGTCAGAACCTTTAACTTTAAAAATATTTTCCCAATTTGTTACTTCCCTTCTAATCTTGTTTGCATTAGTATTGTTTGTACAGAAACTTTTTAGTTTAATGTAATCAAAATCTTCTATTTTGTGATCAATAATGATCTCTAGTTCTCCTCTAGTCATAAATTCCTTCCTCCTCCACAGATCTGAGAGGTAGAATATTTTCTGTTTCTCTAATCTATTTGTGATCTCATTCTTTATGCCTAAATCATGGACCCATTTTGATCTTATCTTGGTATATGGTGTTAAGTGTGGATCCATATCTAATTTCTGCTATACTAATTTCTAGTTTTCCCAACAGTTTTTTTTTTCCAAATAATGAATTTTTATCCCTAATGTTGGTATATTTGGGTTTGTCAAAGATTAGATTGCTATAGATGTACCCTTTTTTGTCCTTTGTATCTAATCTGTTCCACTGATCTACTGGTCTATTTCTTAGCCAATACCAAATGGTTTTGGTGAGTGCTGCTATATAATATAGCTTTAGATCAGGGACACTTAGACCACCTTCCTCTGACTTTTTTTTCATTAGTTCCCTTGCAATTCTCGACCTGTTATTCTTCCATATTAATTTTGTTGTTATTTTTTCTAGGTCATTAAAATAGTTTCTTGGGAGTCTGATTGGTATAGCACTAAATAAATACATTTGTTTGGGGAGTATTGTCATCTTTATTATATTTGCTTGGCGTATCCAAGAGTACTGAATGTCTTTCCAATTATTTAAATCTGACTTTATTTTTGTTACAAGTGTTTTGTAATTTTTCTCATATAATTCCTGACTATTCTTTGGTAGAGGGATTACCAAATAATTTATACTCTCAACATTTGTTTGGAATGGGATTTCTCTTTGTATCTCTTACTGTTGAATTTGTTGGTGATATATAAAAATGCTGAGGATTTATGTGGATTTATTTTGTATTCTGCCACTTTGCTGAAATTCTGAATTATTTCTAATAGCTTTTTAGCAGAGTCTTTGGGGTTCTCTAAGTATACCATCATGTCATCTGCTAAAAGTGATAGTTTGATTTCCTCATTTCCTACTCTAATTCCTTGAATCTCTTTCTCAGCTCTTATTGCCGAGGCTAGCATTTCTAGTACTATATTGAATAGTAATGGTGATAGTGGGCAACCTTGTTTCACTCCTGATCTTACTGGGAAAGGTTTCATTTTATTTCTATTGCATATTATGCTTACTGAAAGTCGTAAATATATGCTCCTGATTATTCTAAGGAATAGTCGATTTATTCCTATACTCTCAAGTGTTTTTAGTAGGAATGGATGTTGGATTTTGTCAAATGCTTTTTGTGCATCTATTGAGATGATCATATGGTTTTTATTAATTGATTATTAATATGGTCAATTATACTAATAGTTTTCCTAATATTAAACTAGCCCTGGATTCCTGGTATAAATTCTACTTGATCATAGTGTATTATCCTGGGGATGATTTTCTTAAGTCTTTTTGTGAATGTTTTATTTAAGATTTTAGCATCGATATTCATTAAGGAAATTGGTCTATTATTTTCTTTCTCAGTTTTCAATCGACCTGGTTTAGGTATCAGTACCAGGTTTGTGTCATAAAAGGAGTTTGGTAGGACTCCTTCATCCCTTATTTTTTCAAATAGTTTATATACCATTGGGGCTAATTGTTCTTTAAATGTTTGGTAGAATTCACATGTAAATCTATCTAGTCCTGGGGATTTTTTCTTGGGGAGTTGATCAATAGCTTGTTCTATTTCTTTTTCTAAAATGGGACTATTTAAGCAATTTGTCTCCTCCTCTTTTAATCTAGGAAGCCTATATTTTTAGAGAAAGTCATCCATTTCACTTGTTATCAAATTTATTGGCATAAAGTTGGGCAAAGTAACTCATTATTTTTCTAATTTCATCTTCATTTGTGGAAAGATCCCCCTTTTCATTTGTAAGACTAACAATTTGATTTTCCTCTTTCTTTTTTCTGATCAGATTTACCAAAGGTTTTCCTATTTTATTGGCTTTTTGATAAAACCAACTCTTGGTTTTATTTATTAATTCAATAGTTTTTTTACTTTCAATATTATTGGTTTCTCCAATTTGTTAATCTTCTCTTTCTCTATTTTCTTCAAATAAGTCTCTAAAGATATAAAATTTCCCCTTATTACCACTTTATCTGCATCTCACAGATTTTGGTATGATGTCTCATCTTTGTCATTATCTTGGGTGAAATAAATAATTGTTTCTATAATTTGCTGTTTCACCCTGTCATTCTTTAAGGTGATATTATTCAGTTTCCCATTACTTTTTGGTCTATTTACCCCTAACTTCTTACTGAATGTAGCTTTTATTGCATTGTGATCTGAGAAGAAGGCATTTATTATTTCTGCCTTCCTACATTTAATTTTGAGATCTTTATGTCCTCAATTTTTGTATAGGATCCATGAACTGCTGAGAAGAAAGTATATTCCTTTCTATTGCCATTCAGTTTTCTGCAAAGGTCTAGCATACCTAATTTTTCTAATGTTCTATTTATTTTTTAAATTTCTTTCTTATGTGTTTTGTGGTTTGATTTGTCTAAATCTGAGAGTACAAAGTTGAGCTCTCCCACTATTATAGTTTTACTGTCTATTTCTTCTTGCAATTCTCTTAACTTTTCCTTTAGAAAGTTAGATGCTATACCATTTGGTGCATATATATTTAGTATTGATATGGCTTCATTATTTATGCTACCTTTCAGCAGGATATAGTTTCCTTCCTTATCTCTTTTAATTAGATCAACTTCTGCTTTTGCTTGATCTGAGATAAGGATAGCTACCCCTGCTTTTTTGGCTTTACCTGAAGCACAATAGATTCTGCTCCAACCTTTTACTTTTACTCTGTATCTCCCTGCTTTAAGTGTGTTTCCTGTAAGCAACATTTTTGAGGGTTCTGATTTTTGATACAGTCTGCTATCCATCTGCCTTTTATGGGAACGTTCCTCCCATTCACATTTACAGTTAAAATTACTAATTCTGTATTTCCTGCCATTATATTATCCCCATATTATGCTTTTTCCCTTGACCCCCCTGAACCCCTTCCCCGATATTTAATTTATAGACCCCCCTTGTAATGCACAGCCCTCCCTTTTTTTAGTATCCTTCCCCCTCCCTCCAAGTCCCTTCCCTTATTCTCCTTTTCCTTTTCCCTTTTCCTCTCCCCCCTTTTAATGAGGTGAGAGAAAATTCTCTGAAAAACAAATATGTCAATTATTTACTCTTTGAGCCTCTTCTGATGAGAGTAAGATTCACACAATGTTTCTCCCCCTCTCTAAATTCCCTCAGATATGGTATATTTTCTATGCCTCTTCCTGGGATGTAGTTTCCCTCTTTTTATCACTCCTTCTTCTTTTTCTGATACTAACCCCTTCCCTTTACTACACCCCCTTTTTTATATCAGTAAAATCAAATTATCCATGAGTATTTTCTATATATCCACAACAGAGATAAAGTTCTCAAGGGATCTGTGTACATTTTACTGTTTCTCTTCAGTCTTATGGATGTAGATCAAATTTTTTGTTTAAGTCTGTTTTATTTTCTTAGAAACATATGAAATTCCTCTATTTCATTGAATGATCATCTTCTTCCATGGAAAAAAATGCTAAACCTAGCTGTGTAGTTTATTTTTGGTTGCAATCCTTGATTTTCTCACCTTTTGGAATATCAGGTTCTAGGCCCTTATATCTTTTAATGTGGAGGCAGCCAGATCTTGAGTGACTCTTATTGTGGCACCTTGGTATTTAAATTTTTTTTTTCCTAGCTGCTTGCAAGATTTTCTCCTTTGTGTGGTAATTCTGCAGCTTAGCCACAATATTCTGTGGTGTTCTTTTTTTAGAGTCTTTTTCAGAAGGAGTTCAATGAATTCTTTCAACGTCTATTTTCCCTTCTGTTTCTATTATCTCTGGACAGTTCTTTTTGATGATTTCCTGTAAAATAGAATCTAGGCTCTTTTTTTTGGTCATAGTTTTCAGGAAGTCCAATGATCCGCAGATTATCTCTCCTAGATCTATTTTCCAGGTCTATAGATTTTCCCAGTAAGTATTTGACATTATTCTCCAGCTTTTCTTTTCTTTTTTTTTTTTTTTGTTTGTTTTGTTTGACTGATTCTTGGGTTCTCAATGAATCATTCATTTCTATTTGTTCCATCCTGAATTTTAAGGAGTTATTTTCTTCATTCACAGTTTTTAGTTCTTTTTGTATATGCACAATTGCATTTTTAAATGAATTATATTGCTCTATTGAATTTTTTTCCATTTCCCTAATTTTTTTTAGAGGATTATTTTCTTTTTCCAATTCAGAAATCCTATTTTCTTGAGATTTTTTTTATCTTTTCCAGTTCAGAAATCCTACTTTCCTGTGATTTTTTAACCTTTTCTAATTCACAAATTTTGTTTTGCTGAATCTCCTGTGAATTCTGTATATTTTCCAACTCCAATTTCAGAACGTTGTTATTCTCTATCATAGCTTCTCTTTCTTTTCCCCATTTTTCTTCAACTCTCTTAATTTTTTAATAGTCTCTTCTAGGAGAGAGTTATGTGATGGGAGGCAGGAATCTTTCCCCTTTAGGCTGTTATCTGCTGAGTCTCTGCTGTTAACATCCTTGGGGTTGGATACCCGCTCTTTCTCTGTGTAGAAAGAATTGACTGTTCTTCTTTGCTTTTTACTCATGTTTTAAAAGTCTTTTTGGGTCTTTCCTTGTGGTAGGAAATTATTTATTTATTTTTTTTACCAGCTTCCTCCCAGACTGGATGGATTCAGTGGCTCCTGTGCCTGTGCTAAGATTGAGCTCTGGGAGAGAGTTCCCCACCCCCTCCCTGAAAGTGCTTCAGAGGTGATTAGCAGGGCTGTGCTTTGAGGGTGCTGTGTGTCCTAGCAACTTCCCTGAGGTTTAACACTGAACAGTAAAGGCAACACAAAGCCCAGCCAATGTGTCCCGTGGGGCATGGATGTCAGAAGCTGATGTGAAAAGCCCCTGCACTCAAACTGGAAGTGTCTGCCCTGAAACCGGTGTCCCTATTTCAAAGGTTCTGCTTCTCTGGGACTTCCAGGGCTGAGTTCCACAGCCTCCAGCCAAGCCAGGCACTATATTTTGACTTGGGCCGTGTCTGCCAGCTTTTCAATCTCTTAACTACCCCCAGGTGAAAGCCTGGACAGCCTAAGTCGGCCACAGCCACAGTGCTGAGAACTGTTGAGTCACTTCCAGATTGGGGTGGTTCTAGTGTCTGGCTTCATATTTTAAAGAGGCTTAATTTCTCTTCTGAACTGCTTTTTTATAAGCAGAGAAGAGTTAACTGCCTGTGCCAGATTCTTCTATCTCAGTGGCTTCTCTGATCCCAGAGCCCTCCCCAGCGCAATCTGCACAGTGTGCTACCACCCAACCGTCTGTGCTGGCCTCTTTATTTTTTTTCTCCCCTGGGAACCGACCTTTTCTGTTGAAACTCCAGTTTCTCTTCAGCTGGACAGTCGTGCTTCCAGTCCTTGTGGTTTCTATCAGTCCAGCATTATTTTTGAGGCTGATTTAACTAATTGGTATTGAGGGAAGAAGAGAGCTCACAAAATCACATGTTATCTTCTCCGCCATCTTGGCTCTGCCCCCCTGATTATCCAAGTTTCTTGGGCTAAAAAAGTATTTCATCCTATTTTAACTGGTTCTATTATTACAGAATTTTGGAGGGCTCTTTTATGGTTGTTTAGAGGTGAATATGTGAGAACTATGGTAATTTACTGCTTATTCTGCCATCTGCCCTGGCTCCCAAAAGTTCTTACATATCTTTTATACTTTTTTTTTTTCTAATCTTATATCTCTGTTGTTTTAGATAAGTCTAATGAAATTTCTTTATTTATTTACAGTTTGTTACTCTAGTAGTTTATGTCATGATGGAAGTAAATGTCCCACATATGTGAGATCAAAATAACTGTAACCTTTTCAATTAAACACTACTTTTAAAAATTGCAATTCAGAATTTTAATTTTTTAAAGAAAATGTTAAAGGCTCTTCACTGAAACCATATTAAAGAGAGTATCTCAAATTTTAACCTTTTCTTTATGACTTATCCATCAGAATCTTTAATGATATTGTGTTTATTATGTGATATCCTTAGGAATCATTTGAGGTATGGCACTATTTCTTGTTAAATACTTTTATATAGCTATGATCCATGAGTTCTGCTGTATACCTCCTCATGCTCAGACTGTGAAATATTATTTCTTGCTAAATGTAATGTGTCCAGGTTTTCTGCTGAACATCATTTTCTAAGAATAATATTATAGATAAGTCACTTAATCCTGTTTCTCCAGTCTTCTTATTTGTAAAATCATCTGCAGAAGAAAATGGCAAATTCCCCTAGTATCTTTATGAAGAGAATGCCAAATTGAAGTGTAAGAACTGACCAAAACAACTCAACAGTAGAAGTAAAGCAGGTGCAGCAGCAGCAGAAACAATGACAAAGATGATCAATGAAGACAGACAAGTTTACTATAATTGTTCACAGAATAAGTATATAGAAGATACAAATAGGGGTCTGATGGGTTTTCTTAAAACATATGGGAGCATATATTTTGTAGTATCTGTTTGAACTAATAGAATTTAGAGGTTCTTATGGATTTATTGGGTTGTATTCTAAAAAATCAAACTTTCACTTGTAGCTTTCAGAAAAGTGCAATATTATATTAAATTTACTTTTGGTTAGGTCCTGCCTTTCATTGATTTAGTATCTTTATGAAATAATCATGCTTATAACCAAATACACACATATTATTTTTGTTATTTATTTTTATAGAATCATTGTTACAGAAAATTTCTTATTACTTTTAAATATATATATATATATATATATATATATATATATATATATATATTTTTTTTTTTTTTTCTTTATCTTTTAAATTTTAAGTCTTGATAAATGCATTTGATCAAAAGGGGCAGTTTCCCTATACTATTTTCACTCTTCCCTCCTACAAATCAATCTTTGATACTCAACATGTTTTTGAAAACTTGTCATATTACATTCTCAGTCATTTGCGTATTCTCTGTTAAGTGCTCTGATGTTTTAAGTCAGAAAAAGAGTCTTAGCATTCATATTAAGTGACAAGAAGATATACATGTGGAATCTGATTAACTAGCAGATGATAGTAAATGTATAGAAGCCACACTGCTATTGAATCCTTTTCAATTGTTTAATATGATCCTAAAGGAAAATGGAATATTTCCAAAGTGCCCTGCTTATTATCAGCAAATTAAGCTTTAGATTTACACAAATGGTCTGCAATTTTTAATTAACTTAATGTTTAATTTTTCATTCTCAAGCTTATGAGCAACAAAATTTTATCTCCAGTTTCAACTTTCGTTTACATATTTTAAAGGTTCACAATTCTTCTTTCCAACATTAAAGCTTTTGGAGCGCTGGAGAGTAATATTACTCTTGTATTTGGGAAAGTTATAATAATCTCTTTTATGTATGCTCATGACACACAAAGAGGTTGGAATAAAACTACATTTTTTTTGACTGATATCTGGCCAAGAGCTAGGCCATCAGCTATCCTGATAAGAAGAGAAAAGTATTGTAAAGGGAGATTAGAACTTAAATATCATATTGCTTCTGTCAATTAGCTGTGTCCTCTGGAATGATACAGTATGCAAAAGCATAAAATTAGAATCACTAAAATATAAGTAGACAAATAAGAAGAACTTTGAGAAGAGAAAGAGGAGAAATTACACAATTAGGAATTTCACAAATTCCAAATAAAATTTTGAAAAGCTCCTTATGATTCTGTCATAATACTAAATCATTACTATCATTATACAATGCAATTTTAAGAATTTTTTTAAGCAAATTAATTTTTTTTCTGAGTTGATGTAAATTTGTCTGTGGTTTAATAATGTTCTTATTAACTTTTTCAAGACACTATATGACACCACTAATATTCTGATGGGGGGAGAAATCTAATGGAATTTGCAAAAGAAATAATTCTTTTTTATTTAAAAAATTGATTTTTATTATAGCCTTTTATTTACAAGATATATGCATGGGTAATTTTTTTCAGCATTACCAGTTGCAAAACCTTTTGATCCAACTTTTCCCCTTTCCCCCCCACCCCCTCCCCCAGATGGCAGGTAGACCAATACATGCTAAATATGTTAAAGTATAAGTTAAATACTATATATGTATACATGTCCATGCAGTTATTTTGCTGTACAAAAAGAATCAGACTTTGAAATAGTGTACAAGTAACCTGTGAAGGAAATAAAAAATGTAGGTGGACAAAAATAGAGGGATTTGGAATTCTATGTAGTGGTACATAGTCATCTCCCAGAGTTCTTTGGCTGAGTGTAGCTGGTTCAATTAATTACTGCTCTATTGGAACTGATTTGGTTCATCTCATTGTTGAAGAAGGTCACATCCATCAGAATTGATTATCATATAGTATTGTTGTTGAAGTATATAATGATCTCCTGGTCCTACTCATTTCACTCAGCATCAGTTCATGTAAGTCACTCCTGGCCTTTCTGAAATCATCCTGCTGGTCATTTCTTGCAGAACAATAATATTCCATAAAATTCATAAACCACAATTAATTCAGCCATTCTCCAATTGATGGGCATCCACTCAGTTTCCAGTTTCTGGCCTCTACAAAGAGGGCTGCCACAATCATTCTTCCACATACAAGTTCCTTTCTCTTCTTTAAAATCTCTTTGGGAGGGGGCAGAGCCAAGATGATAGAGAACCACATGTGACTTTTTAAATTCCTTTCATACCCTGAAGACCAATTATTAAGTTCAGCCTCAAAAATAGTGCTTGACTGGTAAAATTCACAATGATTAGAAGTTCAACAACTTACCAGCTGAAGATAATCTGGAAGATCACCAGAAAAGGTTTGTTCTGAGCAGTGGGAACAGACCAGTGCAAATAGGGATTGAACTAGAGGCTAGCATATTGAGCAGACTGGGTGGGATGGCCTCTGTGGTTAGAAAATTTACAGAGATAAGCTTGGTTGCAAAGCAGTAGGCCAGCAGAGACCAGCAACACTAGAGGATACTCTAAAAAATGCCAGAACCCAACAAGATCTAGCTATACCCACCCCAAACCGGAAGTGACTCAGCACAGACCACAGCACAGCTGTTCAGTTGCATTCTGCAGCATGGGCTGGAGCAGCCTCTAATCTGGACAGTGGGGGGCTTAGACTAGGGCAATAAAACTTCACCTGCATGACTGTGCAGCCCTGTGCAGAGACACTTCCATTCAGTGTGGGGCTATGTGCTGTCAGGTGCTAATACCTACAACTTCACAGCGGGCTTTAGCTTGTGGTAGTGGCACTTTTGCTACTCAGCCATTAACCCCAGGGCATTCACTAATCTGCACAGTGGGGTTCTTCACTGGGCATTTCCACAGCTCAGCCCTGTGTTACTGAGGCCTGAATTACTTCTGGTGGGGGAACATTTTCTTAGAGCACTCCCATAACTCACTGCTCTTTGTAGCCCATTTTCAAGATAGCTACTGTTCATATATCTATCCCTGCTCTGCAGAGGAAGCTGGTAACCTCCTTGCCCTGAAGGTAGACCGTATAGGCTTAAAAAAGATGAGTAAAAAAATCAAAAGGAGGATTGATAGCTTCTATACAGAAAGAGAGCAGGTTATCAACCTCAAGGAGACTAATAGCAGTGCCCAGACAATAATCCAAAGGGAATGTAACCTGGCCCACATCACACAAACCTCTCCTAGAAGAGGCTATTAAAAATCTTAAAAGAAATCTAGAAGAAAAATGGGAAAAAGGAAGAGAAGTTATGCAAGAGCTTAACTTCCTGAAATGTGAATTGGAAAATGTAAACAACTCCCAGAAAGTGCAGGGAAACATAATTTGTAAATTGGAAAATGTAAACAACTCCCAGGAAAGTAGGATTATTGAAATGGAAAGATAAAGAACTCCCAAGAAAGTAGAATTTGTGAATTGGAGAAAATAAAAAAACTCCCAAGAAAGTAGAATTGGTGAATTGGAAAAAGAAAATAACTCATCAAAAAAAAAAAAAAAAAAAAAAAAAAAAGTGAAATGAAAAAAAGTTCCATAGAGCAAAACAACTCATTTAAAAACTCAATTGGATATATACAAAAAGAAGTAAATTATATATATATATATATATATATATGAAACTCATTAAGAATCAGAACTGAGCAAATAGAAATGAATGGTTCATCGAGACATCAAGAATCATTCAGGCAAACCAAAAAAAAAAAAAAAAAAAAAAAGGAAAAATTAGAAAAAAAAATACATATCTACTTGGAAAATGAAAGACCTGGAAAATAGATCTAGGAGAGATAATCTGAGGATTATTGGACTTCCCAAAAATTAAGAAATTAAGAAAAAAAGATCCTAGCTTCTATTTATTGGAATCATCATAGAGAACTGACCAGATGTAATAGAACCAGAAGATAAAATAGGCATTAAAAGAATTCATCAGACACCTTCTAAAAAAGACCCTAAAATAAAAACTCCAAGGAATATTGTAGCAAACTTTCCAGAACTTTCAGACTAAGGAAAAATATTACAAGCAGCCAGAGGGGGAAAAAAAAATCAATACCAATCCACAATAAGGATCACTCAAGATCTGGCTGGATTTAGAGTAAGTAATGAGGAAACCAAATTATCATTCTTTGCTGATGATATGATGGTATACTTAGAGAACATCAGAGATTCTACTAAAAAGCTATTAGAAATAATCCACACCTTTAGCAAAGTTGCAGGATACAAAATGAACCCACATTAAGTCATTAGTATTCTTATATATCACTAACTAAATCCAACAGTTAAAATTACAAAGAGAAATTCCATTTAAAGTAACTACAGAAAGTATGAAATATTTAGGAATCTATCTGCCAAAGGAAAAGCAAAAACTATATGAACAAAACTACAAAACACTTTTTACACAAAGAAAATCAGATCTAACCAATTGGAAAAAAATATTAAATGCTCTTGGATAGCACGAGCAAATATAATAAAGATGACAATACTACTTAATTTATTTATTTAGCGCTATACTAATCAGACTCCCCCCAAAAATATTTTAATGACCTAGAAAAATGACAACAAAGTTTATATGGAAGAACTAAAGGTCAAGAATTTCAAGGGAATTAATGGAAAAAAAAATTCAAATGAAGGTAGCCTAGCTGTACCAGATCTTAAATTATATTATAAAGCAGCAGTTACCAAAACCATTTGGTATTGGCTAAGAAATAGACTAACTGGATCAGTGCAAATAGGTTAGGTTTCAAAGGACAAAAACAGCCAATAACTTAATAATGTAGTGTTTTGACAAACCCAAAGACCCCAGCTTTTGGGATAAGAACTCACTGTTTGATAAAAACTGCTGGGAAAATTGGAAAATAGTATGGGAGAAATTAGGCATTGACACACACACTTAAAACTGTACACCAAGATAAGGTCAAAATGGGTTCATGACCTAGGAATAAAGAATGAGATTATAAATAAATTAGAAGAACATAGGATAGTTCAGACCTGTGGAAGAGGAATGAATTTATGACCAAAGAAGAACTAGAGATCATTATTGATCACAAAATAGAAAACTTTGATTATATCAAATTAAAAAGTCAAATGATGACCAAAGTAGAGAGTGACAGAAATGGAATTAGATTCCAATCCTTGTGTTTCTAAATCAAGCAGTTTTTTTTAATTGGCATAAATAAAATGTGCAACTATATCTGCTTTCATTATGTCATACAGTTTAAGCAATTCTCAAAACAAAAAATCAAAAATCTATTTTTTTTCATTAATGAATGTTTAAGGGGAGGAGAGAAATTGGGTTTCTTTCTTGTCCACATTTAGTTGATGTAGTTACAGTTACTGTTTAATTACTATCAAAGTGTTACTATGTAATTACTATAAAATAATTGCTACTTTATGGTCATATCTTACATACACTACCTGGAGAATTTAATATTAAAATCCTTTAGGAATATTGACAATTTTAAATTCACTCATTGATATTGTCCTTTTCAATTCAATTGAAGAGAAAAGTTTATATTTACTAAAGGAGATGACAGGACGTAAGCGATTAAGAGGCAATGTAGCTAGTGTATAAGCTAGTGAATCTTAGTGCCAAGAACTTGGTCAAATTCAAATATGCCCCACTTTCTGTAACACTAAGTAAGTCTCTTTCTCTCTCAATGTTCTTGAAAACTTCTAAGAAAATAAGATTATTTCCTTCACTGGGAGATGGAATTTCCTTACTTGGGAGTTCCGTAGGCCAAAGAAATTAGAGATTTTATATCTACTCATTTTTTGATCATATTATTCAATTCCGTTGACTCACATAGGAGATAGGTGAAGAAAGTTCAGTCTTCAACCTCTTTCCATCATATACACATACATATGTTCCATATCTTACATTTGTTATCATGATGTTATCATAACATGTGTCTGTCTGTCTGGAGTTATTTCCTGATAAGACAAAAGTTTGTTATATAATCTGTATATTCTGCTGCAATACAAACCTCCCAAAACAAAAACAGTACTCTAATGCTTTTCTGAATTAATTTTTGTAGAAATTTGCTCATGTTGTTTTGGTTTATTTGTTTTTTTATTTGTTTCAAGTTTTGATTGTTATTGTTATTTAGCTTTCAGACATTTCATAAGTTTTCCACTTGGTTTATTTCTGTAATTCAGCAACCATGCCTTTCAGCTCAGCTTTCTGATTATCCATTATATATCACAATGTCTCCTTTACTTCCTTACTTTTGAGACTATTAAATATTATTCATCTCTGATATATGTGTGCCCTAACTTCACACATTGTCTATCCAATTAGTTAATTTAGCAACAAGTATTTGTAAATAATAGGCACCATGTTAGCTCTAAGAATACAAATAAAATAATGAGACATGTGTTGTTAAGGAGCTAATATTATTTTTTGTAATAGATTTTTATTTTTCCAAATATATGCAAAGATAGTTTTCAGCATTCACCTTTGCAAAACCTTGTATTCCAAATTTCTTTCCCTTCCTCCTTCACTACCTCTACCTTAGCCAGTAAGCAATCTAATATAGTCAAACATGTGCAAATATTCTCACAAATTTTCATATTCATCATGTTGCACAAGAAAAAAATCAGATCAAAAGGGGAAAAATGAGAAAAAAACCAAGCAAACAAAAATCAACAGCAAAAAGATAAAAATGCTCTCTTTTTATTGTTAGTTTTCATAGCTCTCTCTGGATGCAGATGACTCTTTCCCTGCCAAGATTATTGGAAATGCCTTACATTACCTCATTGTTGAAAAGAGCCAAGTCCATAACATTTGATCATATAATATTGTTGCCATGTTCAAAATTCTTTTGTTTCTTCTCCATTTCACTTAGTATCAGTTCATTTTAAGTTCTTCTAGGAATTTTAGTTCTACTTGTATCCAATTCATTTTTTTTACAGACTTTGCTTGTTATTTTTACCTCTTTATATTTTTTCTGAATTTGTGTTTTTATCTTCCCTAGTGCCATCTTTGCTTTATATGTTTAGGCTATTTGTTGTTGTTTGCTTATTTTTCAGCCATATTTATTTATTTATTTAGCTATCTATTTATTTATTTATTATTCATTCATTTATTTATGTATTTATGTATTTATTTTTGGCTTTGAACTTTATATCAAAATTGCAGTCTTTTCTGGCATGGAGCAGGGAAGAATATTATTTCAAGCTTCAGATTTTTTCACATTGCTGTTTTCAGACCTACTTCTTTTTCAGTATTTCCAAAGTGCTGTGATCTGGTGAGACTTAGAGTTACTGCTCCCTTGGTTTGTGATATGCTTCTTAATGCAGGAAAGTCTACTGATCCCTTAGGGTTACAATAAATACTGTTCCATAAAGATCCTTCTTCCTTTTGCCTGAAACTGTTTCACTCTTCCCTTGAACTGTAACAAAGAAGTGAATATAGGCAAAGGAGTTACCAAATAATAGCTGATCCCACATTAAATGGTAATATAGTGGTAAATTATAGTCTTTCTCACCAATTGCAAAGTCTTCTTTATATCTCTGACTTGAAAGCTCCAAAGAATGCTTTTTTCTTGTTATTCTCTAGTGGCACTATTGGTATTTAATCCACATTGCATCTGAGCTATCCCTTCCCACTTGTCACAGATCTCTCCTTTAAAGTCCTTCAATTGTTTTAGGCTAGAATAATGTATCACCTGACCTTTTATAGGCTCTAGTAAGCCAAATTTCATTTTGGCATCATTTTAAAGTTATTTGGAGGAAAACGTTGGGAGAGCTCACATGAATTATTGCTCTATTCTGTCATCTTGGCTCTCCTAGATGTTCCAAAATACCTTTTATAATTCCTCATACCTCATAATCTCCAAAGCCTTGTACCTTTTGCAGTTGCTGTTGACTTTGTCTAATTATCATGCACATTAACATGAAACACAAAAGAGATAAGTATACTTTCTTCCTATTATCCCTTCCCAACCTCCAGAATGCTTCATTGGAATTCAAGGTCATAATATAGTAGAATAAACTGGAAGAAAGGCTTAACTAGTTCACTGGACTGTGAGAATTAACAACTTGCCCCATGCTGGAAAGATTTCAATTATCTCAAAAGCTGATTAGTATATGCTTCCTGAGGATTATCCTAGCTAGTGCTATCCAGTTCTCTGGCCACTTAAGGAGGAAATCATTAGCTGAAGCAAAGTATGTATCAAATAGAAATATAAAATGAACATCACTTCTATGTAGTCTCTTTCCACTTCAAGCTGTTAGGAATCAATACTTATATAACCTATAAACATTCTTAAAGTCATTATTCAATGAATATGGGAAGATCTGAAATATGTATATATCTGATAAGGCCCTCACATTCAATTAATAACTACCTCAATAGAAAGCTATTTCAATGCAAACATGATAATTTACAGCTTCAATTCATAAATACTTCAATCCAAAAATATGGTAATATGTTAAAACATATAGGGAAACATGTTTCAAGATTAAGAATTAGAGAAAACCAAAAGCAAATAAACCAAAGAAAAAACTTGACTCTATATAGTATGAGTATTTTCTTCAACATAAGAGCTGGGTGACCAGGCCTAACAAACACAAAAACATCATAAAAATAAAATTTATCATGAAATTGTCATTTATCATGACTGCTGATAAACTGTTATATTATCTCATTATTAGTTTTTGTACCTTTCTATATAAAGTTCTATATAAGTTTGCTCCATCAAATATATATTTCACCAAATTTTATAAAAATATAAGTGAGAACATGTGTTGCACAATTAAGATGACATTAATGTGATTCATTTAGAGGCAACTTAGGCCAAAATATAGGAAAGTAAAGGTACAGACAATTTTTAAAATATCCCAATTTATCATAGAAGAGGCAATGTCTCCCACCCTGCATAAGAAGTGGATGCACAAGCAGTGAGACAGGGACTGTCCTGTATGTTGGCACTTGCAGGAGGGTGCAGGTTTTGGTTTTGGTTTCCAGATCAGAAGGGAGAGCTAAGGAGAAGCTAGAGGCACCATTTTCCCAAACTCAGATGTGTTCACACTTATAGTTCCCATAAAAATATACAAACAAGAAAGAACCAAATCACAGAAATTTTCATCTTCATAGAACAGTAAAATTAAAAAAGAAAACCTCCTTGTATGCCAAATAGCAACATAATATGGTTACCTGACCAGAAATAATTTATGAAAGAGCTCAAAAAACTATAAAAATCAAAAGAGAGAGGTTGAGGAAAAACTACAAGAATATTAAGAATGACACACACAAAAAAAACATGATTATGAAAACAAAAGTTAACTAATTATAAAGGAAGATAAAAGTTTTGATAAAAAATAATGCTTGGAAAATTAGAATTGGGCAAGGGGAAGACAGTGAAGCTATAAGAGAGCAAGAAATAACAAAACAAAAAATGAAGAATGAAAAAATGGAACAGAATATGAAACATAAGATAAACAAGAAATCTGGAAAACAGATCAATATAAGAAAATTAAAGAATAATTAGATTACCTGAAAGATGTGACCAAAAATATATGTTGACACAATAATGCAAGAAATACCTGAAGAAAATGTTCTGTCTGGAGTGACAGAACATGAGGGGAAAGTAGAAAATGAAAAAGAAATGCACTTATCACCACCACAAAGATATCCTTTGGGAAAAACATAGGAATATTTTCTCAAATTTCAAAACCTTCTATCAAAAAGGAAATTTTTCAAGAAACAAACAGAAACAATTCAAATATCTTGAAGCTAAAATTAGAATTGTATAGAATATTTCAGCAGCCACAATAAAAGACTTCAAGTATATCAGCAATAAAAAGAAGTAGGCCTGCAGCCAAAAATATCATATCAAACAAAATTATCCATGATACTGAATGAAAAAAGTTGCATATTCAACTAACTTGTAAATTTTCAGGACTTTGTCTCAACCAAACACAAACTTTATAGAAAATTTAACAAATAAGACACTATATCAAAGAATATATATGTATATATATATATATGTATATATATTATAATATATATATATAAATTATATTGTATATATATATATATATATATATGTATATATATATATGTGTATATATATATATATATACATATATATATATATTAAAGCTTTTTATTTTCAAAACATATACAGGGATGATTTTCAACATTCACTCTTGCAAAATCTTGTTTTCCAAATTTTTACCTCCCTTCCCCACATCTCCTCCCTTAGATGACAAGTGATTCAATATATGTTAAACTTATGCAAATCTTCTATATATAGTTCCACAAATATCTTGCTGCAGGAAAAAAAAAAACCATCAAAAAAGAAAAAGAAAGCAAAATTAAATCAAACAACAAAAAGAGTGAAAATACTATGTTATGATCCACACTTAGTTTCCACAGTCCTTTCTCTGGATGCATTTATCACAAACCATTGGAACTGGCCAGAATCATCTCATTGTTGAATAGAACATAGAACCATATCCATCGGAACTGATCATCTTATAATCTTGCTGTTGCTGTTGCTGTATATAATGATCTCCTGTTTCTACTCATTTCACTTAGTAAGTACATCACATTTCACATGTAAGTCTCTCCAGGACACAGAAAGCATCCTGCAAATCATTTGTAATAAAAAATAACATTCCATAACATTAATATATCCTAATTTATTCAACTATTCTCCAACTTATGGACATTCACTCATTTTCCAGTTTCTTGTCATCACAAAAAAGGATGCCACAAAAGTTTTTTGCTTATGTGGGCCCCTTTCTCTCCTTTAAAATCTTTTTGGGATACAGGTCCAATGGAGCTATTGCTACATCAACAGATATACATGTTTGATAGTCCTTTAGGCATAGCTTCAAATTGTAATCCAGAATGGTTGAATCGTTTCACAACTCCTTGAACAATATATTTGTGTCTCAGTTTCCCCACTTCCTCTCCAACATTTGTCATTATCTCAGCCACTCTGAGAAGTGTGTTGTGGTACCTTCGAGTTGTTTTGATGTACATTTCTCTGATCAATTGTGATTTAGAACATCTTTTCATATCATTACAAAATAGAATAATTGCTTATTGAATTGAATAATGGCTTATATTCTTATAAATTTGAGTCAGTTCTCTAAATCTTTCATTTCTAAAATCAAAGAAGAGAGATTAAGGGGAAAAGTAGAAAAATAAGAGTAATCCAAGAAAATAAAGAAAATCAACCTACTGGAAATAGAGAATCAAAAGACTGAGGAAAATAATCCTTGAAAACTAGAATTGGACAAAGGGAAATTAATAACATTCTAAGGCACAAATAAATAATAATATAGACTCAAAATAAGAAAAAGAAGAGACTATGAAATATAATATCAGAAAAAAAAACAATTGATCTGGAGGAATAATGTAAGAATAGAAGAACCACCTGAGTTTGATTTAAAACAGAAAAATCTTGATATAATATTATAATAAATGAATTAGGAATATTGTTCTGAATTTCTACAAGAAGGGAAAACAAAATAGAAAACAACAATGATCAAAACGAAATAGGAAGCAACAATAATAAAACAAATCAAAAAAACAAAAACAAAAAACAACAGCAGCAACAACAACAACAACACTGATCACAACCTTAAAGAAATCTTTGAAGAAAAACTTTCATGATTTCCATAGGCAAAATTCAAGCTCCCAGGTTAAGGAGAAAATATGGGAAACAATATAGGGCAAAATATCATGGCGTTACAGTAAGGATTACATAATAT
The DNA here is from genome assembly GCF_048593235.1 of Sminthopsis crassicaudata. Classification (NCBI taxonomy): domain Eukaryota; kingdom Metazoa; phylum Chordata; class Mammalia; order Dasyuromorphia; family Dasyuridae; genus Sminthopsis; species Sminthopsis crassicaudata. The sequence continues at coordinate 538,354,918 of NC_133617.1, forward strand.
CTAGCAGCTATTGCATTAATTGTATCCCTTTTGGGAAGCAAGGGCGTTTCAGAGGAAGGGGAAAACAAAATAAAAAGTACACAACAGAGAACAAAAGAAAAATCTTCAAGGAAACAAAGAAAAAATGAATAGCTCTAAGTACAATAAGTAGTATTTATTATATAGGCTTTCTTGAAGTTGAAATGTGTTGTTTTATTTTACGAATGGTGTTTTATGTTTTCCAATGAACGTAACAGTGTTTGTTTTTTCTTAATTTGTATTTATTTAAAATGTAATGAAAAAAATAAGTCAATAGAAGAGAATTTTTTTTACAAAATATCTTATGATATTAATATCAAATAAAGTGAAGTGAAGTGAAAAATATATATGCTTACCCCAAACATTTTTCTGTCATAGAAGAAATTCATTAAAGTACAAATGGAAAAGAGAGTTCTTACATCATGAGACTCTCCAGATCCTCTTGATAATGAATGAAATTATGACTTCTTCAAGACCCTGTACACAGAATCTCGCACAAAAATGACATGGTCACTTAAAAAAAGTTTAACCATTCATAGAACAATAAACAACTAAATGAGGAATGTCACTTGTCTGGATTATGATCTCTAATTAGATGATCAACCCATAGAGCTAATACATCAGTATGTATACTTTGGCCAGACATTGTGTAAGGAGAATGAGCTATGCCTCAAAATGAAGAAAAAGAAGAGATTGAATTACTACTTAAGAAAAATGTTCGTGGTTCTTCATGGCCCCATATTTTTTGTTTGTTTGTTTTACTCCATGAAATAAATATATTTCTTTTTGACACCAGTATTCATCTAGTATTTATATTTATGGTAGGAAACCATAGGATACCATATACTTTGAGGAAGTAGAGTTGTTAGCAACAGAAACATATGATGAATGTCAATTAGGCTTAAATATATGACAAATGGAAAAATTTACACCAGATAATTTATGTCACCATCAAAGGTATGATCACAAAAGATCATTAGCTGGTCTGTAACTGGCAAGAACTCATCTATACACTGAGAACAGCTACATGGAACAGTGGATAGAACATAGAAATGGAGTTAAGAACACGTAAGTACACTTTTGCCCTCTAAAACAGCATATTAAAATTTCTTTGTAGTTAATAAGCAAAGCTATCATTCCCAGTCACTAAAGCAGCTCTAGAAGTTTTGAATAGTTTGTGCCAATCTTCAGAACTGAAAATAGGAGTTAAAAAATTGCATTAGTCATGAAGATATATCTATAGATCTACATATGTATCTAGTATACATATACACTATACATGTATATATACTATATATAGTAATAGTATATACTATATATATATGTTGTATTTTAATTTTAAATTCTATTTTCTATGCTATATTCTTTACTTAACATTTTGAAGCCTCATCTATGACTGAAATTATTTTGTTCTTAACTCATAAATAGTAAAAATATAAATAGCACATATATTCAATATGGATATATATTTCTACATTATGCAATATTTTTATTGGAACAGCTAAGTAGAAGAGTGAATAGAGCATTGGACTAGAAATCAAAAAGACAAGTTTCAAATCCAGTCGTAGACTTACAAATTGATGTGAACTTCTTCAGGTGTAAAGTGGATATAATAATAGTAACTTTTACTTCATAGTGTGCTTATAAGACTACACTTGTATTTATTAGACTTGTAAAGTGATTTGCAAATCTTAAAGCCATATATATACATACTAGCTATGATTATGATGTTTGTGATAATAACCTATGGTATGGGGTAGAAAGTTTAAAGGAATAGAAAGACATAATCTCAGAGATTAAGAAAAAAATAACCAAAATTCAAATCCTGTCTCTCACCCCTCTTGGCTGATTCATTTAACTACCAGTACCCCCAAGCAACTCTGTAAGACTAAGTAACAACAAAGTTACCCACGTAGAGGGAATTCCCTCCCTAGAAGTTACCAACATTCATGAAATTACAGATCTAGACTAATTCAACAAATAAATGAAATATCTATAGTATAGGTTTCAGAGTAATTTACTAATTAATGATTTAAATTAAATATAGTTAACCATAATCTGTCTGTCTAAACCAGAAAACACATTTTAATCAACCATCTGGAGGTTGAAATCTGGAGTATCAGACAGCTTTCTCCAGAATATAGCTAAGCACGCACAGTGTCCTTTGAGAGAGAGGCTTCTGAGCAAGGCTGACTTGCCTTGAAGTCTGACATGGTTTTCCTTCTTTTGGCTGCTGATCAAGATTTTGCTACACAATTGGCACAAACAGCTGTCTCTGCTGTGTGAACCATATGAACACTACATAATCCAGCATCTCATCATCTCATTAGTATTAGCTCACTTTTTGTGTGCTAGAGTTTGCATTCACAATATACAGTATGGATAGCTTGATAATATTTGATTCACACTTGATACATGCTCCTTCTGGGGTCCTAAAACTAAAGTGTCACTTACAGTAACACCTTCACACATAGTCTACTTGGAGCAATATGCATGTGAATCTTGTCACATTGTCAAAGGTTGTTTGCAAATTAAAAGCATGAAAGTAATTCCAACCGCCATACAAATGAACAAGTAGCATTGAAGATAATCTAAATATGCATGAGTTTTTTATTTAAAAAATTATATACCAACCCTTTTCTAGTGATCTTGCATTAAAATTGTATCCCGGGAAGAATGAGAATTGAATGTAGATTTATCAAAGGATTATTTCTTGGCATCCAGAGTTTTATAGTGTTGACAACTAAGCATATGGGAATCCATAATTCCAAAGGACATCTCAGCCTGGTACCATAAACTAAACAATTCTCCATCTGTGCTATTACTGGGAAATAGACCTTTAACCCATAATAGAATACCTTAAGCATGTACTTTACAAAAGCAGCTGTTTATTTTAATCTCAAAACATTAAACAGACAATCACTTTAAGGAGAAGCACCCACTGACTAAAAAAAAAAAGATATTTAGACTAAAAAGGGAATGAATACAGGTCCTGTCAATGATTTCATTTTTGACTTTTTTTGTTAGATTGGGGTCATTCATGTCACCATCTGCTACCTTATTTACTACATTTGTCAAAATCTGAGTGAGTATTCAGACTATTCATCTATGTATCTACATATTTCCAGCTGACCTAGATAATATTTTCTGTCTAATTTTGCTTCTCTTTGTGTCTTTCCACATCTATATGTGTGTGACACATACTATTATATTAATATATGTTGATCAATAATATGTATATACATATATAAACAAATATATGTGTTTAAGTGTATATATTTACATATACATATATACAGATATAGATATATATGGGGAGTGATCATGGAGAAGTGAAGAAACTGAACAAGAACAGAGATATTTAAATGATAAATATAATCCACGTATCTTTTGACATTGTTAGATACAACAATTTATCTATGTGAATGCTTCTTCAAAAAAAGCTGATTACACAAACACACACATATAAAAACACACACTTATAGTTCCTTGAAGGAAAGCAAGGTTTGTTTCATTTTCACATTTTCCTTTCTGTCATGCCTGACTTATAGTAGGTGTTTAATAAATGCTTGCTGATTGAATGATTGATTAATATATTTTCAATGTTATCTTATTCAGCATGTCTTTCATGCCAGTCATTATTGCTGATAAACTTTATCTTTTCATAATAAATATAAATCATTGTGTCACACAATTGAATCACAGGACTTGTTGGCATGCAGCTCTACAGCATCACCTGGAAAATACAGTCAGGGTATGAGGGACTTATTGGGAAGCCTAAAAGTTTGGAATCTTATAAAGTACAGCACAGATTCTCAAATGCAACTCTTATCAGCCCACATTCTTCATTTAAAAGCCAAGTGTGCTATGCATTTGTAACACTTATTCAGATTATAAAATTGTTTAGATTAATATGATAGTTCTGAACTCCTGTCATAGACTGAGAAATGTTTGTTTTGTTGTTGTTGTTGTTGTTGTTGTTTGGTTGATTTTCTTTTTGAGAGAATAGGTGAATTTCTTTAATGTACTTATGATTTCATTGAGGAAAACTTTTACAATTGTAGATCTCATTATAATTAACAATATAATTTTCATACAGAAATATTTAGAAACACTCTCAATAAATAACTTGAGGATGGCATTTGAAACAAGTCCTTTTGAACATTTTAAGTTCAAATGTATCTCCCTGTCTTATACTTTGCTTGAAACAAACAGTGAATTATTGTTCATAGTTGTCTCTACATTCTTATCTTGTATAAATGCTGATTTCAATATATGAAGGGGCAACACTGAAAAATATTTTTAGATTGTATTTTATTTTATTGTGTCAATTTTTTTTTAAAAAATGGAACAAAAATTAAACATTGCATGCCTTAGATGTCTCATGTAGTTGTTTGGGGGGGGGGAAATGGTGTTTTTTAAGAAATTGTCAAGGAAAACCAGTTTTTTATAAAAGTATGTTCCACACAAGAATATCAGGCTGTTATTATGGGAAAAAAAAAAAGGATTATTCTGGGAAGATGGCAAAGTAGGTCAGAAAATTTAAAGTTCTCCAGGTTTCCCTCACAAACAAAATAAAACTGTATAAATAAAACATAAACTGGTAAAAAGCAAGACTAGGAGCAAAGCATGGGTCCTCCTATGACAATGAGAGAATACAAGAGAAAGAAGACCTCAATGTGATGACCCTGTTAGCACCCTGGATACCTTAGAATCAGCCAGAGTCAAAATAAGCAAAAGTCTTTATCCTTGATCTTAAGTGGTAGAAGTCAAGGGGATAGATGCAGAATCTTTGCCACCTCACCTCTTCTTCTCCTGCCCAGAGTCAGTCTGGCTAGTCTTACTGCACCTCCTAGTCCCTCCCACAACACACCAAATGATTGAGCCAGCACAGGATAGTGGGAAGGACCATTTTCCAAGTATATTCTTATATTGTCCAATTGGTAATTAGCCTCAAGTGCTCCATTGTCCAACCTCAGTGCATTGTTTCAGCCCTTTATATCTCCCGTTTTCTTTTGTTTTAGAACACAGGTGATCATGCCATCCCCGACTTCTCAGGGAAGTGTGAACCCCAAAAAGAAGATGATCACGACCTCCTTGACTTCTCAGGAAAGGAGACAAAAACAATGAAAAGGAGGTGATCATAACCCCCCCCTGACTTCTCAGGAAGGGAAGTGAAAGCACTAGAAAGGAGACGATCATACCCTCCCTGACATCTCAGAAAGGAAGATGAAAAGCACCAAAGGGAAGTGGGGATTGCTGGTGGGTTTCTGGGCTGTAGGGTCTTATTAGAGACAGGTATGCACAAACCCATTAGTATGGGAGGTATTATACAGGCACATAGTTATAATGCACAAGCTATTAGTGATGAGTCCCCCACAGCCAGTGCAAGCTCAATGTGGTGTAACAAACATGAATTGTACATGCAAGTAGTAATATAACAAATAATATAAATCAACATGGTCTTGTAAAAGATTTCCAGAAGTCCTAGAAGGAAAGTATGTAAACAGCAGTCACACATATGCCTTCTTCAGCAGCCAAGAGATAGTCCAAAACCAATCTATTGTTCATTGCTTCAAATGTCAGGGAATCCAATGATCCTCGCAAGTTTTTGAAGTCCTGCAACAATCTTTTTTTTTGTGTGTTTGAGAATCCAATGATTCCCGCAGATTTTGAAGTCCTGCAAAAGTTTTATCATTTCTCAGAAAATCCAATGAATCCTGAGGGTTTTGAAGTTCAACAATCTTATCATGTCTCAGGGATTCCAATGATTCCTGAGGATTTTGAAGTCCAACAATTTTTGATGTCCATAAGTCAAATGCCATAACTGCCAGACTCTGTCAGTGGTGGGCACAATCAGTTTCAGAACCACCCGATGTATCTTGGGTCTTCTTCGTTTCAAGGATCTGCTCCATCTCTCTCCAATGGACAAGGTGAATACAGCTCATTGGCACTCATCTGATTCCTTCTCTATCGGTGGAGATACAAGCAAACCCTCTCCCCAAAGCAGGTAACCTATCTGGTCCCTTCCATTCACCACTTTTATGATCTCTCCACATCAACTGGCCATTATCTAAAGATAGTAGAGTTGCTTGCACTGGACACTTCTGGTGGGTTATAAAACCTGTCTTCCGGAGCCAGAGCATCTTTGTCAAAAATCAAGAAGTTAATAATATTTAGAACTAGATTTAGAAGTTCTCTAGGATTATCTGTGGGTCCCCTTTTCTTTTTTTTTTTTTGGAGGAGCGTATTAATGTCTCTATTTCTCTTCTCTAGTATTGCCTGTCCTTGAGGATTAAAAGGTATACCAGTGGTGTGTAAAATCTTATACTGTGCACAAAAGTGTGCAAAATATTTAGAGGTATATGCAGGTACATTGACACTTTTTTTTTTCTTTTTGCTTGTGGTAAATGCATTGTAAATGCTTGTTTAAGGAATTCTGTGACCATTCGAGCTGTCTCTTTTGCTGGTTGCTGGTATTGCAAAATTAATCCTGAAAAAAGTGTCTACCCCAAAATGGATAAAAGACAGATGATCATAAGATTTATAATAGGTCACATCCACTTGCCAAATTTCATTAGGTCTCAAATGATGAGGGTTCTTCCCTATAGGAGGGTGGAAAGGAAGGCTAGTTGTACTGGCTTTTAGTATGCTTCTAGCTTCCTCTCTTGTTATTCCAAATTGTAAATGTAAAGCTCGAGCAGCCTAATGATATTTAAAATGAGATTCTTGGGCTTCTAGAAATAAATGAGTATTGGCCTAGATGGTTAGAAGGTTATGTGCCTTTGAATTGCCATCAAAAATAGGACGTGAAAGTCTACTATGAGATTGGACGTACAATACATAAATCTTACATGGATGCTTTCTCAATTGTTCTTGAAGTTCCTTAAAGAGCTGATATATATTAGAGGCTACACATTTTATTTGGACTGTGGCAATTCTTTGTACCACACCTACTGAATAGGCTGAATCAGATACTATGTTTATACATTCTGAATAATAAGTAAGAGCTAGAATGATTGCATACAATTCTTTCTGCTGAGTGGACTGAAAAGGAGTGCTGACTACTCTTTTTATAGTTAAGTGACAAGAGTTTACAGCACAAATATTATGCTGGATCCATCTGTAAAGATAGTTGGTCCTTTAAGAGGAACTTTAGAAACCTTTTCTTCAAGAATCCATCACCAATATCTTTAATGCAGACCCTGTGTAAATTTTGGACCATGGCTAATAAAATTTGCCACTCTGGGATGGTTTCACAGCATATATTAATTTGTGCATTAGTATAAAAGGTATATATCTTGTCAGATCTTAACCCAGATAATTGTACTGCATGTTTAATGGCCTGTGATAAAAATTCTAGCCACAAGCATTGGGTAAGGAGTAAGGCTTTGTTCTGGTTGTGCTGGGAGGTTCACCCACTCTATCACACTGTCTCCCTGATGAAGGACTGCTATGAGTGCCTCTTTTGTAACAAAAACTGATATTTTCAAGGGTTTTTGAGTGACTCTTTCAACCACATTGGATAAAGCCAGTTCCACTTCTCTTAAAGCCTCTTGAGCTTCTTTTGCAAGCTGATGTGGTGAGTTTAAAGCATTATCTTCTCTTAAAATGTCATATAATGTTTGCAAGTGATAGGAAGTCAAGGCTAACACTGGATGCATCCATTAGATATCTCCTATCAATTTCTGAAAGTCATTTAAGGTGTTTAACTTCTCTGTTCTTAAGGAAAGTTTTTGTACTGTAAGCATCTTAGGGTATACTTTATATCTTTGAATTTTTCCTGGAGCTCTGTGCAATTCATAGTTCCTTAGTGTTTCCATGGTCTTTTCTAGATTCTAACATTTGTTCCTCAGGTGCACATCCCAATATATCATCCATGTAATGTAATAACATTACTTTTAGAAATGCTTTTCTTACTGGAGTAAGAGCAGCAGCAACATACATTTGACATATATTAGGGCTGTATTTCAATCCCTATGGCAACACTGTCTATTCATATCTTTTATAAGGCTCAGCTAAGTTAATGCTGAGCACTGAAAAGACAAATCTTTTCATATGCTCCTTATCTCAAGGAACAAAATAGAAACAATCCTTAATATCTATAACACAAAGAGGCCACTCTCTAGGCAATTGAGTCAGAGATGGAATTCCAGGTTGAAGAGTTCCCATAGTTACCATCTCTTCATTTACCTTTGTTAAATCAGTCAACATCCTCCATTTTTCAGATTTCTTTCTTACAACAAATACTGCAGAATTCCAAGGACTTAGAGAAGGTTGTAAGTGTCCTTGGTCAAGTTGTTCCTCTACTATATCTAGTAAGGCCTAAATTTTATCCCTAGCTAAGGGCCACTGTTCTATCTACACTGGTGTATCAGTTTTCCATTGTATAGGAACAGAGAAAGTGTTGGCAGGCCTTCAATAGCAGCCCTGCTTAAAAAAACAAAGTACTCATTTTTAATCCTAATTATTGTAAAATGTCTCTTCCTCACAGATTGATGGGGATTTTTTCATCTGTAAAAGCAGTAAAAACTCCTGTTTTGCCCTCAAAAGTCCACCTCAAAGGGGTAGCACTAACTTCAGCTGCTGTTGATCCTCCTATGCCAGACATTTAGGTGTCTGCCTTAATCCTTGGCCAGTGACTGGGCCAGTTGGCACCTCTAATGACTGTATAGTCTGCATCAGTGTCTACCAATCCTTCTAATGATGTGATAGTGAGATAGTGAGCATATGTCAGTCAGCTGTCACGGTTGCTGGCCCCTGGATTTTGTTGCTTGAAGTCAGAATCTGGGCAACTATCACCAGATGGCTTATTAGGAGTCTATATCAATAAACCTGATGCCACTACTTCTCCTGGTTGATAAGTCAAACATTGTCTGCCTGTATTAATGACTGGGATATTACCTACACATTCCCGTTTCCCACATCTGTGTATGGATGGACACTGTTTTATAAGTGCACTCAGGAGGTGAAATGGTCAAGCCTACTATTCCTGGAGGCAAGGGATCCATAGGCTAGAGAGGAACAGATTCACATCTTCAGGGGATATCTCAGTTCTCCCAGCTATATACAACTCTATTCTCCCCAATTGTTATCCCTTTCTCTTATCAGGTTGCTTTCTGGCTGATTGGTCATGTCTGGGTACTGAACTTCTAGGCACTCTCTGGGTATAGCATCGGCTGCCATCATGCCCCAAGTATTTTTTTGCCTTGGGCCCTGGGGCTGGGCCCCTCATCACATTTCCCTGAATCAGTCTATATTCTGATGTCCAATGGAACCCTGTGTTGCATTTTGGACATGGGGTATTGGGTCTTGTTCTCCCACTCTGTTTTCTCAGTATGTCTCTATGCCAATGTTGAGCTTTCAGATGCACTACTTTACCACATTGAAAGCATTAATGAGTCTCTCTAGAAGTCCCTTGCCAAAAGGGACCATGGCTTCCCATGTTGGGATCTTGGGAAATCTGCATCATAGCCTGGCTATAAAAGATATTTGTGCCCACTGTGACAAAGCATCTTAGGATCTCCTCTAAAGGAGTATCTTTGTGTAGTCCTAGTATAATTCTTCTATAAATCTCATTAGCATTTTCTTTAGCAAGTTGCCTTATAATAATGTCTGTTACTGCATTTTCATCATTAGTTCATATGACAGCTATCTGTAAACGTCCCACAAAATCAACAAAGGGCTCATGTGGCCCTTGTGCAATGTTTGTGAAGGCCTCACCCTTGCTTTTATCGGGGAGAAAAGCCCATGCTTTGATAGCATTAGCAGCAATTTGCTCATATGCTGCTATGGAGTAATTAATCTGTACTGAAATGTCTGAATAAGAACCTACACCCATTACTTGGTCATAGCTGATTGGAGGATTAACTCCACTTTGACTATTTTGTTGCGCTTGTATTCTACAGAGCTCATTATATTCAGAAAGCCACAAATTTTGTCCAGGTTCTAGCATGTCCTTGCTATAGATTTCCAGTCCCTAAGGGATTAAGACTACATAAGCCAAATTCTGTAATACCAACTTAACATAAGCTAATGTAGCCCCATAAAGAATGCAAGCCTTTTTCAGGTCTTTGAGAATTTCTATATCAAAAGGAGTGTATCTTCTATTTTCTTGACCTGAAGAGTTAAACTGTTGAATAACCGGATATATATATTGATTTTCAAATCAGCTAAATCCTGAACTTCTTCTGTGACTTTAAGTAGTACCTTTTGCAATCTAGTCATAGGAGGGGGTGATTGACGTGGGGGAGATGCTTGTGATATCCCTGCCCCTCCCACTACCTCTCCTCCCTCCATCCTGGAAGGTGAAGTTTATGGGGTTGTGTCAAGAACCAGTTCCAGTTTAGGCAGGGTTAAAGCTGCCTGGTCAGAGGGAGAATCACCACACCCTTCACCATGCCCTTCACTATGCCCTTCATCTTTACTTAACTCCACTTGCCCTCTAGTGATATTTCCACTAATCTATTCATTGTCTTCCTCTTTTTCCTCACACTTCCTCATCTGGCTGTTCTTAAAATTTTTCTTTTTTCTATAAGTTGCAGGATTCTTTAAGGCTAATTTTATTATGTTGTATATATACAATGTTCCAAATGAGGACCTTTATCACTATAGTATTCACATAGTTGTTCTCCTACTAACTTCCAATTATCTAGTCCTATTTCTTCTTCTTTTAAGAACCAAGAGTCTAGTTATCTGCAACCAAGTTATAACTAAGCCTTGCCCCTTGATCATCTTAAGCATGCTTTCTATAGCGCCCCTTTAGGTGGGGGGTGGGGGTGGGGCTGGGGCTGGGGGAGAATATTTTCCTAATATCTGCCCCATTTCAGCTAGAAAAAGAGACTAGTTTAGCCCTTAACTATTAAGTTCCGTGTTTGTCTATTAAAATATTCACCCTATTTCCTCCATCCCCAAGGGCTTCTTCAGTGAAATTAGGGTCCTTGGATTCGTGTTGGGCACCAAATGTGATGACTGCATTAGCACCCTGGATACCTTAGAATCAGGTGGAGTCAAGATAAGCAAAAGTCATTATTCTTAGTCTTTAGTGGTAGAAGACAAGAGGATGGATGCAGAATCTATGCCACCTCACCTCTTTCTCTCCCACACAAAGTCAGTCTGGCTAGTCTCACTATAATTCCTAATCCCTCCCACAATTTTCTGTGTACACCAAATGATTGTGCCAGCAGAAGGATAGTGGGAAGGGCCATTTTCCAAGCAAATTCTTATATTGTCCAGTTAGTAATTAGCCTCAAGTGCTCGATTATCCAAACTCAGTGCATTAACTCAAGAGTTTCAGCCCTTTACACAGCAAGACAAGGGTTTAACTAGTGTGAAGTATAAATATTTCCAGCCTTACTTCACAACAACAGTGAGGGGAGAATCCTGGGGCTAGCTGAATTTGGGGGGGAAACTCAGTCTGCATCACAAAAACTTTTATCTCACAAACAACCGGAGAAACTGGATTCTGAATCCTAGAAGACTGTGGGAACTGGCTAGCTGATTACAGGTGAATGGAGTTCGTGGTTTGGAATTCCAGGTTAGAGGAAAGAAATGAAGTAAATCCAGAGGTACCATCTTATCCCATCTTAAGATTAGAGGTAGTTACACTAATAAGTTCTCATTAAGAAAAAAAAGGAGAATATAAAGAAGAATATTACAGGTATGGATAGATTTTTCATCTAAGTGCTTCAGAGTATTCAGGATTCAAAGTTTGGTATATTTATTTCCTATTCCTTCTAACTCATCTCCTTTATTTCTACTCCTTTATTTGCCTTGCTGTTACTTAACTTTGTCTCAACCATAGATTTCTTTACCCTTTCCATCACTCTTTATACCAATAAACATACCTTAAATCTTTTTTGTTTTCTTTCTGGAAGTTTGCAATATTTTCTCTTTCACCAGGGAATACCAAAAATTAGCTGTAATATTCCTGAAAGTTTTCATATTGGCATCTTTTTAAGGAGGTGACCAGTGATTTTTTTTTCAATTATATTTTACCTTCTCATTCTAGAATGCCAATTGGGAAAGTAGGTACAAAAGCATACTGAGGAAAGTAGGTACAAAAGCATATTCTAAGGAATTAGAAAATAGAATTGAGCTAACAGAAGGTAATGATTTTATGAGAACTCAAGATACAATAAAGTAAAAGCAAAAAAAAAAAAAAAAGAAAGAAAGAAAAAAGAAAAAAATAGAAAATATTTTAGTGGAAAAAACAACTTAGCTAGAAAATAGATCCAGGAGAGATGATTTAAAAATTATTTATCTACCTGAAAGTCATGATAAAAAAAAAAAAAAAAAAAAAAAAAAAGCCTGGATTAGATCTTTCAAAAATGATCAAGGAAAACTGCTCTGATATTCTAAAATATACTAAAAAAAGGTGAGTGGATCATTATTACAAGTTTTCTGATGAGATATTTCACATTTCTTCTTTTTCGATGTTTTCCATTTTCTTTGGTTTTGCTTTATTTTATCTTGATTTCTCATAATAATTAGCTTCCATTTGCTCAGTTCTAATTTAACAAAAATATTTTTCTCAGTGAGCTTTTTTACCTTCTTTCCCATTTGGCCAATTTTGCTTTTGAAAGAAGTCTTCTCTTAGCTTTTTGTATTTCCTATTGAATTACTTTCATTTTTTTTTTTTTTTTTTTTTTGTAATTTCTCTCTATATCCCTCAACTTGATTTTCCAAATCCCTTTTGAGCTTTTCCATGGCCCTCTATTTTTTTCTTGGAGGTTTTGGATGTGGAATATATGACTTTGTTATCATCTTCTGAGTGCAATGTAAGGGCAAATTTCCTTGAAAATTTCTTGATAGATGATATTCAAACTCATTTTTTTCATCATGACTCTCAGACAGACTTATAATTTTAAAATTATATTTAAATCTGACTTTATTTTTGTGCCAAGTGCTTTGTAATTTATTGATTTCTCCTTTTACTTTTAGTATTTCAAGTTTGGTTTTTGGTTGGGGATTTTAATTTGGTCTTTTTCTAGCTTTTTAAGTTGCAGGCCCAATTCCATAAATCTTCTCTTTCTAAAGATATAAAATTTTCCATTATTACTGCTTTAGCTGCATCCCACAGATTTTGGTATTATGTCTCATCATTGTCATTATCTTGGGTGAAATTATTAATTGTTTCTATAATTTGCTGTTTCACCCAGTCATTCTTTAAGATGAGATTATTCAGTTTCCAATTACTTTTTGGTCTCTTTACCCCTAATTTCTTATTGAATGTAGTTTTTATTGTATTGTGATCTGAGAAGAAGGCATTTATTATTTGTGCCTTCCTACATTTAATTTTGAGATCTTTATGTCCTAACATATGGTCAATTTTTCTATAGGTTCCATGAACTGCTGAGAAAAAAGTATATCCCTTTCTATCACCATTCAGTTTTCTCCAAAGGTCTATCATACCTAGATTTTTCTAATGTTCTATTTACCTTTTTAATTTCTTTCTTATTTGTTTTGTGGTTTGATTTGTCTAATTCTGAGAGTGCAAGCATGAGATCTCCCACTATTATAGCTTTGCTTTCTATTTCTTCTTGCAGCTCTCTTAACTTTTCCTTTAGGAAATTAGATGCTATACCACTTGGTGCATATATGTTTAGTATTGATATGACTTCATTGTTTATGCTACCTTTTAGCAAGATATAGTTTTCTTCCTTATCTCTTTTAATTAGATCAATTTCTGCTTTTGCTTGATCTGAGATAAGGATGGCTACCCCTGCTTTTTTGGCTTTACCTGAAACGTAATAGATTTTACTCCAATCTTTTACCTTTACTCTGTATGTATCTCCCTGCTTTAAGTGTGTTTCCTGTAAACAGCATATTGTAGGGTTCTTACTTTTGATCCAGTCTGCTATTTGCCTCCATTTGATGGGAGAGTTCATCCCATTCACATTTACAGTTAAAATTACTAATTTTATAATTCCTGCAATCTTATTATCCCCAGATTATGCTTTTTTTTCCCTTGACCCCCCTGAACCCCTTCCCCAATATTTAATTTACAGACCCCACTTGTGATGCACAGCCCTCTCTTTTTAGTATCCCTCCCCCCTCCTTTTAAGTCCCTTCCCCTTTCTTGTAACCTTCCCTTATTCCCCTTTTCTGTTTCCCTTTTCCTCTCCCCCTTTTAATGAGGTGAGATAGAATTATCTGAAAAACAAATATGACCATCTTCTTCCATGGAAGAGAATGCTAAAGTTAGCTGGGTAATTTATCAGGTTCCAGGCCCTTTAATGTGGAGGCAGGCAGATCTTGAGTGACCCTTATTGTGGCACCTTGATATTTGAGTTGTTTTTTCCCAGCTGCTTGCAATATTTTTTTTTCTTAATTTGGTAGTTCTGCAGCTTAGCCACAATATTCCATGGAGTTCTTTTTTTAGTATTTTTATCAGAAGGTGTTTGATGAATCCTTTCAACACCTATTTTCCCTTTGGTTTCTATTATCTCTGGACAGTTCTCTTTGATGATTTCCTGTAAAATAGAATCTAGGCTCTTTTTCTGATCATAGTTTTTGGGAAGTCCAATGATCTTCAGATTATCTCTCCTAGATCTATTTTCCAGGTCTATAGATTTTCCCACTAAGTATTTGACATTATTCCCCAGCTTTTCTTTTCTTTTTTTTGTTTGTTTTTTTTTTTTGACTGATTCTTGGTTTCTCAATGAATCATTCATTTCTATTTATTCTGTACTGATTTTAATGAGTTATTTTCTTCATTCAAAATTTTTAGTTCTTTTTTGTATATTTCCAATTGATTTTTTAAATGAATTATTTTACTCTGTTAAATGTTTTTCCATGTCACTATTTTTTTAGTGAGTTAGTTTTTTTCCAATTCAGAAATCCTATATTCCTGTGATTTTTTAACCTTTTATAATTCACACATTTTTTTTCTCTGCACCTCCTGTGAATTCTTTATTTTTTCCAACTCAAATTTCAGGACATTTTTATTCTCTATCATAGCTTTTCTTTCTTTTCCCCATTTTTCTTCAAACTCTCTTAACTTATTAATAGTCTCTTCTAGGAGAGAGTTATGTGATGGGGGGCAGGTATTGTTCCCCTTTAAGCTGTTATCTGCTGACTCTCTGCTATTAACTTCCTCGGGGTTGTATACCAGCTCTTTCTTTGTGTAGAAGGTATCAATCATTCTCTTCAGCTTCTTACTCATTGTAAAAATCTGTTGGGGTTTGCCCTTGGGTAAGAAGTTCATTTACTTATTTACCAGCTTCCTCCCAGACCGGATAGATGCAGAGTCCTGTGCCTGAGCTAAGAGAGAGCTCTGGGCGAGAGTTCCCTCCCCCCACCCCAGAAATGCCTCAGAAGTGTTTAGCATGGCTGCACTGTGAGTAGTGCCCAGTGAAGAACTGTGCTGTGTGGCCTAGCGACTGCTCTGAGGTTTAAGGCTGAATAGTGAAAGCGTCACAAACCCCAGCCAATGCGTCCCATGGGAAGTGGATATCAGCAGCTGATATGAAAAGCCCCTGTGCTCAAACTGGAAGTGTCTGTCTGGAAACCGCGGTCCCTATTTCAAAGGTTCCACTTCTCTGGGAGTTCTGCTTCTCTGGGAATTCAGAGGGTGTTAGAATTCCACTGCCTCAGGATGAGCCTGGCACTATGAGGATTAGAGCCGACCTCAGGCTGTGTCCCCGCTATTCAGGCTCTTAACTACCCCAAGGAGAAGTCTCAGTCATCAGAAGGTGGCTGAACAGCAGTGCCAACATCTATTAGGTCACTTCTGTATTGGGGTGGTTTTAGGATCTGGCTTTATATTTTAAAGTGGCTTGATTTCTCTTCTGAACTGCTGTTTTATAAGCAGAGTAGAGCTTAGCCTGTGTCAGATTCCTCTATCTCAGTGGCTTCTATGATCCCAGAGTTCTCCTCAGCCCAATTGGCACAGTGTGCTAGTACCTAACCTTGTCTGTGATGGCCTTCTTCCTCCCCTCGGAATCGGCTTTTTCTGTTGAAACACAGAGCTCAAATAGCTGTCTGCCTCCATGCTGCCATCTTGGCCGGAAGTCCTACCTGTAACTTTTTATTGAATGTAGTTTTTATTGCATTGTGATCTGAAAAGAAAGCTTTTATTATTACTGCCTTCCTGCATTTAATTTTGAAGTCTTTATGCCCTAATATAAGGTCAATTTTTATATATGTTCCTTGAACTGCTGAGAAGAACATATACTCCTTTCTATTACAATTCAGTTTTCTCCAAACATCTAACATATAATTTTTCTAATATTCTATTTACCCATTTCTTTCTTATTTGTTTTGTGGTTTCATTTATCTAGTTCTGAGAGTACAAGGTTGCGATCTCCCACTATTATAGTTTTGCTGTCTATTTTTTCTTGCAACTCTCTTAACTTTTCCTTTAGGAAGTTAGATGCTATGACACTTGGGGCATATACATATTTGGTATTGACATTGTTTCATTTTCTATGCTACCCTTTAGCATGATATAGTTGCCTTCCTTATCTCTTTTAATTAGATCAATTTTTGCTTTTGCTTAATCTGAGATAAGGATGCCTCTCCCTTCTTTTTTGACTTTAATTGGAGCATAATAGAGTCTGCTCCAGCCTTTTACCTTTACTCTGTATTTATTTCTCTGCTTTAAATGTGTTTCTTGTAAACAACATATTGTAGGGTTCTGGCTTTTGATCCAATCTGTTATCTGCCTCAGCTTTATGGGAGAGTTCATCCCATTCACATTTATGGTTAAAATTACTAATACTGTATTTCCTGCCATGTTATCACACCCATATTGTGCTTTTCTTTTTCTTACCCCCTTTTCAAGTATTAAACTTATGGGCACCACTTGTGTCACACATCCTTCCATCTTTAGGATCCCCCCCTAATTAATCCCTTTCCCTTTCTTGTACCCTTCTCTTATTATTCTTTTCCTTTTCCCTGTTCCTCTCTCACTTTTTAATGAGATGAGAGAGAATTCCCTGTAAAATAAATATGTCAATTATTTTCTCTTTGAGCCAACTCTCATGAAAGTAAGATTCACACAATGTTCCTCCCCCTCTCTAAATTCCCTCAGATATGATAGGTTTTCTTTGCCTCTTTGTGGGATGTAGTTTCCTTCTTTTTATCTCCCCTTTTCTCTTTTTCTGACACTATCCCCTTTCAATGTCTACTTCCCTTTTTATGTTATATTAGTAAAATCAAATTATACATGTAGTTCTAATGTATATCCACAAGAGAAATAAATTTCTCAAGAGTTCTTTTTACATTTTTATGCTACTCTTAAGTCCTATGTTTGGAGATCAAATTTTTTGTTTATATCTGTTTTTTTTCTTTCTTTTTTTTTTTTTTTTTTCTTAGAAACAAATGGAATTCATCTGTTTCATTAAATGAACGTCTTCTTCCATGGAACAAGATGCTCACCTTAGCTGGGTACTTTATTCTTGGCTGCATCCCAAGTTCTTTTGCCTTTCAGAATATCAGAAGATCAGATTTGATCCCTTAATATGGACGCAGCTAGATCTTGACTGATCCTTATTGTGGCAACTCGGTACTTGAATTGTTTTTTTTTTTTTTTTTCCTTGTTTTTGTTTTTTTGTTTTTTTCTGTCTGTTTGTAATATTTTCCCCTTAATTTGATTGTTCTGAGATTTAACCACAATATTCTTTTTGTTTGTTTTTTTTTTTTTTTTTTGTTCGTTTTGTTTTGTTTTTTAGGGTCTTTTTTCAGAAGGTATTTGATGAATTCTTTCAAAGCCTAGTTTACCTTCTGATTTTATTATATCTAGGCATTTCTCTTTGTTGATTTCCTGTAAAATATTATCTAGACTCTTTTTTTCATCATAATTTCCAATGATCCTCAGGTCAGCTCTCCTACATCTACTTTCCAGGTCTGTTGTTTTTTAAAATAGATATTTGACATTTTTTCCTACTTTTTCATTTTTTTGGTTTTACTTGATTGATTCTTGATGTCTTAATGAATCATTTCTATTTGTTCAGTTCTGATTTTTCTGATTTTTAATGAGTTATTTTCTTCATTAGCTTTTTTTACTTCTTTTTGTATATGTCCAATTGAGTTTTTAAATATGTTGTTTTGCTTTATGGGATTTTTTTTCCATTTCACTATTTTTTTTTCTTTTCTGAGTTATTTTCTTTTTCACATTTACAAATGCTACTTTCCTGGGAGTTCTTTACCTTTTCCAATTCACAAATTCTGTTTTCCTGTACTTTCTGGGATTTCTTTACTTTTTCCAGTTCACATTTCAGGAAATTGTTACTCTCTTGCATGGCTTCTCTTTTCTTTCCCCATTTTTCTTCTAGTACTTTTAAAAAGATTTTTTAATAGATTCTTCAAGGAGAGCCTTTTGTGTTTGGTAGCAGGTTATATCTCCCTTTGGGATATTGTCTGTAGACTGTCTGTTATTAGTCTCCTTGAGGTTGAAAACCTCCTTTCTTTCTGTGTAGAGACTATAGATTGTCCTTTTGATTTTTTACTCATTTTTTTAAAGCCTGTAAGGTCTGCCTTCAGGGCAAGGAGGTTACCAGCTTTCTCTGCAGAGCACGAATAGGTATATGGACAGTAGCTGTCAATGTATTGCAAAGAGCAGCTGAGTTGTGGAAGTGCTCTGGGAGAAGCTCCACCCAGAAGTGACTAGGCCTGGGTATCACAGGCTGAGCTGTGGAAGTGCCCTGTGAGGATCCCTGCTGTGAGGATTAGCTACTGCCTTGAGATTAGATGCTGAGCAGGGAAAGTATCACTGGCCCCCTGCCAAATCCCACTTTAGGTATTAGCAGTTACCCAGCAAACTGCACAGCATTGGAAGTGTGTCTCTGCCTGGGGAATGTAGTGGAGCTGGGGAAATTCCACTGCCCCAAGCCAAGCCCCCCACTGTGCAGATTGGAGGATGCCCCAGGGTCTGCACCCCTGACATGTAAATCTCTGGCTGCCCCCCCCCAAAGCCCCAACTGCAGAATACCACTGCAGAGTTGAGTCACTTCTTTCACTGGGTGGGCACAGCCAGATCCTGT
Source organism: Sminthopsis crassicaudata (assembly GCF_048593235.1). Taxonomy (NCBI): domain Eukaryota; kingdom Metazoa; phylum Chordata; class Mammalia; order Dasyuromorphia; family Dasyuridae; genus Sminthopsis; species Sminthopsis crassicaudata. The sequence continues at coordinate 538,373,922 of NC_133617.1, forward strand.
TAGGCTCTGGAGTCCTTCAGAGAATACCCTCTACCCTAGGCTCTAATTTCTCTGCTGATCCACTACTTGGCAACCAAAACAAAGCAATCAGGCTATAGCAGAGAGCTCTCTGTAACCTTCCAACTATAAAGGCCCCCCTAGCTCTCATTTGTTCCCGCCATTCAGGACAAACCTTTACTGGCAATCTTCCAGATTATCTTCGGCTGCTAAGCTTTTGCACTTCCGATATTCATGAATTTCACCAGTCAGTGCTATTTTTGAAACTTAATTAATAATTGGTAATGAGGGTATGAGAGAGGCTCAGAAAATCGGTGTGCCTTCTTCACCATCTTGGCTCTGCCCCCCTCTGAATAATGTTAATGATATATTTCCATATACTAAACCATTTCGATCAAAGATCCTAAACACAAAAATGGTTAATATCAATTTGTACTTAAATAGTTGGTAAGAACTGGAAAACATTGGAGATCTCAAAGAGGAATATCTCTCAAGAAATCTTTTTTATTAGGTCTTTATTAGGTTATGTTTTAGGATTGCAAGAAAAAACAAGGATCCTCTAGCCAGGCATTAGTAAATTATTCAGGTGAATTTTCATTTTTTTGAATGGACTATATATACTCCAAGAATAATCTTTATATTTTACAATGCAGTTTTATCAAATTAAAAAAAACATAAAAATATTCTTAACTTTACCTATAAACTAAGATTTGGCTTTCTGGATATGTTTGCACATCTCAAATTTAGAGTCAGCTTTTTGTAATTTTCTTTTGTAATTTTTTAAAATATAGAAATGTAATTGATATTCCTGTAGATAAAGCTTTAATATGCTCCTGAAGCAATAAACACTGATGTTTCAAACTTGATATTTCCCCAGAATATTGACTATGTTATAGAAGTGAGTATGTGCTCTAGGCATATACATATATACCATCTTCACAAATTTGCATGTATATACTAGAACATATGCATGTATTTATCTATGTGTATTTTCATATACTTTCATGTGTATTTGTGTGTGTGATAATTCTAATATTGAGGCAGCTAGCCCTGAAGAAAAGAATGCTGTGCCTGGAGTCAAGAAGACTTGAGTCCAAATTCCACTTCACAGATTTCTTATCTATGGGACTCTGGGAAAAATCATTAAATTGTTATTTATCTTATTTTTTGCAACTTTAAAATGGGGATAATAATAGGATGTACTTGTGAGGATCAAATTATATAATATATACAAAATATTTAGTGTAGTGCCTAGCAATATCAGATGCTATAGAAATGTTTATTCTTCTCCACCAATATAGATACATATCTAATAGAGAGAGAAATATATTTTCTGTCTATATATTTATAAACATATTGTCATGTAAATATATATATATGTATATATATACATACATATATGTACATATAAAGAGATAATCAGCTGAATAATACATAAAAATATGTGAACTAATAGTTTTAAGAAATTTAATCTTGTATTAAAAATAAAATTCAAGAAATAAATTTATAGTACTGCTCTTACTTCAATGTTGTTACATACACAAAAGATACAATCATTTTAGACCAAAGGAAAAGACTAAGTAGACAAACTTGTATATATTGAAATCAGTCATTCTTTACTGTTTCTCATACAATCTCAAGTGAATATGATTTCTTTTTACAAGTTGTTAACTTTCAATTAAAAAAAGAAATAAAAGTACATATAAAGGAAGCAATTATATGTGAACTTGTGAACAAGTGGAGCTTTATTTCTTCATTTGAGTCAGAAGTGTATGTATTTAAGATTATTTAATTAAATTTACATTGGTGTTATGAATTGGTTAACATGTTTAGCAAGAGTTTAATGGAAATTGATTTTTTCCCAGTTATAGAAATGGAGTTAAGGCATTCTGCTTGTATATTAACATCAAAGGTTTTAAATCATATATTGGAACAAGTCATGAAAACCAAAACTTTACAAAGTTTGCATATCATCTTAAATCTTTATCAAACATGATTATTAATGTTGTTTATACAATTCCAGAAAGCATCAGTTACCATCACACCTGACTAGAATATCAGAAGAAGCTAGAATAGTCTTTCTCCATGCATGAGGCTTGTTTTGTCTCTGATAAGTAGATCAATTCAAATCCCAGCACAGCTTGGTAAGTTAGTAAATGGTGAATTTACACAAATAATTTCTCCTTCTGTACTATATTGGATCTCCTCCAGGATGGAGTTATAGATAGCACAATATTAATTTTATTTAACTAGCTACCAAAAATTTTTTACAACCTCAGTTGAACACTCTCTTCAGCATGCACCTAAACTCACTGTAAATTCTTCTAGATTTCAGGCATTATATATATTTTTTACATCACTGATATATTGTAACAGAATCTGCACACACAGAAAAAAAAAAGCTTTTTAGTGAAAACACAAATCTCATTTAGGCATATCTGTAACAATGCACTATGTATATGTTGTGATTTTAAAAAGAAAATGTTCAGACTTGAAAATTTCTTTTGACATTTGACTGCAGGAAAATAAAGTGGGTTGCAGGTGACTAAAGACTATACAGCTTATCCTTCATTGGTAAGAATAGTTTGTGCAAAATTCAGATAGAAACAAAGATTTGGATTGAGAAAAAGACAACAGCAGCAATGGTTTGAAAATCATTGCGGACTTCTTTTTCCTCTGAAAGACTTACATGTTAATTTTTAAATACAAAGACTCTCATATGAAAAGTGACTATAAAAGTTTTTTTTTTTGTTTGTTTGTTTGTTTTTAAAGTAACTGGTAGTAGAATTTAGAGTATTTATAAAAATGAGAACAAGGTAAATGTTGTAATTTTTCTTCAGTTTTAACTTCACCTTTCTCATACTTGTTAATTTTCAACAAAGAACATCTGAGTGTCATATTTCAGGATGGATCCTCTCTATCTACCACCCTGTTCAAGTTTATGATCCACATCAATTTCTAGTCATTTTAAAAAATAATTACATCTAGCTACTTCACTAACTCTGAGCTAATTTTCTGCTTAATTAACTTCAATTCTTATTGTCTATCAAAGTATTCAAAACTCTTGAATAAAATGCCTTCTGGTTTAAAACCCTGTTAATATTTAATAATTCTCATTTTATTATTTTACCTTTCAAATGTTCCTATGATAAATGTAATGATTATTTTAAGAAAGTGCTCTCATTTTGATTTAAACCTATGAAGACATATCAGACTGATTTAAAATGAAGACATATGATAAAATAAAATTTTACTTCTGGACACCTCTGAGACAATTTTTATCATGTCTTTGTAGCAGAATTTGATTTGATTTTATAGCTCTAAAAATTTACAGGTGAATATACTCTGTCAAGGAATACAGTTTTTCACCTTGTCTGGAACTTAGTATCAGAGAGCTTCCTGGGGTATTGACAGATTATAATCTGCCTTTGAAGATGCATAATTTTATAGCACTTTGCTATAGTCAATAACTGTAGATCTGAACCCAATTCCTATTCCTAACTAAAATTCCAGTTCTCAATCCACTATCACCTATGACATATCATATTTTGTATTAAATGCATTTTTTTACTATGTTTAATTAAAGTTTGATTGCTTAATATAAACACATTGTACAAAAAGGTTTTGTTTTGTTTTTTTTTTTTTTTTTTTTTGCTTTGTTCCTGTTGTTTAGTATTCATTACATAATAAATAGGCCTTATGGATAATAATACTACCCCCACTAATATTAACTACTTAGCTATAATATATAGTCATATAAGTACATAAGTATGAGTGTGATTGGGTAGTATACACACATTGCACTCATACACACATACATACATACACATACACTACACACACACACATATCTATCTCTCTATCTATCTCTCTATCTATATCTATCTATATATATATATGTTTTATATATATATATATATATATAGATATATAGATATATATATATATATATCTATATATCTATATATATATATATATATATATGTCTAGGTAAATATTTATACTTAAACATACATACATACATACAGGAAATTTCCTTAATTGAGAGTTCCTTGCATCAATTAAATCACAAATTAAATCTAACTCTATGTCCTAAAGGAATTTTTTTTAGTAACTAATACATTTTATTGAGAATTAATCATTTTTTAAAACTTTCTATTGTCATAAGCAATTCTAATGAATTATTAGAATTTAATGTCTTTCAAATAAAGAAAACTCTGAGGTACCACTTCATACCTCTCAGATGATTAGTTAAGATGATAGGAAAAGATAATGATAAATTTAGAAGAGGATGTTAGAAAATTCAGACAATAATGTCTAGTGGAATTATAGTGGAATTATAAACATGATTCTAACATTCTGGAGAACAATTTGAAACTGTGAGCAAAATGCTATAAAATTATGCATCTTTTAATCCAGCATTGTCCCTACTGGTTTTGTATACCAAAGAGATTATAAAAGGGGGGAAAGGATTCACATGTATAGAAATAAGGAATTGGAAATTGAGTGGATGTCCATTAATTGGGGAATGGCTAAATACATTATGGTATATAAATAAAATGGAATGTTATTGTTCCATGAGAAATGACGAGCAAGATGATTTTAGAAAATCTAGAACTTAGAAAATTTAGAAAATTATTTTAAATAAATCTAGAAATACTTAAGTGAAATGACTAGAACCAAGAGAAAATTGTTAAATAAGTAAGATTATGTAATGATCAACTGTGATGGATTTGATTCTTCAGCAATGAGGTGATTCAAGGCAATTCCATCAGACTTGTGATGGAAATTGCCATCCACATACAGAGAGAAACCTATGAAGACTGAATGTGGATTATAGCATAGTATTTTCATATTTTTGTTGTTACTGGTTTATTATTTTTTTTCTCAATTTTTTCCCTTTGATCTGATTTATTTCACTCAGCATGACAGAACTGGAGATATGTTTAGAATTGTACATATTTAATCTATACCAGATTGTTTGCTATTTTGGGGAGAGGGGAGAGAGGAGAGGGAGAAAGATATGGAACAGAATATTTTTCACAGATGAATATTGGAAACTATCTGTGTGTGTATTTGAAAAAATAAAAGAAATCATTAAAATAAGTAAACAGAATTAAAATTTTTGATGTGTGTCAAATAAAGCAATATTTTATAGTTCATGGAATTCAAAAATTTCAACAAACACCCAACTAATGCCAACTATGTTAAAGGATCTGAATTAGGCATTGGTGATAACAAAGACAAAACAAACAAACTAAAAATCCTATCTCATTTGTCAAGGAGAATTCTATTGAATACATTTACTTCATACATTATATATTTTAATAATAATTCATGTTCATATATCACTTTAAAATTTGCTAGTGCTCCTCAAATATTGTTTTATCCTCATAGCAATGTAGATATTGCTTTAATTTCTATTTTAGAAATGAAAAAATAAACCTGAAAAAGAGTTTCTTTAGTCTTGATTAGAGTTATAGAGCTATTAAGTGCTGAGACCCCTTTTGAAATCAGACTTTTTTACTCGAGAAAAGTGCTTGGGAGTAAGATGATGGAGAGGATATACTATTCTTTCTGAATTTCTTTCATTGATGAGGTGCCAGAATTGAGGGTAAGACATCCCCTCTGATTGATGTCACAGATCCCTTGCCAAGAATTCCCAAACCCAAAGTTTGTAGCAAAAGGGGATTTTTTAAAGAGGGATTGTCCCATTTTGCCACAAGCCTTAGATTTCCCAAATTCTATAGCGTCTCGTCCTTCTCTTAGGTGTCCCGAGAGAGGGAGAGATGATAAAAATCTCCCTAATTGAGGGGACGTTTTGTCAGAGAATGCAGGAATTCCTGTAAAGGGCTGAAACTCTTAAGAGGTGTGCTTGAATCAGACAACCAAGCACTTAAGGCTAATTATCTATTGGACAATAACTCTATTAGCATATTCTTGGAAAAATGGCCCTTCTCACTATTCTGTGCTGCTTGATCTTTTGGTATATAGGGATAACCATAGGAGGGATTAGAAGGTGTAGTGAGAAGAACCAGACTTACTTGGAAACATGATGGAGAGGAGAAAACTGTGGAGATTCTGAACTCTAGATTCTTGGCAAAACTCCTGACAATTTTGTCCCTCTCCTTCACTCCTCCTCCTAAAGATCAAGGACTTTTGCTTATCCTGACTGCCTGACCTGCAGCCTCCAGGGACCTAGCCCAGACTTCACAAATTCCCATTTCAGGTATCCTTGAGAGAATTCTGCTGGAGTGTGGAGCTCCAGTAATCCATTTTTTTTCCCAGAAAAATGTGGGTGTCCTAGCTATAGAATAGTCAAAAAGAAAAGTCTTTACCTTGGTCAGATTCTCAGGGATCCTTGTACGAGTCACCATATAATGAGGTGCAACAATTGAGGGTAAGAGATCCCCTCTGATTGATGTTTTCTCGTTACTGTTTACTGTTCCTAGTAACCTCCATATTAACTACACTTTTTTTTTTATTTTTTCTCTTTTACTCATATTTAGTCCTTATATTTTTAATATACTTGTGAGAATTGCTTCTTCCAGATTCTGAGTCATGAAATTCCAACCACTTGGTCAACCTGAAATAACCTGAGACTTGATTCTGACATTCAGCACCAGAGGCTGCTGTTGCCAACTACAACTAGCTCATCTCCCTCTTCTGTTTGGACTCCATTGGATAGGGCCAGCTATAAACCTCTTGTCAGCTTGAAGCAATTACAGAAGTTGAGACCTATGTCCTGTTGCCCCAAATTAATTTGGGGGGACTAGTTGGGGGGATGATGTAAATTGTGTCCCCTTTAACCTTTGGAGGAATCCTGTAATTGTATTCCTCTTTGGGGTGAATTCCTGAGTCTCAAACCCTGAGAGAAACCACAACCATTTAATTGGAGATCTTGACCAGTGGCATAATTACTATCCTCTATTGAATTAGCAATTAGTCCCTTGAGCTGCTCCCAGCTCCAGGGCCTAGAGAAACTTTGAGAAAGCCTCAAAAGGCTAATAAAAGTTAACTCTGAATCCCAAATCTTTGGTAAGTCCTAACAGGATTTTGCCCACTGATGAAGTCCTAGAAGGAAAGTACATAAATAAAATCACACATATGCATCCTTTAGTAGGCAAGAGATAATTCAAAACCAATCTATTGTCCATTAATTCATGTGTCAAAGAATCCAATGATCCTTGCAAGTTTTTGAAGTCTTGCAACAGTCTTATTATGTTTTAGGGAACCCAATGATTACTGCAGATTTTGAAGTCCTGCAACAGTCTTATCATGTCTCAGGGATTCCAATGATTGCTGAGGGTTTTGAAGTCCTGCATCAGTAACAATTTTTGATGTCCATGAGTCAATTGCCATAACTGTAATGCTCTTTCAGTGGTGGGCAGAGTCAACAATGGAAGCAACAGATGTTTCATGGATCTTCTCCTTTGGCTCAAGGGTCTTCTCCATCTCTCTCAAATGGACAAGGTGAATATGGCTCATTGGCACCCATCTGATTCTTTTTCCATCTGTAGAGATACAAGCAAACTCTCTTATCCCCAAGCAGTTACCTACCTGGTCCCTTCCATTCACCATTTTCTGGATCTCTCTACATCACTTGGTGATTAGCTGCACGAATTGGATACTGCCCTTCCAGTGGGTTATAAAACCTGTCTCCTGGAGCCAGTGCATCTTTGTCAAAAATCAAGAAGTTAATAGTATAAAGAACTAGATTTAGAAATTCTCTAGGGTTATTTGTGGCTTCCCCTTTCTTTTATTTTTGGAGGAGAGTCTTGATGTCTCTGTTTCTCCTCTCTACTACTACTGCCTGTCCTTGAGGATTAAAATGTATTCCAGCGATGTGTAAAAGCTGATACTGGGCACAAGAGTGTGCAAAATGGTTAGAAGTACATGCAGGTCCATTATTTGTTTTTATTGCTTGTGACACACCCATAATCACAAATGCTCATATAAGCAATTCAGTGGCCATTTGTGCTGTCTCTTTTACTACTGGTATTGCAAAAAATAAATCCTGAAAAAGTGTCTACTACAACAAGGATAAAAGAGAGATGACCAAATGATTTATAATGGGTGGCATCCATTTTCCAAATTTCACTAAGTCTCAAAACACTAGGGTTGTTCCCTGGAGGGAGTTTAGAACTGTGGAAATGAAGGCAAGCTAGACAGTCTTTTACTATGATCCTAGTCTCCTCTTTTGTTATTCCAAATTACAAACATAAAGCTCAAGCAGCCTGAATGAGATACTTGGGCTGCCTGAAACAAAGAAATATTGGCTAATATGGTTAGAAGGCTATCTGCCGTTAAATTACCATCAAAAATAGGACCTGAAAGTCCATTATGTGAATGGACATGCAAGATATAAATCTTACCTGCATGCTTTCTCATTTGCTGTTGAAGTATATTAAAGAACTGATATATATATTAGAAGCTACAAGTTTTATTTTGGGCTGTGGCAATTCTTTGTACCACACCTACTGAATAGCCTGAATCAGATATTATATTTATCTCCTGGATAATAAGTAAGAGCTAAAATGATCGCATACAATTCATTCTGCTGAGAGGATTGAAAAGTAATTCTGACCACTCTCTTTATAGTTAAGTCATGAGAGTATATAGTACAAATGTTATGTTTGGATGCATCTGTAAAGATAGTTATCCTTTAACAGGAAACTTAAAAACCTTTTCTTCAAAAATCCATTGCTGATTATGTAATAGCTGAGTTATCTTTAATGGAGACCTGTGTGTAAAATTTGGAGGTATGGCCAATAAAATGTTCCACTCTGCTATGGTTTAACAGCATACATTAATTTATGCATTGGTATAAAAGGTGCATATCTTGCTAGGTCTTATCCCAGTTAATTGTATTGTTTGCTTAAAGGTCTTTAATAAAATTTGAGCCACAAGCATTGGGTAAGGAGTGAGGCTTTTGTTCTGGTTATGCTGGGAGGTTCATCCACTCTATCACACTATCTCCCTGATGAAGGACTGCTGTGGTTGCCTCTTGTGTAACAAAAACTTATATTTCCAAGGTTTTTGAGTGACTCTTTCAACCACATTGGATAAAGCCATTCAACTTCTTTCAAAGCCTCCTGAGCTGCTTTTGTAAACTGTTGGGCTGAGTGTGAAGCACTTTCTACCCTTAAAATGTCATATAATAGTTGTTATTGATAGGTAGTCAAGCCTAACATTGGACACATCCATTGGATATCATCTATCAATTTTTAAAAGTTATTTAAGAGGTTTACCTTTTCTGTTCTTAAGGAAAGTTTTTGTACAGTAAACACCTTAGGGTATACTTCATATCCTAAATATTGAAAAAGAGCTATATTAAAATTGTAGTTCCATAGTGTTTCTATGGTCTTTTGTAGACATGCTTCTAATATTTCCTCCTCATGTGTCTACCCCAATATATCACCCATATAATGTAACAATATAACTTTTGGGAATACTTGTCTTACTGGAGTAAAAGTGGTAGCAACATACATTTGGCACATAGTAGGGGTATTTTTAATTCCCTGTGGCAAAAATATCTTTTATAAGGCTCAGCTAAGTTAATTCTGGGCACTGAAAAGGCAAATCTTTTCATATCCTCCTTATCCAGAGGGATAGAATAGAAATAATCCTTAATATCTATAACCCAAAGAGGCCTATCTCTAGGCAATTGAATAGGAGATTGAAGTCCAGGCAGAAGATTTCCCATGGTTTCCATCTGTTCATTTACTTTTCTTAAATCTTAAATTCTCCATTTTTCACATTTCTTTCTTACAACAAATGCAGGGGAATTCCAAGGACTTGGAGAAAGTTGTAAGTGTCCTTTGTCAAGTTGCTTCTCTACTATATCTAATAAGGTCTGAAATTTTTCACTTGTAGGGGCCACTGTTCTATCAACACTTGTGTATCAGTTTTCCATTGAATAAGAACAGGTGAAAGTGGTGGCAGGCCTTCAACAGCAGCCTTATCTAAAAAGCCAAAATACTCATTTCTAACTGTTATAAAATGTTTCTTCCCCACATACTGATAGTGATTTTTTCAACTATAAAAGGAGTAAAATCTCCTATTTCACCTTCAAATGTACATCTCAAAGGGGTAGCACTCACTTCAGATGCTATTGATTCTCCTATGCCAGACATGTAGGTATCTGCCTTAATCTTTGGCCAATGACTGGGTCAGTTGGCACCTCTAATGACAATACTATTTGCATCTGTGTCTACCAACCCTTCCAATGTTATGCCATTTATATAGATAGTGAGCATAGGTCAATCAGCTGTAACAGCTGCAGTCCAGAATATTCCTGGATTCTGCTGCTTGTAGTCAGAATCTTTGCAACTGTCACCACATTTCTTATTAGGAGTCTGTATCAGTGAGCCTGATGCTACTACTTCTCCTGGTTGATAAATAACACACTGTCTACATGTATTAGTGACTGGAATATTATCTACTAATTCCCTAGTTTCCCACATCAGTGTGGGAAGCACTCTAAGGAGGTGAAGTGGTCAAGTCTACTGTGCCTGGAGGTAAGGGATCCATGGGCTGGAGAAGAAGAGATTTCACCTTTCCAGGATATATCAGTATTCCCAGCTGCATATAAGTCTATTCTCCCCAATTGTAATCCCTTTTCCCCATCAGGTTGCTTTCTGGAGATTGATCATGTAAGAGTACTGAACTTCTTAAGACTCTCTGGGTATTACATCAGCTGCCATCATGCCCCAAGTATTTTTTTGTCTTGGGCCCTAGGGCTGGGCCCTGTCTCCCATTTCCCTGAATTGGTCTACATTCTGATGCCCAATGGAAGCTTTGTTGCATTGTGAACATAGGGTTTTAGGTCTTGTTCTCCCACTCTGACTTCTATGCCAACATTGACCTTTCAGATGCTCTACTTTACCACATTGAAAGCACTGGCAAGTGTCTCTAGAAGTCCCTTGCCAAAAGTGACTCTGTCTTCCTATTTTTGGATCTTGGGAAACCTGCATAGGTATGAAAGGTATTTGTTCCCATTATCTCACAGCATTTTAGGATCTCCTCTAAAAGAGCATCCTTGTGTAGTCTTAGTATAATATTTCTACAAACCTCACTAGAATTTTCCTTAGCAAGTTGTCTTATAATTTCTGTTGCTGCATTTTCACCAATCATTCATATGAGAGCTGTCTGCAGACATCCCACAAAATCAGCAAAGGGTTCCTTTGGACCTTATTCTATTTTTGTGAAGACTTCTCCTCTATCTTGCCTTCCTGGGAAGGTGTCCCGTGCTTTGATAGCTGCCATGGGGTAATTAATTTATGCTGAAGTGTCTATATAAAGACTACACCTGTTAGTTGATCACACATCATTGGTATATTAACTCCAGTTTGCCTCTTTGTTGAACTTGTATCCTACAGAGTTCACTATCCTCAGAAAGCCACAACAAGTTTGTCCAGGTTCTAAATATGTCCTTGCTATAGATTTCCAATCAGTAGGGGTTAAAATTTCATAAGCCATTTTAACATAAGATGATATAGACATATAAAGAGTGCAAGTCTTTTTCAGATCTTTGATTATTTCTAGATTAAAAGGAGTGTATCTTCTTTTTTCTTGACCTGAAGAGTTAAGATGTTCAATCACAGCATAAGTGATTGCACAGCATAAAGCTTCTTTGGCTTTAAGTAGTGCCTTTTGTAATATTGTCATATGGGGTTGACAAAGCTGGTTCTTGGATGGTGCTGATTGTGTCACTGCCCCCCCCATCCTTCTCCCTCCACCCATGAAGGGTTAATTGTGGGGGGTAGATCAGGCAATGGAGAATGTGCTAATAGTACCTGATGTGAAGTACCACCTTCCTTAATTTCATAAGCATTGTACTTAACTCTTTTCTTATCTAATTATTCATGCTTTTCAGCTATTTTAAGTACACTCCCCCTCCTGCTCTTTTTTTCCCCCTTATTCTATAAGTTATGTAATTATATTACATATGTATTAGATTAAACATATTTCTACCATTTTAAACATATATTGGACTACTTGCCATCTAGTGAAAGGTCTGGGGGAAGGAGGAGGAAATTGGAACACAATTGCAAGGGCTAATGTTGAAGAATTGCCCACTATTTTGAAAAAAATATAAAAGCTTTAGTTTAAAAAATAAGAAAAAATAAAGTACTTGGAATAGGCAATATGGAAATAAAACTATCACTCTTCATAGATGATTTGATGATATATTTTAGGAATCCTAGAAAATCATCCAAAAACATGCTATAAAAAAATTCAACATTCATTTACCAATGTTGCACGATATAAAACAAATCCACACAAATTATCAACATTTCTGAATATTACTGACAAATCCCATCAGCAAGAGATAGAAAGAGATATTCCATTTAAAATTACTGTAGATAAAATAAACTTTGTGAGAGTGTACCTGTCAAGATGAAGCCAAGAATTATATGAATACAATTACAAAACACCTACCATACAAATAAAATCTGCTCTAAACAATTGGGAAAACATCAATTGTTCATGCTAGTCTGATCTAATATCTTAAAAATGACAATTCTACCTACATTGGTGTACTTGTTCAATGCCATACCAATTAAACTGCTGAAACATTATTTTACGGAAGTAGAAAAAAATTATAAAAAGTCATCTGGAAGAACAACTTGTCAAGAATGTCAAGGAATTAATAAAACATACAAAGAATGGTGGCTAAGCTATACCAGAATTAAAACTCTATTTTAAAGCTGCATCCCTCAAAAACATATGTGCTAACTAAGAAATAGAGTGGTGGATCAGTGGAATAGAATAGATAGATAATACAAATAATCAAGGCATATAACACTTTAGTATTTGACAAATCCTTAAAATCCAGCTTCTGATATAATAACTCAACAATTTAGCAAATATGCTGGTAAAACTGCAAAATAACATGTCAGAAATTGGCATAGAAGACCTACATTTCACCATCCACACCGAGCTAAGGTCAAAATGAATACATGATTTGAGGACAAAGGGTGATACCATAAACAAATTAGGAGAACAAGGGATAAACTACCTATCAGATTTTTAGGGAAGGGAAGAGTTTATGACCAAAGTAGAACTAAAGAACATTATGAAAGGCAAAATAAACAACTTTGATTAGTTTAAATTAAAAAGGGTTTGCATAAACAAAACCAACAGCAACAAGATTAAAAGGGAAGTACAAAGGTGGGGGAAACAAACAAACAAACAAACAAACAACAAAAACAAAAAAAAAAAACTTTCTGCTAAAGGTCTTATTTCAAAAAATATCTGAAGACCAATGTCAAATTTATAAGAATACAGCCATTCACCAATTGATATATGGTGAAAGCATATGAACAGACAATTGTCATATGATGAAATTAAAGTCATTTAAAGTTATATTTTAAATGCCTTAAATCACTACTGATTAGAGAAATGCAAATTAAAACAATTCTGAAGTACTCTCTAACACTTCTCAGATTGGCTAAGATAATAGGAAAAAGATAATGATAAATGTTGGAAGAGATATGGGGAAAATGGGACACTAATGTATTGTTGGTGGAGTTATGAAATGATTCAACCATTCTGGAGGGCAAGCCAGAACTATACCCAAAGAGCTATAAAACTGTGCATAACCTTTGATCCAGCAGTGCCATTAATGGATCTTTATTCCAAGGAAATCATTAAGGAGGGCAAAAGACCCATATATTCAAAAATGTTTATAGCAGCTCTTTTTGTGATAGCAAAGAACTGAAAAAGGAGTGGTTGCCCATAAATTTGGGAATGGCTGAATAAGCTGTGGTAAGTGAAGGTAAGGGAATTTTATTGTTCGATAAAACTGATGAACAAGCGGATTATATAAATTCCTGGAAAAATGTACATGAGTTGATGCCAAGTTTAACAAGCAGAACCAGCAATACATTGTACCCAATAACTGCAAGAATGTGCGATTACAAACTGTGAAAGGCTTTGTTCTTCTCAGCAGTTCAGTGATCCAAAGCAATTCCACCAAACTTTGGATAGAAAATGCCATCAAAATCCAGAAAAATATCTAATGAGACTGAATATAAATCAACACATGTTATGTTCATTTCTTTTTCTGTTCTTTTTTCCTCTCTCCCATGTTTTTCTCTTTTGCTTTGATTTTTATTTCCCAACATGATTCATAAAGCAATGTATATTAAAATAAACTTATTACAATAAGAATTTAACCATCTGCTCCTACAAATACTAAATATATATTTTTTGAAAATACGAAAAAGAAAATTCTCACTAGTCAAAATTTTGCTCTGTCAAGTGGTTCAATATCAGCAGCTAATATTATTTTTTTCAGTAGAAATGACATTCCAGAAGAGTTATTGCCAACTACTTTGCCACCATAACTTTAAAAACCTGGAATCTTTCCATTTGATGTACAACTGAAACAATCATATGTATTGTCTCCCCAATTATACTGTGATCTCCTTGAGATTAGAGATTGCTTTACTTTTTTATTGAATCCCAGCACTCAGCACAGTGCTTTATGTCTAAGGGTTTTCTTCATTCATTAATTTATTTTCATAAAAAGAGGAAAGCCTAAAAATTAATTTAGTCAGAAAATGCTTGAATTACTTGCTAAATGGGAAAGTGTGTCAGATAAAGTAAACAAAAGCTTAGGATCCACAAATGCCTCTAAAATCCTACAGCACAGAATTATGAAAGGCTAAGAATAAACAGTTTTTTTTTTTTTATTTTTTTTTATTTCTTGTCTTCTGCTTATACCTGGATTGCATTTCTTCTATATGCAGGATTTAGATTATCTACTGTTCTTCAATGCTCTGCTCAGATTCAGCTTTTGATATAAGACTTTTCCTGAGGTCTCAGCTGAGGCTACTCTTCTCACAAGTTACTTTCTATTATTTTCGTTAATGTTTGTATACATACATATATATATATATATATATATATATATATATATATATATCATATATAGACATTATATAAATTATATATTTATATAAAATTATATATATATATATATGTTATATATACATTATAGAAAATAATAGAAAGTGTGTGTGTCTGTCTGCAAATGAATATATGTATATCTATCTATATCTATCTATCTATCTATATATACACATATAGGTTTATATATATACATATATATGTGTATATATATATATATATATATATATATATATATATATATATACACACACACATATATATATATATATACACATATATATACACACATATACACATGTAATGTATGCCTATATATATATATATTTCCTCCAATGTACTACAAACCTTTTAGAATAAAAAAAATAATTTTTGCTTTTGTGCCCCCTTTCTCTAGCACATTGCAGGAACTTAACAAATTATATGTTTGGACCAACTAGATGGCATAGTAGATGGAGAAACATCCCTGGAGTCAGAAGCACTTGAGTTTGAATCCAGGCTTAGATAGTTAACATTTTTATCTATGTGATCCAGGGCAGGTTACTTAACTCCAATTGCCTTTCAAAAAAAGGTAGAATAAATTTCTATTTGGAGAGCATAGCATACTAGTTTCTACAGAGTAAATACTTAATAAAGAATTCACATACATGGAATGGAAAATAATCTTCATTCTTATTAATTTTGAAATATGTATACTACTAAAACATATAATAAAAGTATAGTGCTATTACATAGCAGATTATAACTTTACCAATTATTAAATTAAGCTAAAAAATATATTATTTCACTGTGGTTATTATTTGTTGAATAGAAATAGATAAAGATTATGAGAATTTTTATCATATATATGTTTATGTATATGTATGTGTGCATATATATATTCATATATATATATGTGTGTGTGTAATATGTGCATATATATATATAATCTATGGATAATAAAGATATTCTCCTTATATGCATATATATGTGTATATATCTCATGTCTAGGAAGTGATTTGGATTCAGATCTTTCAATCACTCAGTAGGGTATTATATCCAGTCTGCCACCTATCTTTCTCTTTTCATATATATATAGGGGTTTCATTGAAGCACAGATTTAAGAACAACGAAAAAAGAAAGAGAAGCAAAAGAAAGATAAAAAGTGGAAAAAAAGGAAAAGGAAATATATTCTCCTCTAAATTTCCCCTTCATATAATTTAATGTCATGAAAGAGGAAATTAAAAAGTGGTACCAAATGGTTATGAAAGAGTTAATTCACTACTCTAAGTAACTTTTTTTTTTTTTTTTTTTTTTTTTTTGCTTTTTTCCAAGCATAGAGAGGATATGAATCAATGAAATATTTTTGTTAAGGTTTTTGAGGGAGTCTTGGATGAAAGCTACTATATCAAAATAAAATATTATATCTGTGTTAAGTGCTATTTTCTCCTTTGGCTTTGATTTCTGTTTCCAGACACCTTGCAGATAATAATTCTAGAACTCTTTCTTGTATTTGAGTTTTTAGAGTATGAAATGCTCCTTTATCATCAATGTCTACTGACAGCTACAACAAAGGAATATGCTACCCCACTTAAAACTCCTGCTGTCGTCTTTTGAATTTAATAGGATAAAAAAATCTAGCATACCCTCTTTATGAATGGCCACTTTGTAACATTTCTTCAAAAGTTTTCAGAACTATGCCATTTTATAAGAAAAGAAAAAGTTACTATTCGTTGTGACATATAAAAATCCCACCAAAGAAGTATAAATACCTGGGTCTGATATCTATTTTTTTCCTCCTTCATTTTGGAGAGCAGACAGACTTATTTTTCAGATCTATGTTTCCCACCTTGACACGCTGCTGATAAAACCAAGTGATGAATTATGACTTTGGTGGGTTCCTATTAACAGTTGCTTCCCCCTCTAGCAACCTAGTGACTAGGAAAGCAACTAAGTCAACAAAAAACTCAGGCATTTCACCATTTCACAATCTTGGTTCTGAAGATAAGTACAAGAGTAGTATCAAATAAATTCACAGTTTTATCTTTCTTTGTCCACATGTTAAGTATATTCTGATTTTATCTTAGGTGGTTTGTTTGGTTTTCTTTTTTCCCTAAAATTTTTATTATTTATTTACTTTTCAAGCAAAATACTGTGAAGATAAATTATAATCATACTTGAGGAAGTCCATCATTCCCCAAATAATTTTTTATGTCAATTTAAATGCAGTTTTATTATTTCAGATTTCCTTTGTAACTAATAGAGATTACAGTAGAACAGGAAAGCATACAACCTCTTAACTGTGCAAATCACTTAGATTTTGTGCCAAAAGCATGTTAGCCATTTTAATATGACTGATTATCCATTTAAAATTTTTCTATGTAGTACAAGATTGAACTGAACTTTGATAGAATCTAAAATTTCTATATGGAAAAGATGAAAAATTTTGTTGATTTTTGATTTGTATACAGGTTTTTAGAATTAGTTATTTGATATTTTTCTTTGTCAAATTTTACATTTTTCAACAAAGTGACATAGTCATTTATATGTTTTGTTTTTACTCAGATTCAATTGAATGTAGTCCTGTGACCTCTAAAAAAAAAAAAAAAAAAACAAGAATAATTATATTAATCTAGTAGGTCAAAAAGCTTTACAACACAAAACTGGTAATTTTTTTGAAGTTTTTGAAGTTAATGATGAAGACAAACTACCAGTCTAAATATATTATATAATTGAAATATACTTCATGTTGTATTTTTTTAATATTAGTGCTCTTTTTGATCATAAAATCTGTTGTTTTTTTGAGGGGGGAACATGTAGCTTATAATCATCTGAGTAAAAAAGAAAGGCAATAAAGAATATGAAGACTTTTAAAAAGGGGTCCTCAAATGCTTTATATGAATGCAACTTTTTAAAAACTAATAATTGTAATATTGAAATAAACTTTGACAGAATCTAGAAATTCCAGGAGAGAATGAGGAGAGAATACCTTTTGAGCAAATGGGGCAGTCCTTGAAAATGACCAGAGATGGAAAATCTCATAGAATTCTAGATGTGTAATGGAAGGGATATTAAAAGCCAATTGGTCCAATGTTATAGAGGAGGAAACTGAAACTAAGAGAGATTAGCTAAGGGATCCAGAGTCTCATAGTAAATTTCTGAAACAGTGGTTGAATTCACATCCTTCTGATTCTAAGGACAAAACTATCTCTAATTTATTTATTAAATTCATTTATTTTTTTCATCATGCCTTAAAATAAAAGATATTTTTCTCAAAAAGATAGTATTTTTCAGTCCAGCCTTCAGGAGTGAACTATATTCAAAATTCAGTTCCTAATGATATAAAAATAATGTCATTGCTCTATAGAAAATATATAATTGTTTGGGGTCCAAATTTTTCCCTGGAAACAAAATATCTGGAGACATAATGGCCTTGGCAAGTGATATAACTTGATAGTGCCCACCAGGCATATAATTTGTAATTTTACAGAATTGCCTGGGGAAGCACTTTCAAGTTATATCTCTTGCCAAGGGCATTATGTCTCCAGATACTTGGTTCCAAAGTAGAATTTGGACTTACATATCTATATTTATAGATGGAATTACCTCACTGAGAATTCCTCTATTATAAATTCATGGAGTTAGACTAAAATGATAAATAATATGTTCAGGGAAGGTTTCATGAGGCAAATTGATTTTTTTGGTAAATTGGTTGTGGCCAAATTAATCATTAAATTTACTAGTTTTAGGCAAAGTTATTTAGAATCTAGTGTATTTTTGTGCTATAAATACTAATAATTCTTATTCCTCCTTCTCAAAAGGTTCCTGGGTATGCAATTTCACTATAGAGAATATGTACTTGTTTCCTCTTCATTGTGGAAAGTTCATCCATTTAATTTTTGATATTAACAATTTGATTTACTTCTTTCTTGTTTATAATTAGATTAATTAAAGGTTTGTGTATTTTTGTTTTTTATCATAAAACCAGATCTTACTTTTATTAATTCATTATTTTATTATTTTTTATTGTATTATTCCATTGAATTTTATTAATTTCCCATTTTACTTTCAGAATTTCAAATGTGGTATTTAGTTGTTTTTTTTGTTCTTTTTCTACCTTTTTGTTTTTATGTACAATTAATTAATCTTTTGTAATCATTTAGAGATATAAAATATCCCTTAAAGTGGATATATGCTGCATCCCATAAATTTTGGTATATTGTTTCATTGTTCTCATTTTCTCAGATGAAATAATCAATTGTGGCTATGAGTTATTGTTTTGCCCATTCATTATTTAGGATCAGATTAGTTAGTTTCCAATTAAGTTTTATTTTATTTATTTTATAATAATAACTTTTTTTGACAGTATATTGCATGGGTAATTTTTACAACATTATCCCTTGCACTCACTTCTATTATGATTTTTCCCTTCCTTCCCTTCACTCCTTCCCATAGATGGCAGGCAGTCTCATACATGTTAGATATGTTATAATATATCCTAGATACAATACATGGATGCAGAACAGAACAGTACTCTTGTTGCACAGGAAGAATTGGATTCAGAGGATAAAAAATAACCTGGGAATAAAAAAAAAAATTCAAACAGTTTACACTCATTTCCCAGTGTTCCTTTTCTGGGTATAGCTGATTCTGTTCATCATTGATCAATTGGACCTGAATTAGTTCTTCTCTTTGTCGAATATATTCACTTCCATCAGAATATATCCTCATAAAAAATGGTGTTGAAGTGTATAATGATCTCTTGGTTCTGCTAATTTCATGCAGCATCATTTCACGTAGGTCTCTCCAAGCCTCTATGAATTCATCATGCTGGTCATTTCTTATATAACAATAATATTCCATAACATTCATGTACCACAATTTATGGAACCATTCTCCAATTGATGAACATCCATTCATTTTCCAGTTTCTATCCACTAAAAAAAGGGCTGCCACAAACATTTTGCCACATACTGATCCCTTTCCCTTATTTATTATTTCTTTAAGATATAAGCCCAGTAGTAGCACTGCTAGATCAAAGGTATACACAGTTTGATAACTTTTTGGGCATAATTCCAGATTGCTCTCCAGAATGGTTGGATTCTTTCACAACTCCACCAACAATGTATCAGTGTCCCAGTTTTCCCACATCCCCTCCAACATTCATTATTATTTGTTCCCGTCATCTTAGCCAATCCGACAGGTGTGTAGTGGTATCTCACAGAGTTGTCTTAATGTGCATTTCTCTGATGAATAGTGATTTGGAACACTCTTTCATATGAATGGAAATAGTTTCAATTTCATTGTCTGTTCGTATCCTTTGACCATTTATCAATTGGAGAATGGCTTGATTTCTTATAAATTAGAGTCAGTTTTCCATATATTTTGGAAATGAGGCCTTTATCATAACCTTTACCTGTAAAAATATTTTCCCAGTTTGTTACTTCCCTTCTAATCTTATTTGCATTAGCATTGTTTGTACAAAAGCTTTTGAATTTGATGTAATCAAAATTTTCAATTTTGTGATCAACAATGATCTCTAGTTCTTCTTTGGTCACTAATTCCTTCCTCCTCCACAAGTCTGACAGGAAAATTATCCTATGTTCCTCTAATTTATTTATAATCTTATTCTTTATTCCCAGGTCATGATCCCATTTTGACCTGACCTTGGTGTACAGTGTTAAGTGTGGGTCAATGCCTAGTGTATGTCATATTAATTTCCAATTTTCCCAGCAATTTTTGTCAAATATTGAGTTCTTATTCCAAAAGCTGAGGTGTTTTGGATTCTCAAACACTAGATTATTGAAATTATTGGATGTTTTTTTGCTTTGAACCTAACCTATTCCACTGACTAACTAGTCTATTTCTTAGCCAATAACAAATGGTTTTGGTGTCTGCTGCTCTATAATATAGTTTTAGATCAGGTACAGCTAGGCCACCTTCAATTCATTTTTTTTTTCATTAATTACTTTTAAATTCTTGAACTTTTGTTCTTCCATATGAATTTTGCTGTTATTTTTTCTAGGTCATTAAAATAGTTTTTTGGGAGTCTGATTGGTATAGCACTATATAAATAGATTAGTTTAGGGAGTATTGTCATCTTTATTATATTCACTCGGCCTATTCAAGACCTCTTAATGCCTTTCCAATTATTAAAATCTGACTTTATTTTTGTGGCAAGTGTTTTGTAATTTTGCTCATATAACTCCTGACTTTCCTTTTAGTAGATATATTCCCAAATATGTATAATATCAAAAGTTATTTTGAATGGAATTGTTCTTTGTATTTCTTGCTGTTAGATTTTGTTGGTGATGTATAAATTATGGAAGATTTATGTGGATTTATTTTGCATCCTGCAATTTTGCTAAAGTTATGGATTATTTCTCATAGCTTTTTGATAGAATCTCTGGGGTTCTCTAAAGTATACCATCATATCATCTGCAAAGAGTGATAGTTTGATTTCCTCATTACCTACTCTTATTCCTTTAATGTCTTTCTCGACTCTTACTGCTGAAGCTAGCATTTCTAATACAATATTAAATAGTAATGGTGATAGTGGGCAACCTTGTTTCACTCTTGATCTTATTGAGAAAGGTTCCATTTTATCCCCCTTTCATATGATCATTACCGATAGTTTTAAATATATGCTCCTGAATATTTTAAAGAATAGTACATTTATTCCTATACTCTCAAGTGTGTTTTGTAGGAATGGATGTTGTATTTTGTCAAATGCTTTGTCTGTATCTGTTGAGATGATCATATGGTCTTTGTTAATTTGGTTATTGATATAGTCAATTATGCTAATAATTTTCCTAATATTGAACCAGCCCAGAATTCCTGGTATTAATGCAACTTGGATTTATACCCACTTGATCATAGTGTATTATCCTGGGGATGATTTTCTGTAATATTTTTGCTAATATTTGATTTAAGATTTTAGCATCAATATTCATTAGGGAGATTTATCTATCATTTTCTTTCTCTATTTTCAACCTAGCTGGTTTAGGTATCAATACCATGTCTGTGTCATGAAAGGACTTTGGTAGTACTCCTTCAATACCTATTTTTTCAAATAGTTTATATAACATTGGGTCTAATTGTTCTTTAAATGTTTGGTAGAATTTACATGTAAATCCATCTGGTCCTGGGGATTTTTTCTTAGGGAGTTATTTAATAGCTTGTTCTATTTCTTTTTCTAAGATGGGGCTATATAACCAATTTACTTCTTTATCTGTTAATCTGGGCAAGCTATAATTTTGAATATAGTTTTTCTTTATTTTTGAAATTTTCCATTTCATTTAAGTTATCAAATTTATTGGCATAAACTTAGGCAAAATAATTCTTAATTATTGCTCTATTTTCCTCTTCATTATTGGCTACTTCTCCCTTTTTATTTTTAAGATTAATAATTTGATTTTACTCTTTCCTTTTTTTAATCAGATTTACCAAGGGTTTGTATATTTTGTTTTTGTTTGTTTGTTTGTTTGTTTGTTTTTTCATAGAACCAACTCTTAGTTTTATTAATTAATTCAATAGGTTTTTTTTTACTTTCAATTTTATTAATTTCTCCTTTTATTTTCAGAATTTCACTTTAGTATTTGTCTAGGGGTTTTTAACTTTTTCCTTTTTTAGCATTTTTAGTTGTAAGCCCAATTCACTGATGTTTTATTTCTCTATTTTGTGCAAGTAAGTCTCTAGAAATATAAAGTTTCCCATTATTACTATTTTGGCTGCATCCCACACATTTTGTTACGACATCTTATTATTGTGATTTTCTTGGGTGAAGTTATTAATCATCTATATGATTTTGTTTCTCCCAATCATTTCTTAAAATGAGATTATTTAGTTTCTAATTATTTTTGGTGTATTTTCCCCTGGTTTTTATTGAATGTAATTTTCATTGTATTGTGGTCTGAAAAGGATGTATTTACTATTTCTGCCATACTGCATTTGAGTTTGAAGTATTTTTGTCCTATAATATAGTCAATTTTTGTATAGGTCCCATGAACTGCTGAGAAGAAAATGTACTCCTTTCTGTCTCCATTTACTTTTCTCCAAAGATCTATCATATCTTTCTTTTCTAGTATTTCTAGTATTTTCTAGTATTACCTCTTTGACTTCTTTCCTTCTTTCTTCTTTTTTTGTGGTTTGATGGTTTGATTTATCTAATTCTGAGAGTGCAAAGTTGAGATCTCCCACTATTATAGTTTTGCTGTCTATTTCTTCTTGAAGCTCTCTTAATTTGTCTTTTAAGACTTTATATGCTGTGCCACTTGGTGAGTATGTGTTTAATATTGATACTGCTTCATTATCTATGCTACCCTTTAGCAGGTTATAATGCCTTTCCTTATCTCTTTTAATTAAATCAGTTTTTGTTTTTCCTTGATCTGAGATAAGGATGGCTATCCCTGCTTTTCTGGCTTCACCTGAATTATAGTAGATTCTCCTCAAACCTTTTACCTTTATTCTTTATGTATCACCCTGCTTCAAGTGTGTTTCCTGTAAACAACATATTGTGGGATTCTGGCTTTTAATCCAGTACTACCCACTTCCTCCCCCACTTACTTTTTTTTTTTTTTTTTTTTTTTTTTTTTTTTGGTGAAAGTACCACATTTTCTCATTATTTTAACTTATACTTCCATCAAGTAAAATAATGAATGAAGATGGGAGGGAGGAATCAAGATGTTGGAGAAGGCACATGCAACTTTCTAAGCTGATTTCATGCTCTCAAAACCAATCTTTGAATTCAGCCTCAAAAATAGTACTTGACTGGTTAAATTCACAAAGATTAAAGGTACAAATACTTAGCAGCTGAAGATAATTTGGAGGACAGCCAAAGCAGGTTCGTTTTGAAAGGTGGGAACAGACCAGTGCAGTCAGGGAGATAGGAAAGACTGGTGTCCTGAGCAGACCAGGGACGGGGTAGCTTCTGTGGCTAGAAAAGTAGTGGAAATGACTTTGCCATAGGCTGACTCCTTTGCCTGGATTGTAAAACAGTTTACCAGCAGAGAGATTAGAGCCAGATATACAGGGTACTCTAAAAAATGCCAGAACCTAACAGAATCTGGCTTTACCCACCCTAAACAGGAAGTGACTCAGCATAGACCAGTACAACTATACAGTTGTATTCTGCAGCATTGGCAGGGCAGTTACAAATCTGCATGGCAGGGGGTACAGCCCCAGGCAGGCTCTAATCTGCACAGTGGGTGGCTTGGCCTAGGGCAATAGAGCCCAGAGCGACTGTGCTTCCCTGGGCAAAGCCACTTACAGAGCCTTGGGGAACTATTTGCTGGGCAACTTCTAATACCCATAGCCCCATAGCAGGCTTTGGCTTGGGATAGTGACACTTTCACTGCTCAGCCCCTTGCTTCAGGGTAGTCATTGATCCATGCAGCAGAGTTCTTTAGAGCACACCCCCACAGCTCACCTGTACTAATGAAGTCTGAATCACTTCCAGTGGGGAATTATTTCCCAGAGCACTCCCATACCTGGCTGCTCTTTGTAGCTGGTTGGCAGACCATACATACACCTATCATTGTTCTGTAGAGGAAGCTGGTAACCCACTGGCCCTGAAGGCAGACCCTACAGGCTTTAAAAATGAGTAAAAATATCAAAAGAACAATTGATAGCTTCTATACAGAAAAAGAGCAGGTTGTCAACCCTGAGGAGACTAATAGCACACAGTCTCTAAACAAACGTGGGTCTCCAACACAAAAGGCTCTCCTGGAAGAGACTATTAAAAACCTTAAAAGAGAGCTACAAGAAAAATGGGGAGAAAAAAAGAGAAGTTATGCAAGAGAGTAACAATTATCTGAAATGTAAATTGTAAAAGGAAAAAACTCCCAGGAAGTGAAGGGAAACAGAATTTGGGAAATGGAAAAGGTAAAGAGCTCCTAAGAAAGTAAGACTGGTGAATTAGAAAAAAAAAATATGACTCACTAAAAAAAAAAAAAAAAAAATTAGTGAAATGGAAAAAAATTTCCATAGAGCAAAACAACTCATTTAAAAACTCAATTGGACATATAGAAAAAGAAGTAAAAAAAGCTGATGAAGAAAATAACTCTTTTAAAAATCACAACTGAACCAACATTGAGATACCAACAATCAGTCAAGCAAAACAAAAAACAAAAAACAAAAAAAAAAAGAAAGCAAGCAAGAAAGAAACATTAAATATCTAAATATCTACTTGAAAAATAATAGACCTGGAAAGTAGATCTAGGAGAGATAATTTGAGGATTATTGTACTTCCCAAAGATTATGATGAAAAAAAGAGTCTAGATAATATTTTATTGGAAATTGTCAAAGAGAACTGCCCAGAGGTAATAGAACCAGAAGGTAAAATAGGCATTGAAAGAATTCATCAAACACCTTCTGAAAAAGACCCCCCCAAAAAAAATCCATTGTGGTCAATTTTCAGAACTTTCAGACTAAGAAAAAATATTACAAGCTGCCAGGAAAAAAAAAAATTCAAATACCGAGGTGCCACAATAAGAGTCACTCAAGATCTGGCTGCTTCCACATTAAAGAATCAAAGGGCCTGGAATCTGACATTTCAAAAAGCAAAAGAACTTGGAATGCAGCCAAAATAAACTACCCAGATAAGCTGAGCATTTTCTTCCATGGGAGAAGATGGACATTGAATGAAATAGATGAATTCCATTTGTTTGTAAGGAAAAAAAAAAAAAAAAAAAAAAAAAAAAACAGATCTAAACAAAAATGTTGCTCTCCAACCATAGGACTCAAGAGAAGCAGAAAAAAGTAAAAGAAACTCGTGAGAACTGTATTTCTGTTGTGGATATACATAAAGACCATATGTATAATTTTATTTTACTGATATATAACATAAAAAGGTATATAGAAATGGAAAGGGTATAGTGTCAGAAAAAGAGAAAAGTGGAGATAAAAAGAGAGAAACTATATCCCACAGAGATGCAAAGAAAACCTATTATATCTGAGAGAATTTAGAGATGGGGTGGAACATTGTGTGAATCTCACTCTCATCAGAGTTGGCTCAAAGAGAAAATAATTGACATTTTTTTTTTACAAAGAATTCTCTCTCACCTCATTAAAAAGTGAGAAAGGAAAATGGAAAAGGAAAAGAGTAATAAGGGGAAGGGATTTAAAGGGAGGAGGGATTTAAAGGGAGGAGGGATGGATACTAAAGAGGAGGGATGTGTGACACAAGTGGGGCCCATAAGTTTAATACTGGGGAAGAGGATCGAGCAGGAAAGGAAAAAAAATAGCATAATCTGCCGATGATATGATGGCAGGAAATACAGAATTAGTAAGTTTACCTGTAAATGTCAATGGGAGCAACTTTCTGATTAACTGGAGGATAGCAGACTGGATCAAAAGTCATAACCCTACAATATGTTGTTTATAGGAAACATATATAAAGCAAGGAGATACATAGTAAAGGTAAAAGACTGGAGCAGAATCTGTTATGTTTCAGGTGAAGTCAAAAAGCAGGGGTGGCTATCTTTTTCTCAGATCAAGCCAAAGCAAAAATTGATCTAATCAAAAGAGGTAAAGAAAGAAAATATATCCTGCTAAACGGTAGCATAGACAATGAGGGAATATAAGTGCTAAACACCAAGTGGTATAATATCTAACTTCCTAAAGGAGAAGTTAAGATAGTTGCAAGAACAAATAGACATCAAAATTATACTAGTGGGAGATCTCAATTTTGCACTATCATAATTAGATAAATCAAACCACAAAACAAATAAGAAAGGAATTAAAGAGGTAAATAGAACATTAGGAAAACTAGGTATGATAGATCTTTGGAGAAAACTGAATGGTGATAGAAAGGAATATACTTCCTTCTCAGCAGTTCAAGGAACCTATAAAAAAATTGACCATATATTAGGATATAAAGACCTCAAAATTAAATGCAGGAAGGAAAAAAAATAGTAAATGCTTTCTTTTCAGATCACACTGCAATTAAAACTACATTCAAGAAAAAGTTAGGTATAAATAGACCAAAAAGTAATTGGAAACTAAATAATCTTATCTTAAAGAATGATTGGGTGAAACAGCAAATTATAGAAACAATTAATAATTTCACTCAAGATAATGACAATGATAAGACATCATACCAAAATCCGTGGGATGCAGCCAAAGCAGTAGTAAGGGAAATTTTATATATTTAGAGGCTTTCTTGAAAAAAATAGAAAAAAAGAGAAGATCAATGAATTGGGTTTGCAAGTTAAAAAGCTAGAAAATGACCAATTAAAACCCCCCAATCAAATAATGAACTTGAAATTCTAAAATTAAAAGGAGAAATTAATAATATTGAAAGTTAATAAAATATTGAATTAATAACTAAAATTAAAAGTTGGTTTTATGAAAAAAAAAACAAAAAATAGATAAACCTTTGGTAAATCTGATCAGAAAAAGGAAAGAGGAAAATCATCTTCTTAGTGTTAAAAATGAAAAGAGAAAATCTTCCACCAATGAAGAGAAAACTAGAGCAATAATAAGGAGTTAGTTTGCCCAACTTTATACCAATACATTTGGCATAAGTGAAATGGATGACTACTTCCAAAAATATTGGCTTCCCAGATTAACAGAGGAGGAAGTAAATTGCCTAAATAGTCCCATTTCAGAAAAAGAAATAGAACAAGCTAATAGTCAGCTCCCTAAGAAAAAGTCCCTAGGACCAGATGGGTTTACATGTGAATTCTACCAAACATTTAAAGAACAATTAGCCCCAATGTTATATAAAGTATTTGAAAAAATAGGGAAAGGAGTCCAATCAAATTCCTTTATCACACAGACATGGTACTGATACCGAAACCAGGTAGGTTGATAACTGACTATAGACCAATCTCCTTATTGAATATTGATGCTAAAATCTTAAATAAGATATTTGCAAAAAAAATACAGAAAATCATCTCCTGGACAATACACCATGATCAAGTAGGATTTTTTTTTCAGGAATACAGGGCTGATTTAATATTAGAAAACTGTTAGTATAATTGGTCATATTAATAACCAAATTAACAAAAACATATGATCATCTCAATAGATGCAGAAAAGCATTTTTGATAAAATCCAACATCTATTCTTATCAAAAACACTTGACATTATAGGAATAAATTAACCTTTCCTTAAAATAATCAGTAGCATCAATTTAAAATCATCAGTAAGCATCATATGTAATGGAGATAAACTATAACCATTCCCAATACGATCAGAAGTGAAACAAAGTTGCCCACTATCACCAAATTTTCTAAGAAATCAAGCCAGTTTCCAGTTGATAAATGCTCAAAGGATATGAACAGACAATTATCAGATGAAGAAATTGAAACTATTTTTAGCCATATGAAAAGATGCTCCAAGTCATTATTAATCAGATAATTGCAAATTAAGACAACTCTGAGATACTACTATAGACCTGGCAGATTGGCTAAAATGACAGGGAAAGATAATGCAGAAAGTTGGAGGGGATGTGGGAAAATTGGGACACTAATACATTGTTGGTGGAATTGTGAATATATCCACTCATTCTCGAGAGCAATTTGGAACTATGTTCCAAGAGTTATCAAATTGTATATACCCTTTGATCCAGCAGTGTTACTACTGAGCTTATATCCCAAAGAGATTTTAAAGAAGAAAAAGGGAACTGTATGTGCAAGAATGTTTGTGGCAGCTCTCTTTGTATTGTCCAGACACTGGAAACTGAGTGGATGCCCATCAATTGGAGAATGACTGAATAAACTGTGGTATATGGATATTATGAAATATTATTGTTCTATAAGAAATGACCAGCAGGAGGAATACAGAAATGTCTGGAGAGACTTACATGAACTTATTCTGAGTGAAATGAGCAGGACCAAGAGATCATTATATACTTCAACAACAATACTATATGATTATCAATTCTGATGGACGAGGCCCTCTCTAACAATGAGATGAACCAAATCAGTTCCAATAGAGTGGTAATGAATTGAACCAGCAACTCCCAGTGAAAGAACTCTAGGAGTTGTCTATGAACAACTACATAAAATTACCAATCCCTATATTTTTGTCTGACTACATTTTTTATTTCCTTCACAAGCTAATTGTGCACTGTTTCAAAGTCCGATTCTTTTTGTACAGCAAAATAACTGTTTTGAAATGTCGAAAGAAAGAAAGAAAGAAAGAAAGAAAGAAAGAAAGAAAGAAAGAAAGAAAGAAAAAGAAAAAGAAAAAAAAATGACTGTAGATTGTATACATATATATGCACATATGTATATATACTTTGTATAGTATATATATACATATATATATAATCATGCATATACAATGTACATGCAAATATGTATAGATATGAGCATATATGTGTATACATATATATGCCTATATGTATTTATAGGAATCATATGTACCTGTACACATATTTAGATAGATATCTAAATAGATGGCTATATCTATATATCTATTCATCTTATTATCTCTGTCTATCTATTTAGATAAATAGAGATACAGATAGACAATCAAGTGACTGTTGTTCTTTAGCATTATAATCATTCTAGGTATAAATATAATAACATAAGCCCTAATAT
This sequence comes from Sminthopsis crassicaudata, assembly GCF_048593235.1. NCBI lineage: Eukaryota > Metazoa > Chordata > Mammalia > Dasyuromorphia > Dasyuridae > Sminthopsis > Sminthopsis crassicaudata. The sequence goes on from NC_133617.1 coordinate 538,403,366, forward strand.
ATGAGTCCTAATATCTATCTACCTATCTATTTATCTATCTATTTATCAGTCTTTCTATGTACCTATCTACATCCATAGATATAAACAGTTAATCAATGAACTTTTCTTTACCATTATGATAATTCTAGATATAAATGTAACAACATAAGTTCTAATAATATAAGGTAGTCTTTAACTGAAGAAGAAGACTCAGAATGTGTAAGGTGGTCTATTTAGGCAACGTGGTTCTTTTTCATTGAGTTTTCACCTAATGACACTGCCTCTTTAAACATCAATATGGCATTAATCACAGTGTGGAATACAAATACTGGTGAAAGTCTGCCAGTTCCTCTCCTGTGAATTCACATAAAGGATGCTCCTCTCATCCAAGTAATTCCAAAGGTGACAAATATTACAAATGCTGAATTTATGGGAGTACTTGCTCTCTGTTTATTAACTCATCCATCTTGTGAGAAATAAAAGGACCAAACAGGGAGACAAGTGGGCTTTTCTTATCCTGTCAGCTCAATGATGTCTTAAAGTAATCAATACCTATAATTACTAAATCTTTCCAGGGCAATTTAACCCTTCACTGACTCACTCTTGGCTACTCACTTCTACATAGGGCAACAGAAATAAATCTAATATTAATTAGAAAGAAAAAAAAGCTTTAATTACGACTTTATTGCATTTCATCACCTTATTTTTAAACCTTACTATAAATCACTTCTTTTGCATTGACAGAAGAGAAAAGCATCTGAGATGGAAAAGATTTGAAGAACCAATTATGTAGGGGGAAAATGGAGATATAGGATGTTTCTAATAAAATTTCTATATATTAAAAGCATGCTGGATTAAAAAACATGCTGATAGCCTTTTAATTTTACTCTGACAATATTCTAATTTGGATTTTTAACATCTGCCTTGGAATCTACATATATATATAGAATCACTCTTCATTTTATAATTTGTAACATATATTTAATGGTATTTGCTTAATTATTAAGTCACATGAACATAAATGCAAATTTATTCTTAGAGCAAAACAGAAAAAATAGTTATAAAATGCATCTTAATCAATTGTGAATAGCATTAATATATTTGTTACTCAGTAAACTATTCTTGGAACTATATTTCTATAAGTAATTGTAGATAGCAAGCTTATATAGCTCAGTATTCAACTTCAAAGCATTCCACAAACATTTATTAAATGCCCACTGTATTCAAACTATTCTTCATGGTTTTTGAAGAACTGTGTTATATATTTGTGAAATATTACATATCTAAGTATTAACTCTACATAAACATTATAATTCAATCAAGTTTTAAATAGGTAAAGAATTAGGTAAAATAATAAAATCATTATCATCTCTTCTCACTTAAGACAACATACCTGATTGATTTATTTTACAGCTTCTAAATCAATTTTGTTTTTATAGAGAAGGCTAAATCTTTTTCAGCCCAGGTGTGTGTAAAATTAAGATTTTAAGACTGAAATGCAATAAGACACTTGTAATATATATAAAACTTAATAGAAGTGCCTTTAGGTAATCATAGCAGGGAAAGGACATTCAGGAAGGAAAAGGATATTCATGAAGTATACCAAATTGAATCAAGTAGAAACTATCACATAAATATTAGACTAGGTGTTGGTTTTTTTTCCTCAATAAAAGACTTATAAGTTGTTCTTGAAACTAGGCTGAGTGTGAAGGGGAAAGTTTCAGACCATTCTTGACATAGTTTCTTGGATATCTGAGTCAGAAACTCAGGATGGAGATTTCAGATTGGTAGAAAGACTTACAATGAAAAGAGGTACTACAGTGACCATGTAGTTATGAAAAAAACAAAACAAAAACAAACAAACAAACAAAAGAAACCAATCAAAACCTGCCATTGAAGTCAATTGTGTTTTCTGAATGAAGCCATTCCTATGCTATCTTTGAAATCATAAAAATCAAGATAAGGAAGAATCAGATTTCTTCCACTCTACAAAGGATTCCATTCATTCTGTATATAATCAAAGCAAAGCAATTGACTAAGGATAGATTTGCTGCGTGGTTCTACTATGCTATAATGGCTATTCCTATGTATTATCTATATCCAATTATTTTTTCAAAGCCTTCTTGGAAACAAAGGTTGGGAATGAATGAAGACTAACTCTCAATATGTATGTGATGGTGATGGTGAGGTATGAGAAGTATCATGATAAGATCATTGAGTTTATTATTATTATTATCTTCTTTCTATTTTTATTTGTTGTAATAAATACTATTTTATGAGGACATTTTAGAATCATTTGATAAGCTCCCATTTAGAAGGGGCTATAGAAAATATTTATTATCAACACTAATTTTAGACATAAGATAATTTGGGTCTAGAAAGTTAAAGTGACTTTGCAAGGACACAATTGCAATAAATATTGGAAAGGTATTTAAACTGTTAATCTCTTACTCTAAATCCATAATGTCATGGTATCTGTGGTTCATCAGCACAAGGAAAAAAGTTTACAAAAGGAAACTAAATAAAGCTTACAAAGGAAATTTGAGACACTCTTTAATTCATTTGCTCTTCCTTCAGATAATAATGAATAATTTGGAATACTAATTCAAAAAAATAATTCATACATTGGTTGCAAATTTGTATACGGACACACACACACACACACACACACACACACACATATATATATATATATATATATATATACAGAAATACATACTACATATGCATATAAGCTTACATATATATATGTATATATATGTATATATATATATATATATATATATATATATATATATATATATATATATATACATACATATAAATATGTGTCTATATATGTATAAAATGAACTAGAAACCTAAGATTTTTTCCATCATCTCCTATTTAGACAACCTAAAAGAGATCAATTTAGATATGTCACCCGAAAGGGCAAAAACAGTAGGTCTTTATTAAGCACCAGAGAAACATACTCAAAGTCTATGGCCATGGTTACAGTAACATCCCAAGATGTCACTCACAGAACCTGCCAACCATAACTTTTTATTGAACATGTCAAACTGACCCACTGAGATGGGAAATTTATTGGAATTTCTTGTTCAGATAGATCACTTTTGTGAGTTGAATTACTAATTTTATATTGAGTCATCTGTTCAACAGTGAGTTGAAACTAGTAAGGCACATTTATGTTTCTTTATCTTCTGAGCATAATCTTAGGATTCATCAAATCACATAAATACAAAAAAGGATGGTGTTTAGCCTACATTTTAGGTGTCTTTATTCAGTAGACAAATGTTCTTTTACTTTCATGTGGCCTAATTTAAGTGTTTCCAGAGCTATATAAGCTTTGCTAATACATATTTAAATAAGAACTGTTTTCATTTTTTAATTTAATAAAATTTGTTCAAATTTTTAATTAAGTTGTTTCATTTATTAGTTATGGGAGGATTTCAAAACTTCTGATGTTGATTTTGCTCCTTATGTATTTATTTAAAAAGTATATCAAGAAATCTTACAGTCATCATGAGTCTTCCAATTGATATTGGTAAATCCTCATTTGTCTCTAGTTCCTTGAGTGGTTTCACAAGATGGATGAAGGGGATAAAAAATAAAATCCTTTAGTTCCTTAAGGGAGAACCAACTCAGTAGATGAGCAATGGCCCAAAACATCCCATGGGTCTTTCTACAGAGTTAAGTAGGAATCACTATAACTTCACTTCATTAGAAACAAGACAGTACTTAACAATTATTCAATCTACTTGAAGCCAAATTTGTCATTGATTCTTTTAATTTTGTCAAATAACTGTGAACTTTATATAAAAATACACATACACACATATGCATGTATAAATGCATATAAAATATACACCTATATAGATAGATATAGATGTGCATACATATATATATATATATATATATATATATATATATGAAAAGTGATGTATACATAATTTATATTTAGTAATTCTATTGAAAATATAAGAAAGATTGTTATTTTTATTTATCTCATTTAATTCCTTTAGGATTTATTTAATTTTCTTTTCTTTATTAATACTAAATGAATTTAAACTACATTTCTATACTTGTATCTAGAATAAATTATAATAGGAATTCTCCTATTTAAATTTGAACCATCATGCCAAATTTTCCTTTTGACTGATACTGGAAGAGATAAAATAATCATTTCCTTACTCCCAATATAACATTAGTATCTAATAAAATTATTGAAACAATTCAACATGGAATTGGGATCTTAAGGTTGGATATTAAGAATTATACAGATATATTTTCACACCTTCTTGATGTTTCCTTTTTGTATATTTAAGAATCATTTTGGTTATTCTCTAAAAATCTCACTTTAACAATATTCTGTAACTCATTGATTCTTGAAGTCATCTGAGATTTGATGTGCTTTGAATCTAGACTTCATTACATCAAGAGCCTAAGAAAATGCTAATGTGTTCAAACACAGCTGGATTTAGACTTATGAATCATTGCAAAGATGTGTGTGTGTTTTTTTTTGGGGGGGGGTTGAACAAAAAAGTGAGAAAAAAGAGAGGCAAAGAGGAGAAAGAAAAGAAGGAATAAAAGATTGGTAAATTAATTAAGTCTCAAGATTTGTCAGTATAGTATCTTGAAATATTTTTGGCACTTTCTAAACCCCAAACAATTTTAGCCACATTGGATTTTTCAGGCACATTCAGCTGATTCAAAAGAGGAATTACTCTTAAGAGGTAAACTGCCTGAGCACTCTACTATTATGGTAAAAAAATACCTCTATGAGAATAATATCATATCAGAGTATCTATTAAACTTGTCACAAATTTACCTACACTCTGATGTTAAATGATTATTGTCTTGGACTATTGACTTCACTGACATGTCATTGATTAAAATGACTGACTCATCCCAGCAGCAAAGGAACAGTTGATAGAAGAAAGAACTCTGTCAATCAACTGAATTTTTTCTTTTTTTTCCCACTCTTGGTCAGAGTTGAAAGAATATGGGGCTTCACAGAATGATACTAATAATGTTTACATGTTCTGAATGTACTGCCTTAGGCACTGTGCACCTGAATAAAGCTGTCAAATGAAATATCTTAGGTAACAATAGACACAAATTGTAGTTACCAATCACTCTGTTCATACAATAGGAAGAAGATACTACACTATCATTGTCATATGATATTACTCTTGGTAGAAAATGACATATGAAACTTTTGATAGTAGGAAAAATGAGATATTCAAGGAAGAACATATAAAACAGATATGAAAGCAATATAAAGTTATTTGCTTCTATTTTTAGTAAATGAATAGAACATTATGGCCTATTATCTATTTTCTTATTTGACTCAATTAGGATGGCAAAAATGTCACAGAGAAGGGGAAAAAAAGAGCCTTAATTCATTTATTTTTCCTTATTAGCATCACTAATCCCTAAAATATACACACATACAAATACATACAGAAATGAACAATCTCTCATACATTCTTACCTTACTCCAAACCTAGTTAAGAATAGGCCACATGAGCAGGTAAAGTACACATTTATCCTGTAAGTTATTCCTCAAAACACAAAGACGAAGACACACAGACACACACAATATACTTAAAAGATAACCTAGAGAAATGGTAATATACTTAGCTTTGGTGCCAGGAAGACATGAGTTTAAGGAATGAATTGTTTCTAACACATACAGATAGTGTGATCATGTAAAAGTTACTTAGCCTATCAATGCATCAACTAATTGTCTAAAACCATAATGTATATAAAACATTGTTGATCTGCAACAATGAAAGGTATTTATATACTGAAAATCCACTATAATAGTAAAGCATCATATTTGGATTAAGAAAAAAATATCCAAATGTGTTTATTTTAAATAAAATTGATTATTCTTTCATAAAAATAATTGTGAATCAAGTTTTGTTATATGAATGAACTTAAATACAACTTCACTGAATATGTGATTTTGTTTATGATGCAATAATTTAAAAATTTGAGAGGTCATTAAAATTTCCTGTTTTATTGTATAATCCATTCAGTATAAACCTGGGTCTTTTGTACATACATAAAAGTCTTTGAGTTTTTCCAAGTGTTCATAATGTTTATAGAAATTATGGTATAAGGAAAGCAGATATATTCTGCCATAAATGCTTTTGTGAGTCACTGGACCCATTTGAAAGTATTTTGCTAAAAATTTCTTTGTGTGGAACATAGAAGTCTGTCCTATATCATTCCAAATCTAGAGGATGTCCAGAAGTCTAGAAGAGCACGAGACTTTCTTGTGGCAGTTTGGATTAATTATATAACCAACCTAAGGTATTTTGGGACTGAGATAAATAGTGAAACTCCACCTTAGAGCAAAAAAAAAACCCAAAAATTATTTTAATTCTTAACTCAAATATTCTTAGTTTTATTCAAGCACTAGAAATGGACCAGTTTTTGATCAGTTTTGTTAAATAAAGAAATAAGTTGATAGTAGTTACACATTTACTAATTTAAAGTTAGAACTGTTAATGTTAGTAACTGACAGCTAGGTTGCACAGTAGAGTTTTGAGCATGGAGCCAGGAAGATTCATCTTCCTGAATTCAAATATAATCTCAGAAATATATTAGCTATGTAAATTTGGGCAAGTTATTTAACCATGTGTATCTCTCAGTTCCATCATCTGGAAAATGAGCTGGAGAAGCAAATGATAAACCACTCCAGTATCTTTGGATATAGAGTAGCAGAATGATTCCACAAAAATATGAAGTTGTATAAAAAGGAGCATAATGTAATAAGAATGTGTATTGTATAATTGGCTTACCATCTCTTCTCTCCATCTCCTGCCTATTATTTTCTGCATTTAATCAGTATTATAACAGTAGCATGTGTTTAATAAACACTTTTTGACTTTTTACTCAGCAGAGAGGGAGTCCTTAATATTCACATTCATGAAGTGTCCTTAAATCTCATCTTTAGATCACCTCAGCCACAGATAGGAATGATTATATTTTTGATCTAACAATTACCTATTTGTTTCCGTAGCTTAATTAGATAACTTGCCATTCTTCTTTTTTTTTTATTATGGCTTTTTATTTATCAGATATATGCATGGGTAATTTTATAGCATTAACAATTGCCAAACCTTTTGTTCCAATTTTTCCCCTCCTTCTCCCCACCCCCTCCCTCAGATGGCAGGTTGACATGTTAAATATGTTAAAGTATAAATTCAATACAATATATGTATATCTATATATCTATATATCTACAAACAGTTATTTTGCTGTACAAAAAGAATCAGACTTTGAAATAGTGTACAATTAGCCTGTGAAAGAAATAAAAAATGTACAAGAAGACAACTCTGGGATACCACTACACTCTGAGATTGGTAAAAAATTGGTTAAAAGGAAAAGACAAGGGCAGATGTTGGAGGGGATGTTAGAATACTGGGACTCTAATAAATGGTTGGTAGAATTGTGAATGGATCCAAACATTCTAGAGAGCAATTTGGAATTATTACCGAAGAGTTATCGAAGTTTTTATAACCTTTGATCCAGCAATGTTTTTACTGGGTTTGTATCCAAAAGAGATCTTAAAGTAGGGAAAGGGGCCCATTATGTGCAAAAATGCTCTTTGCAATCCCTTTTGTAGTGGGAAGAAGTAGGAAACTGAATGGATGCCCATCAATTAGAGAATGGCTGAAAAAATTATTGTATATGACTGTTATAGAATATTATTGTTCTCTAAGAAACAATCACCACAATGATTTCAGAGAGGCCTATAGAGGTTTACATGAACTGATGTGAAATGAAATAAGCAGAACCAGAAGATCATTGTACATAGCAACAAGTTTATATGATCATCAGTTCTGATGGATGTGGTTCTATTCAACAATGAGATGATTCAACCCAGTTCCAATGGTCTTGTGGTGAAAACAGCCATCTACACCATGAGTGAGGACTGTGGGACCTGAGTTTGGTTCACAACATAGCATTTTCTATCTTTTTGTTATTGTTTGCTGCATTTTATTTTCTAAATTTTTTCTTGTTTGATTTGATTTTCTTGTGCAGCAAGATAATTGTTTAAATATTTATGCATATATTGGATTTAACATTTATTTCTACCATTTTAACATATATTGTACTACTTTCTGGGGTAGGGAGGGAAATTGGAAGGTTCTATAAGGGTTAATGTTGAAAATTATCTATCCATATGTTTTGAAAAAATTTAATAAAGGGGAAAAATGAATCCAGTGTGAGAGAAACTCACTTCAAAATTATTTGATTGAAGCTCCATCATCTCCCTTGAAAGATGATGCTGAATCTCCCTAGGTAGTTAATTTTTGGTTGTAACATCAGATCATTTACTTCCTGAAAGATGATATTTGAGGCTGCCACATCCTAGTTAATCCTGATTGTTGCTCCTTGATATTTGAATTATTTTTGTATGGCAGCCTCCAGTATTTTTTATTTGAGATTTTGGTTTTGGAGTTTCACAATAATATTCCTTGGAGGTTTTTGTAGGATCTCTTTCTAGCAGTGATTAATGTATTCTTTCAATGAGTATTTCTCCCTCTGTTTCTTGAATATTTAGGGGAGTTTTCCTTAATGACATCTTGTAGAATGCTATTCAGGCTCTGTTATTGGTCATGGCTTTGGGTAGTCCAATAATTTTTACACTGTGTCTCGATCTATTTTTCAGGTAGAATGTTTTGCTAACCCATTCACATTTTCTTCCATTTTCCCATAATTATTAGTTTGTTTGATTGATTCTTGCCTTTTCACAAAGTCATTAGCTTCCATTTGTCCTGTTCTAGTTATTAATGTGAAATTTTCTTCAGTTATCTTTTATATCTTTTTTCTTCCATTTGATTTATTCTACTGTTTAAGGAGTTATTTTCTTCAGACAACTTTTTTTCTCCTTTTCCAAAATTTTGACTTTCTTATGCATACTCACATTTCTTTTCTCATTTTTTCTTCTACTTGTCTTACTTGGCTTTTGGAATTCTTTATGAACATTTCCTATCAACCTTTTTGGGCTTGAGACCAATTTACTTCACTCTTTGAGTTTTGTTCTATGGACATTTTGTTCTCACCTAAAGTTGTGCTTTGATCTGCCTTGTCACCATAGTAGCTTTCTATGATCAAGTTTCTTTTTTTTTTTTTTGTATTTTGTTTTTTGTTCCCTTTCTTTCCTTTTCTTTTGCTATTTCATCTATTGAGTCAGAGCTGAGTGTCTTATTTTCTGATTTGCTGTGATTAAGATCATCTCACTGGTTTTTCCAGTGTTTATCTGCCTTGGGCTGAACACCCCTTTTGCTCAAGTGAGACTGACCTTTCTTGAAGTTTTTTTTCCCTTCTATTTTTAGCTGGACAGTGTTTTCATTCCATTAGACTATATTCAGAGGCTTGGTGTTATGTGGTTTCTGAGGAAATATGTTAGAGCTCAAGCCATCTTTGATGTACTCCTGGAACTCCCCAAGATATTTTTTTAAAAAATGAATTCATGTACAAAACTATCTCTAGCACCTCTATTTTCAGGACAAAAAGGAATGGAAATTGAAGTCATGCCCATAAATTTTAGAATGGCTGAATAAATTGTGGGATGTAAATATGATTGAATGTTATTTTACTTTTGGAAATTAAGAATAGGATGTTCTCAGGAAAAAAAAAAAAAAAAACTTGAAAAGTCCTCTGTAATGTTCTCAGTGGGTTTTCTTGTGTCTCTGGTTGCAGCGTTTTTTTCAGTAAAGTAATCACCACACACCACAAGAGTAGCCAGGGGTTAAAGTCCAAATCCTTTATTATCTCTTTCAAAATCTTGTCTCCTTTTCTGAGCCCAGTTAGCTTTCTTAGAGGCATTCTGTAGTCTTGGTTCTGAGAGCTTGAGCTCCTGCCTTCTCTGGCTTCTGAATCTCCCTGACTTCCAAGGGTTTGTGCTTGAGCCTCCAGCCACAACAAAGGTAGAAGATGGAGTGAATCTGTCTCAGCTTCCAGGAGCTTGTAGTGTGCTTGTCTTTTCTGGCTCTGAGAGTTTCTTGCTTATATGCCCCACACTGAGTATATACCAATCATTATATCACTAGGAAACCATTATTTGTTGTAGGATTAATTCAATGCTAAACTAGATTTAATCATTGTCTCCTCAATTCCACTTAGAAGCTTGTTTCAAGTTCTGGCCCATAACATCTTCTTGTAGGATTAAATCAATCATACTGAACTATGCTAAATTAGATAACTATTGTCTCTATCAATTCTACTGACTTAGTACCTTGTTTCAGGTTCTGGACTATAACAGAAAAGGGATAATACTGGGAGAAGAGGAAAGGGGAGGTAAAATGAAACAAATTAGATTACATGAAGAGGCCAAAAGACCTATTAAAATACAAGAAAAGAGGGAAGGGAGGTGAGCATTGTTTGAGGATTATTCTCATCAGTTTTGACTCAAAGAGGAAATAATATTCACTCAATTGGGTATAGAAATGCCTTACTCTATAAGGAATTAGGAGGAGAAAGGGGAAAGAAAACAGGGAGACTGGATAGTATGAAGAGGGAGAAAAAGTAAAAAAGGGGTAAGAGTAGAGAGAAGGAATGATAGAAAGAAGGACAGACTGATGACAGGGTAGTTTAGAAACAAAAAAAGTACAAGGTGGGAAGAAATAACAAAACTATATAAAGGGAAGAAAATAGGATAGAAAGAAATGCACAGCTGGTAATCAAAACTGTAAAAGGAATGAACTCTGTCACAAAACAGATGCAAATATAAGAGTGGATTAAGAACCAGAAACCTACAATATGTTGTCTACAAGAAATACATTGGAATCAGAAAGATACATACAAAGGTTATAAGGCTGGAACAATATATTATGTTTCAGCCAAAGCAAGAAAAAGTTGTGACAGTAATTCTGAAGCAATTTTGATTTCATATAAACCACAAGCAAAAACAGATCTAATTAAAAGAGATAAAGAAGGATTAAAAGAGATAAGGAAGGAAACATCTTGTTAAAGGGTACCATAGACAATGAAATGATATTGATGCAAAATGTATATCCACCAAGTGGTGCAGCTACCAAATTTGAAGAGAAGAGCCTAAGAACCTAAGGAACAAATAAACAGCAAAACTTTAGTATTGTAGGGCCTCATCATCCTCCACTCAGAATAACAAAATTTAGAAATACTAGATCTTTGGACAAAAGTGAATAAGAATAAAAAGGAATAAACCTTTTTTTTTTAATCTCAGTTATAAATGCCACCCTCACAAAAACTGACTTTGTATTAAAGCATAAAAACTTCAAAATCAAATGCAGAAAAACAAAAATAGTAAATGCTTACTTTCCAGCTCACATTGAAATAAAAATTATATTCAATAAAGAGCCAAGTAAAGGTAGATCAACAACAAATAAATAATCTAATTCTTAAGAATGATTGGGTCAAACAACAAATTACACAGAAACAATCCATAATTTCATCTAAGAGAAAGACAGTAATGAAACAACAGAACAGAACCTATGGGATGCAGTCAAAGCATTTCTTAGAGAGAATTTTATATCTCTAAATACTTACATGAATAAAATAAAGAAAGATGGGATCAATAACTTTGGCATGCAACTAAATCTTGAAAAAGAACAAATTAACGCCCCAATTAAGTTTCAAATTAGGAATTCTGATGCTCAAAGGAGAGATTAATACAATTCAAACTAAGAAAACTATTTTACTAGTAAATAAAATTAAGAGTAGATTTTTTTAAATTGATAAAAAATTGACAAACCTTTGGTTAATGTTATTAGAAAAAAGAAAAGAAAAAAGCTAATAACTGACATCAAAAAATGCAAAGCGTGAATGTACTGTTAATGAAGATGAAATTATAGCAATGATTTGAAGCTATTTTGCCCATTTATGACAACAAATCTTACACTCTAATTAAAATGGTTAAATATTAACAAAAATGTAAATTGCCCAGGTTAACAAAAGAAGAAATAAATTACTTAAGTAACTCCACCTTAAAAAAAAAAAAAAAGAATTTGAACAACCCAACAATGAACTCTCTAACCTCCATACACTGAAGGATTTATAAGTGAATCCTGCCAATTATCTAAAAAACAATTAATTCCAATATTATGTAAAGTATTTGGAAAAATCAGCAAAGAATAAGTCCTGTCAAATTCCTTTCATGTCAGAAATATGGTGCTGATACAAAAACCAGAAAGATACAAAACAAAGAAAGTTACAGATTAATTTTCCTAGTGAATATAAATGCAAAAATTTTAAATTAAATATTAGCAAAGAAATTATAATTACTTATCTGCAAGAAAATGAATTTATACTAATTATTGCTGGGCTGGTTCAATATAAGAAACACTATTGGCATAATAGACCAAAGCAATAACAAAATTAGTAGAAATCATATGATGATCTCAATAGATTCATAAAAAGCTATTAACAAAGGACAGCATCAATTTCTATTAAAACACAGAAATAATAGGTATAAATGGAGTTTTTCTCTCTTTTTTAGTTTATTTTTAATACACAAGGTTTTATGAATTATGTTGATAGAGAAAAATAAAAGAAAAAGGGATAAACTATGAGAGAGATAAAAAAGCAGAAAAAAGAAGTGAACATAGCATGTGTTGACATACATTCAGCTTCCTTATATCTTTTTTCTGGATACAGATGGTATTTTATGTCCAAAATATGTCTGGATTGCTTTGGATACCTGAACAACTAAGCCTTTCACAGTTAATCACCACATTTCCTTCCTGTGATTACGTACATTGCATTCCTTATTCAGCTTGTTTTGCTCAGCATAAGTTCATGTAAATCTTTCTAGACATTTCCATGATCAGCTTGTTCATCATATTTATAGAACAATAATTTTCTATTATCTTCATATACCACATCTTCTTTAGATATTCCTCAATTGATAGGCATCCACTCCTTTTCCAATTCTTTATTACTACAGAAAGAGCTGTTATAAAGATTTTTGCACATGTGGATCCTTTTTATCTCTTTTATGATTTCTTTGGGATATAGACACAATAATGGCGCTGTTAGGCATCAACAGTTTGATGGACTTTGGGGCATAATTTCAGATCCCTTTCCAGAATGGTTGGATCATTTCACAACGCCACTAACAATGCATTAGTGTCCCAGTTTTCCCATATCCCCCCCAACATTCATCCTTATACTTTCCTGTCATCTTAGTCAGTCTGAGAGATGTGAGGTGGCATGTCATATTTGTTTAATTTGGATTTCTTTAATCAACAGCGATTTAGAACATTTTCTCATATAATTATAGATAGCTTAATCTCATCTTCTGAATCTTTTCTATACTTATCCTTTGACTATCAATTGGGGAATGATGTGTATTCTTATAAATTTATCAGAGTTCTTTTTTTTCTTTCAATCTTGTTTTTTGTTATTTTTTTTGTCCAAAAACATTTAATTTACTGAAAATCAAAGTTGTCCATTTAGCCTATCATGATGTTCTCTAGTTCTTCTTTGGTCGTAAATTACTTCTTCAAAGGTGTTATAGGTAAATTATCTCTTTTTCTCTTAATCATTCTATGGTATCATCTGTTATGCCTACATTATGTAACCATTTTGACCTTATTTTGGTATGGAGTTCTATCCCGAATTTCTGACATAACATTTTTCAGGTTTTACAGCAATGTTTGTCAAATAATGAGTCCTTATTTCCTAAGCTGGAATTTGGAGGTTTGCCAAATACTAGATTGTTATAACTAGCTTGTTACATTGTGTGTATCTAATCTATTCCACTGGCACACTATTCTCTTAGCCAGGACCAAATGGTTTTGATGATTGTGGCTTTATAATATAGTTTTAAGTTTGGTACTGCAAAACCACCACCCCTTGTTTTTTTGTTGTTTTGTTTGTTTTTTGTTTTGTTTTGTTTTTCCATTAATTTACTTGATATTCGTAATGTCTGGGCTAGCTTTCTGGAGGTCCTCTGGAAGGGCATTGGTCTCAGCAGGATAGACACCATGAGAATGATAAAGAATAGAGTCTAGATTCTTTATCCTAGCCCACTCTTAATCTTAATGCAGGAGGCATGAGAGTCACTATGAGGCTGGTCAAAGTTAGAGTATTTATCTTCCAGTCCTTTTTAGCCCTTATATACCTTATTGTAATTACATCATTACAGCATACTAATTATGTGTGAACTTGGAGACCAATACATCACTATACTAAGTACTAAGTATATGTGTGAACTAGAGAACCATTATCTCCAATTCCACTAAGTTAACACTTTGTTTCAAGTATACTTGTCCAGATTACCAGCCCTTTAGAGATATTCTTCATTTGTTGTTCTTTCAGGTGAATTGTGTTATTTTTTTTAGTTCTATAAAATAATGTTTTGGCAGTTTAATTTGTATGGCACCGAAAAAGTAGACCACTTTAGGCACAATTGTCATTTTTATTATATTATCTTGGCCTAGCCATAAACAATTTATATTTTCCCATTTGTAAAGATCTAATTTTAGGGCGGAGCCAAGATGGCGGAGAGGAAACACACGACTCAGTGAACGTCCTCACTCCCTCACAACCAATTAGATAAATTAAGTCTCAAAATTAGCTCAGGACGGATAGATACCACAAGGACTGGAAGCACGACTTACCAGCTGAAGAGAATCTGGAGTTTCAACAGGAAAGGTCAGTTCTCAGGGGAGGAATAAGAAAGACCAGCACAGACGGTGGGGTAGGGGCACACTGCGCCCATTGCGCTGGGAGGGGCTCTGGGATCAGAGAAGCCACTGAGGTAAAGGAATCTGGCACAGGCTGTTAGCTCTTCTCTGCTAATTATTTAGCAGTTCAGAAGAGAAAGCCAAAATATTTTAAAACTCAGATTAAATTTTCCCCGGACCCTGGGGGTGACTCGGCACCAGGGGGTGTGGCCTCAGCTACCTCCTGAGAATAGTTAAGAGACTGACAAGTGGGTGGATACGGCCCAAGGCAACACACACTGCCTAGCTTAGCTGGAGGGAGTGGAACTCAGCTCCAGGAAGTCCCAGAGAAGCGGAACCTTTGAACTAGGGACCTTGGTTTCTGGCAGACACTTCCAGTTTGAGCGCAGGGGCTTCTCACGTCACCTGCTGCAGACACCCACTCCCCACCCGGACACATAGCCTGGGCTTCCTGCAGTCTTCACTATTCTACGCCCTCCAAGCACAGTAGTGCTAATCACCTCTGAGGCACTCCCAGGGAGGGGGTGGGGAACTCTCTCCCAGAGCTCTCTCTTAGCTCAGGCTCAGGAGCCACTGCATCCATCCGGTCTGGGAGGAAGCTGGTAAAGAAGTAAATAATTTCCTACCCCAGGGACAGACCCCAAAAGATTTTTTTTTAAGTATGAACAAAAAAGCTAGAAAAACCATAGATTCCTTCTATACAGAGAAAGAGCGGGTACCCAACCCCGAGGAAGTTGACAGCAGAGAATCAGATAACAACCTAAAGGGGAACGATTCCTGCCCCCCATCACATAACTCTCTCCTAGAAGAAGCTCTTAAGAAATTGAGGGAGATCGAAGAAAAATGGGGAAAGGAAAAAGAAGTTATGATAGAGAATAACAACGTCCTGAAATTGGAGTTGGAAAAAATAAAGAATTCACAGGAGATGCAGGGAAACAAAATTAGTGAATTAGAAAAGGTTAAAAAAACACAGGAAAGTAGGATTTCTGAATTGGAAAAGATAAAAAAGTCTCAAGAAAATAGAATTTCTGAATTGGAAAAAGAAAATAATTCTCAAAAAAAAAAATTAGGGAAATGGAAAAAAAACCAATAGAGCAAAATAATTCATTTAAAAACGAAATTGGGCATTTACAAAAAGAACTAAAAACTGTGAAAGAAGAAAATAACTCCTTAAAAGTCAGGATGGAACAAATAGAAATGAATGATTCACAGAGAACCCAAGAATCAGTCAAACAAAACAAAAAAAATGAGAAGCTGGAGAACAACGTCAAATACTTACTGGGAAAATCTATAGACCTGGAAAATAGATCTAGGAGAGATAATCTGCGGATTATTGGACTTCCAGAAAACTATGACCAAAAAAAGAGCCTAGATTCTATTTTACAGGAAATTATCAAAGAGAACTGTCCAGAGATAATAGAAACAGAAGGGAAAGTAGATGTGGAAAGAATTCATCGAACTCCTTCTGAAATAGACCCTAAAAAAAGAACACCACGGAATATTGTGGCTAAGCTGCAGAATTACCACACAAAGGAGAAAATCCTGCAAGCAGCTAGAAAAAAACAATTTAAATACCAAGGTGCCACAATAAGGGTCACCCAAGATCTGGCTGCCTCCACATTAAAAGATAGAAGGGCCTGGAACCTGATATTCCGAAAGGCAAAAGATCAAGGACTGCAACCAAGAATGAACTACCCAGCTAAGTTTAGCATCTTTTTCCATGGAAGAAGATGGTCATTCAATGAAACAGAGGAATTCTATATGTTTCTAAGAAAAAAACCAGACTTAAACAAAAAATTTGATCTACATCCACAAGACTGAAGAGAAACAGAAAAAGGTACACAGAACCCTTGAGAACTGTAACTTTGTTGTGGGTATATAAAAAATACTCAAGGATAATTTGATTTTACTGATATAAAAGAAAAAAAGGGGGGTGTGGTAAAGGGAAGGAGGTCGGTTCAGAAAAAGGGGAAGGAGTGATAAAAAGAGGGAAACTACATCCCAGGAAGAGACATAGAAAATACACCATATCTGAGGGAACTTAGTGAGGGGGAGAATCATTGTGTGAATCTTACTCTCATCAGAAGAGGCTCAAAGAGTAAATAATTAACATATTTGTTTTTCAGAGAATTTTCTCTCACCTCATTAAAAGGGGGGAGAGGAAAAGGGGAAAGGAAAAGGAGAATAAGTGAAGGGACTTGGAGGGAGGGGGGAGGGATCCTAAAAAAAAAAAAGAGAGGGAGGGTTGCGCGTCACAAGGGGGGTCTGTAAATTAAATATCGGGGAGGGGGATCAGGGGGGTCAAGGGAAAAAAGTATAATCTGGGGATAATACGATGGCAGGAAATACAGAATTAGTAATTTTAACTGTAAATGTAAATGGGATGAACGATCCCATCAAACGGAGACGGATAGCAGATTGGATCAAAAAGCAGAACCCTACAATATGTTGTCTACAGGAAACACACTTAAAGCAGGGAGATACATACAGAGTAAAGGTAAAAGGTTGGAACAGAGCTTATTATGCTTCAGGTAAAGCCAAAAAAGCAGGGGTAGCTATCCTTATCTCAGATCAAGCAAAAGCAGAAGTAGATCTCGTTAAAAAAGATAAGGAAGGAAACTATATCCTGCTGAAAGGTAGCATAAATAATGAAGCCATATCAATACTAAACATATATGCACCAAGTGGTATAGCATCTAACTTTCTAAAGGAAAAGTTAAGAGAACTGCAAGAAGAAATAGACAGTAAAACTATAATAGTGGGAGATCTCAACCTTGCACTCTCAGATTTAGACAAATCAAACCACAAAACAAACAAGAAAGAAATTAAAAAAGTAAATAGAACATTAGAAAAACTAGGTATGATAGACCTTTGGAGAAAACTGAATGGCAATAGGAAGGAATATACTTTTTTCTCAGCAGTTCATGGATCCTATACAAAAATTGACCATATATTAGGACATAAAGATCTCAAAATTAAATGTAGGAAGGCAGAAATAATAAATGCCTTCTTCTCAGATCACAATGCAATAAAAGCTACATTCAGTAAAAAGTTAGGGGTAAATAGACCAAAAAGTAATTGGAAACTGAATAATCTCATCTTAAAGAATGACTGGGTGAAAGAGCAAATTATAGAAACAATTAACAATTTCACCCAAGATAATGATAATGATGAGACATCATATCAAAATCTTTGGGATGCAGCTAAAGCAGTAATAAGGGGAAATTTTATATCTTTAGAGGCTTATTTGAAGAAAATTGAGAAAGAGAAGATTAACGAATTGGGCTTACAACTTAAAAGGCTAGAAAAAGACCAAATTATAAACCCCCAACCAAAAATTAAACTCGAAATACAAAAATTAAAAGGAGAAATCAATAAAATTGAAAGTAAAAAAACTATTGAATTAATAAATAAAACCAAGAGTTGGTTTTATGAAAAAGCCAATAAAATAGATAAACCTTTGGTAAATTTGATCAAAAAAAAGAAAGAGGAAAATCAAATTGATAGTCTTACAAATGAAAAGGGGGATCTTTCCACCAATGAAGAGGAAATTAGAGAAATAATAAGGAGTTACTTTGCCCAACTTTATGCCAATAAATTTGATAACTTAAGTGAAATGGATGACTTTCTCCAAAAATATAGGCTCCCTAGATTAACAGAGGAGGAGATAAATTGCTTAAATAGTCCCATTTCAGAAAAAGAAATAGAACAAGCTATTAATCAACTCCCCAGGAAAAAATCCCCAGGGCCAGATGGATTCACATGCGAATTCTACCAAACATTTAAAGAACAGTTAGCCCCAATGTTATATAAATTATTTGAAAAAATAGGGGATGAAGGAGTCCTACCAAACTCCTTTTATGACACAGACATGGTACTGATACCTAAACCTGGTAGATCGATAACTGAGAAAGAAAATTATAGACCAATCTCCTTAATGAATATTGATGCTAAAATCTTAAATAAGATATTAGCAAAAAGACTTCAGAAAATCATCTCCAAGATAATACACTATGATCAAGTAGGATTTATTCCAGGAATGCAGGGCTGGTTTAATATTAGGAAAACTATTAATATAATTGACCATATTAATAATCAAATTAATAAGAACCATATGATCATCTCAATAGATGCAGAAAAAGCATTTGACAAAATCCAACATCCATTCCTACTAAAAACTCTTGAGAGTATAGGAATAAATGGATTATTCCTTAGAATAATCAGGAGTATATATTTAAGACCGTCAGTAAGCATAATATGCAATAGAAATAAACTGCAACCTTTCCCTGTAAGATCAGGAGTGAAACAAGGTTGCCCACTATCACCATTACTATTCAATATAGTACTAGAAACGCTAGCCTCGGCAATAAGAGCCGAGAAAGAGATTCAAGGAATTAGAGTAGGAAATGAGGAAATCAAACTATCACTTTTTGCAGATGACATGATGGTATACTTAGAGAACCCCAAAGACTCTGCTAAAAAGCTACTAGAAATAATTCAAAATTTCAGCAAAGTGGCAGGATACAAAATAAATCCACATAAATCCTCGGCATTTTTATATATCACTAACAAAATGCAACAGCAAGAGATACAAAGAGAAATTCCATTCCAAACAAATGTTGAGAGTATAAAATATTTGGGAATCCATCTACCAAAGAAAAGTCAGGAATTATATGAGAAAAATTACAAAACACTTGCCACAAAAATAAAATCAGATTTAAATAATTGGAAAGACATTCAGTGCTCTTGGATAGGCCGAGCGAATATAATAAAGATGACAATACTCCCCAAACTAATCTATTTATTTAGTGCTATACCAATCAGACTCCCAAGAAACTATTTTCATGACCTAGAAAAAATAACAACAAAATTCATATGGAAGAATAAAAGGTCAAGAATTGCAAGGGAACTAATGAAAAAAAACTCAGAGGAAGGTGGTCTAAGAGTACCTGATCTAAAGCTATATTATATAGCAGCAGTCACCAAAACCATTTGGTATTGGCTACAAAATAGACCGGTAGATCAGTGGAACAGATTAGATACAAAGGACAAAAAAGGGTACATCTATAGCAATCTAATCTTTGACAAACCCAAAGATTCCAACATTAGGGATAAAAATTCATTATTCGGAAAAAACTGTTGGGAAAACTGGAAATTAGTATGGCAGAAATTAGATATGGATCCACACTTAACACCATATACCAAGATAAGATCAAAATGGGTCCATGATTTAGGCATAAAGAGGGAGATAATAAATAGATTGGAGGAACAGAGGATAATCTACCTCTCAGACTTGTGGAGGAGGAAGGAATTTATGACCAGAGGAGAACTAGAGATCATTATTGATCACAAAATAGAAGATTTTGATTACATCAAACTAAAAAGTTTCTGTACAAATAATACTAATGCAAACAAGATTAGAAGGGAAATAACAAATTGGGAAAATATTTTTAAAAACAAAGGTTCTGACAAAGGTCTCATTTCCAAAATATATAGAGAACTGACCCAAATTTATAAGAAACCGAACCATTCTCCAATTGATAAATGGTCAAAGGATATGAACAGACAATTCTCAGAGGAAGAAATTGAAACTATATCCACTCACATGAAAGAGTGTTCCAAATCACTACTGATCAGAGAAATGCAAATTAAGACCACTCTGAGATACCACTACACACCTGTCAGATTGGCTAAGATGACAGGAACAAATAATGACAAATGTTGGAGGGGATGTGGGGAAACTGGGACGCTAATACATTGCTGGTGGAGTTGTGAAAGAATCCAGCCATTCTGGAGAGCAATCTGGAATTATGCCCAAAAAGTTATCAAACTGTGCATACCCTTTGACCCAGCAGCGCTACTACTGGGATTATATCCCAAAGAAATACTAAAGAGCGGAAAGAGACATATATGTGCCAAAATGTTTGTGGCAGCTCTTTTTGTTGTAGCTAGAAACTGGAGGATGAATGGATGTCCATCAGTTGGAGAATGGTTGGGTAAATTGTGGTATATGAAGGTTATGGAATATTATTGCTCGGTAAGAAATGACCAGCAGGAGGAATATAGAGAGGCCTGGAGAGACTTAAATCAACTGATGCTGAGTGAAATGAGCAGAACCAGAAGATCACTGTACACTTCAACAACAATGCTGTATGAGGATGTATTCTGATGGAAGTGGAAATCTTCAACATAAAGAAGATCCAACTCACTTCCAGTTGATCAATGATGGACAGAGGTAGCTGCACCCAGAGAAGAAACACTGGGAGGGGAATGAAAATTGTTAGCACTAATATCTGTCTGCCCAGGTTGCATGTACCTTCGGAATCTAATGTTTATTGTGCAACAAGAAAGTGATATTCGCACACATGTATTGTACCTAGACTATATTGTAACACATGTAAAATGTATGGTATTGCCTGTCGTCGGGGGGAGGGAATAGAGAGAGGGGGGGTAAATTGGAAAAATGAATACAAGGGATAATATTATAAAATATATATATATATATATATATATATATATATATATATATATATATATATAATAAAAAAAAAAAAAAAAAAAAAAAGATCTAATTTTATTTGTGTGAGAAGTATTTTGTAATTATATTCATATAGTTAAGGTTTATTTTATATCTTACAACTTTGTTAAAGCTGTGAATTGTTTACAATATATTTTTGGATAATTTTCTAGGATTCTCTAAGTATATCATCATACTATCTGCAAAGAGTGATAATTTTATTTCCTCACTGCCTATTCTAAGTACTTTCTTTTTTTTTTTTCTTGCTAATGCCAACTTTCTAGTACAATGTTTAATTACAGTGGTGATAATGGGCATCTTTGTCTCACCTATGATCTTACTGGAAATGTGTCTAGCTTCTCTCCATTATAAATAATGCATGCTATAGATTTTAGATAATTACTGCTTATCATTTTAAGAAAAGCTCCTTTTAGGTTTGGCAATTGTCAGTGTTGTAAAATTACCCATGCATATATCTGGCAAATAAAAACTATTAAACAAAAACAAAACAAACAAGCAAAAAAAAAACAAACAAAAAAGAGAAAAGTTCCTTTTATCTCTATTCTTTCTAGTGTTTTTTAATAATAATTTGTGCTATATTTTGTAAAAAATTCTGTATCTATTGATATTATCATAGGTTCTGTTGATTTTTTATTGAGATAGTTGACTATCATAATAGATTTCCTGATACTGAAACAGCCTTGCATGTCTGGTATAAATCCCATTTCTTCATAGTTTATTTTCCTGCTGAAAAGTTGCTGTAATCTCTTTGCTCTTATTTTATTTAATTTTTTGCATCAGTATTCACTAGGAAGATAGGTCTATAATTTTCTTTCTCTCTTTTGGTAATTTCTGGTTTAGGTTTCAATGTCGTATCTATATCACAGAGTGAATTTGGCAGCATTCTTTTATCTATTTTTTCCAAATAATTTACATAGGGTTGGAATTCACTTGTGAATACATGTGACCCTAAAGATGTTTTCTTAAGGAGTTCATTGGTGATTAGTTCAATTTCTTTTCTTTTTTTTTTTAATGGGACTATTGAAATATTTTATTTCCTCTTACATTAATTTTAAATTATAATTGTGTTATATATTTGTAAATATTCATCAACTTTGATTAGATTATGAGACTTGCTGCCATCTCCTAATTATTTCTTTAATTTCTTTTTTGTTGATAAGTTATCCCCTTTTGTTAGGATTCTTACAAGCTGCTAAGTCACTGGAATGGATATAATTATCTAATTTAGCATGGTACTTAACAATTCTCTAGTTCAGAGTTCACACCTTTCACACCTTTAAGAGAGCATACTTTTAAGGAGCTCCCACAAGCCCAGGGAGTACCCACAAGCCCATTCTCTGGGAGGATATAAGGAACCGGGATTCAGGGAGGAGGACTTTCCTGCTGGCTGGAGACATTCAGACAAGAGTTCATCAAAGAACCAAGAGGAAGGCCTTCAGAAAGCTAGCCGAGCCCCAAGTGAAGGAGACAACACTTGGAGAAAATAAAGGATCTGGAGATAAGATCTAGAAAGAGACAGTAAAGGACTTTAACTACTGGCTGCATTTTGGGATTATTGAAATTGAACTAAAGCCAAAGTTGCCTCCAGAAGTTCCCCAAGAAAACCTCCTTCCAGAGAAAGATTTAACAATCTAGAAAAACAGAACATCACATTATGGTACCCGAACATGGGACAGACAAGATCCTGATTCCAGAGGAAAAGCCTCCAATTCAGATCTCAGTGGAAAAGCCTCTAATCCAGATCTCAGTGGAAAAGTCTCTCTGACCTAGAGATAACGGTGAGCAACAAGGAAACATTGTTAAAGAGCTAAAGTAGAATTTCAGTGAAATAGAGAAAATTTTTAGAAAACAGCCTTCTGTTTCTGTTCAAGGAAAATGTTTAGAGAGCATTCAAATGTCAAGGTTATGAAAAGCCAAGAATTGATTTTAATTTTAGAGGAGATCACTGAAATTTTTAAACACTGAATTGATCATGATATAGTATTGTTGTTGAAGTATATAATGATCTTCTGATCCTGCTCGTTTCACTCTGATCAGAGGCAAAGAAAACTTATAATATGAGGGAATTTAGAGAGGCGGAGGAACATTGTGTGAATTGTACTCTTATCAGAATAGACTCAAAGAGAAAATAATTGACATATTTGTTTTAGAGAGAATTTTCTCTCATCTCATTAAAAAGGGGGAGAGGAAAAGAGAAAAGGAATAGAGTAATAAGGGAAAGGTACAAGAAAAGGAAGGGGATTCAAATGGAGGAGGGAGAGACTTTAAAGAGGGAAAGCTACATGACACAAGTAGAGTCCATATATTTAATACTGGGGAAGGGGGGAAAGCGGGACCAAGAAAAAGAAAAACATAAACTTGGAATAATATAATAACAGGAAATACATAATTACTCATTTTAACTGTAAATGTGAATGGGATGAACTCTCCTATTAAGCAAAGGCAGATAGCAGACTGGATCAAAAGTCCAAAGCCTACAATATGTTGTTTAGAGGAAACACATTTAAATCAGGGAGATACTTAAAGAGTAGAGGTAAAAGGCTGGAGCAGAATCTATTATGCTTCAAGTGAAGTGAAAAAAGCAGGTGTGGTGATCCTTATCTCAGATCAAGCAAAAGCAAAAATTGATCTAATTAAAAGAGATAAGGAAGGAAACTATATCTTACTAAAGATTAGCATAGACAATGAAGCAATATCAATACTAAACATGTATGCACCAAGTGGTATAGCATTTAACTTGCTAAAGGAGAAGTTAAGAGAGTTGCAAGAAGAAACAGACAGCAAAACTATAATAGTGGGAGATCTCAACCTTGCACTCTCAGAATTAGATAAATCAAACCACAAAAATAAATAAATAAATATATATATATTTTTTTTAATTTTGAATTTTTTTCCACAGTATATATGCATGAGTAATTTTTTATAATATTATCCCTTGTATTCATTTTTCCAAATTATCCACCCCCTCCCTCTACACCCTCCCCCCAATGACAGGCAATCCCATACATTTTACATATGCTAAAATATAACCCAGATACAATATATGTGTGTAAATACCATTTTCTTGTTGCACTTTAAATATTAGATTCAGAAGATATAAGTAACCTGGGTAGATAGACAGTAGTGCTAACAATTTACATTCACTTCCCAGTGATCCTTTCTGGGCATAGTTGTTTCTGTCCATCATTGATCAACTGGAAGTGATTTGGATCTTCTTTATGCTGAAGATATCCATTTCCATCAGAATACATCTTCATACAACATTGAAGTATACAGAGATCTTCTGGTTCTATTCATTTCACTCAGCATCAGTTGATATAAGTCTCTCCAAGCCTCTCTGTATTCCTCCTGCTGGTCATTTCTTACAGAGCAATACTATTCCATAACCTTCATATATCATAATTAACCCAACCATTTACAGTTGATGGACATCCATTCATCTTCCAGCTTCTAGCTACTACAAAAAGAGCTGCCACAAACATTTTAGCACATACAGGTCCCTTTCTGCTCTTTAGTATTTCTTTGGGATATAAGCCCAGTAGTAGCGCTGCTGGGTCAAAGGGTATGCACAGTTTGATAACTTTTTGCACATAGATCCAAATTGCTCTCCAGAATGGCTGGATTCTTTCACAACTCCACCAACAATGTATCAGTCTCCCAGTTTTCCCAAATCCCCTCCAATATTCATCATTATTTGTTCCTGTCATCTTAGCCAATCTGACAGGTGTGTAGTGTTATCTCAGAGTTGTCTTAATTTGCATTTCTCTGATCAGTAATGATTTGGAACACTTTTTCATCTGTGGATATAGTTTCAATTTCATCATCTGAGAATTGTCTGTTCATATCCTTTGACCATTTATCAATTGGAGAATGGTTTGATTTCTTATAAATTAGGGTCAGTTCTCTATATATTTTGGAAATGAGACCTTTGTCAGAACCTTTAACTTTAAAAATATTTTCCCAATTTGTTACTTCCCTTCTAATCTTGTTTGCATTAGTATTGTTTTACAAAAATTTTTAGTTTGATTTAATCAAAATCTTCTATTTTGTAATCAATAATGATCTCTAGTTCTCCTCTGGTCATAAATTCCTTACTCCTCCACAGGTCTGAGAGGTAGACTATTTTCTGTTTCTCTAATCTATTTATTATCTCATTGTTTATGCCTAAATCATGGGCCCATTTTGATCTTATCTTGGTATATGGTGTTAAGTGTGGATCCATATCTAATTTCTGCCATACTAATTTCCAGTTTTCCCAACAGTTTTTTCCAAGTAATGAAATTTTATCCCTAATGTTGGTATCTTTGGGTTTGTCAAAGACTAGATTGCTATAGATGTACCCTTTTTTGTCCTTTGTATCTAATCTGTTCCCCTGATGGACCCGTCTATTTCTTAGCCAATACCAAATGGTTTTGGTGACTGCTGCTATATAATATAGATTTAGATTAGGGACACTTAGACCACCTTCCTCTGAGTTTTCTTTTTTTTTTCATTAGTTCCCTTGCAATTCTCAACCTGTTATTCTTCCATATGAATTTTGTTGTTATTTTTTCTACGTCATTAAAATACTTTCTTGGGAGTCTGATTGGTATAGCACTAAATAAATAGATTAGTTTGGGGAGTATTGTCATCTTTATTATATTTGCTCGGCCTATCCAAGAGCACTGAATGTCTTTCCAATTATTTAAATCTGCCTTTATTTTTGTGGCAAGTGTTTTGTAATTTTTCTCATATAATTCCTGACTATTCTTTGGTAGATGGATTCCCAAATACTTTATACTCTCAACATTTGTTTGGAATGGAATTTCTCTTTGTATCTCTTGCTGTTGCATTTTGTTGGTGATATATAAAAATGCTGAGGATTTATGTGGATTTATTTTGTATCCTGCCACTTTGCTGAAATTCTGAATTATTTCTAATAGCTTTTTAGTAGAGTCTTTGGGGTTCTCTAAGTATACCCTCATGTCATCTGCAAAAAGTGATAGTTTGATTTCCTCATTTCGTACTCTAATTCCTTGAATCTCTTTCTCGGCTCTTATTGCCAAGGCTAGCGTTTCTAGTACTATATTGAATAGTAATGGTGATAGTGGGCAACCTTCTTTCACTCCTGATCTTACTTGGAAATGTTGCATTTTATTTCTATTGCATATTATGCTTACTGAAGGTCTTAAATATATGCTCCTGATTATTCTAAGGAATAGTCCATTTATTCCTATACTCTCAAGAGTTTTTAGTAGCAATGGATGTTGGATTTTGTCAAATGCTTTTTCTGCATCTATTGAGATGATCATTTGGTTTTTATTAATTTGATTATTAATATGGTCAATTATACTAATAGTTTTCCTAATATTAAACCAGCCCTGCATTCCTGGAATAAATCCTACTTGTACATATTTTATTATCCTGTGGATGATTTTCTGAAGTCTCTTTGCTAATATCTTCAATTAAGAATTAAATTAAGGAGGTAAATACAATATTAGAAAAATTAGGTATGCTAGATCTTTGGAGAAAACCGAATGGTGAAAGAAAGGAGTATTTTTTCTTCTGAGCAGTTCATGGACCCTATATAAAAACTGACCATATATTAGAACATAATGATCTCAAAATTAAATGCAGGAAGGCAGAAATAGGAAATGCTTTCCTTTCAGATCACGATGCAATAAAAACTACATTCAACAAATAGTTAGCAGTAAATAGACCAAAAAGTAATTGGAAACTAAATAATCTCATCTTAAAGAATGATTGGGTGAAACAGCAAATTATGGAAACAATGAATAATTTCACTCAAAGTAATGACAATTATGAGACCTCATAGTAAAATTTGTGGGATGTAGCTAAAGCGGTAATAAAGGGAAATTTTATATCTTTAGAGGCTTAGTTGAACAAAACAGAGAAAGAGAAGATCAATGAATTGGGCTAGAAAAATACCAAATTAAAAACCCCCGATCAAATATTAAACTTGAAATTCAAAAATTAAAAGGAGAAATTAATAATATTGAAAATTAAAAAAAAAAAACTCTTGAATTAGTAAATAAAACTAAGACTTGGTTTTATGAAAAAAAACAACAATAAAATAGATAAATCTTTGGTAAATCTGATCAGAAAAAGGAGAGAGAAAAATCAAATTGTTAGTCTTAAAAATGAAAAGGGGGAACTTTCCACCAAAGAAGAGGAAATTAGAGAAATAATAAGCAATTACTTTGTCCAACTTTATGCCAATAAATTTTATAACCTAAGTGAAATGCTTGACTACCTCCAAAAATATAGACTTCCCAGATTCACAGAGGAGGAAGTAAATTGCTTAAGTAATCTCATTTCAGAAAAAGAAATAAAACAAGCTATTAATCAACTCCCTAAGCAAAAATCCCCAGGACAAAATGGATTTACATGTGAATTCTACCAAACATTTAAAGAACAATTAGCTCCAATGTTATATGAACTATTTTTAAAAATAGGGAATGAAGGAGTCCTGCTGAATTCCTTTTTATGACACAGACATGGTATTAATATCTAAACCAGGTGGGTTGAAAACTGAGAAAGAAATCTATAGACCAATCACGTTAATGAATATTAATGCTAAAATCTTAAATAAGATATTAGCAAAAAGACTACAGAAAATCATCCCCAGGATAATACAACATGATCAAGTAAGATTTATACCAGGAATGCAGGGTGTGGTTTAATATTGGGAAAATTATTAGTATAATTGACCATATTAATAATCAAATTATCAAAACCTATATAATCATCTCAATAGATGCAGAAAAAACATTTGATAAAATCCAAAATCCATTCCTAGTAAAAACACTTGAGAGTTTAGGAATAAATGGACTATTACTTAAAATAGTCAGGAGCATATATTTAAAACCATGAGTAAGAAACATAAGTAATGGGGATAAACTGCAACTTTTCCCAGTAAGATCAGGAGTGAAACAATATTGCCCACTATCACCATTACTATTCAATATTGTAATAGAAATCCTAGCCTCGGCAATAAGAGTCAAGAAAGAGATTAAAGGAATTAGTATAGATAATGAGGAAACCAAACTATCACTCATTGCAGATGATATGATGTATACTTAGAGAACCCCAGAGATTCTAATAAAAAGTTACTAGAAATAATTCACAACTTTAGCAAAGTTGCAGGATACAAAATAAATCCACATGAATCCTAAGCATTTTTATACATCACCAACAAAAATCCAACAGCAAGAGATACAAAAAGAAATTCCATTCAAAACAACTATTGAGAGTATAAAATATTTGGGTATCTATCCACCAAAGGAAAGTCAGGAATTATATGAACAAAATTATAAAACACTTACCACAAAAATAAAGGCAGATTTAAATAATTGGAAAGACATTAAGTGCTCTTGGATGGGTCAAGCAAATGTAATAAAGATGGCAATACTCCCTAAACTGATCTATTTATTTAGTGCTATACCAATCAGACTCCCAAGAAACTTTTTTTTTTTTAATTAATACTTTTTTATTATATATATATTTTTTTATAATATTATCCCTTGTATTCATTTTTCCAAATTATCCCCCCCTCCCTCTATTCCCTCCCCCCGATGACAGGCAATCTCATACATTTTACATGTGTTACAATATAGTCTAGATACAATACATGTGTGTGAATATCATTTTCTTGTTGCACAATAAACTTTAGATTCCGAAGGTACATGTAACTTGGGAAGACAGATATTAGTGCTAACAATTTACATTCACTTCATAGTGTTTCTTCTCTGGGTGTAGCTACCTCTGTCCATCATTGATCAACTGGAAGTGAGTTGGTTTTTCTTTATGTTGAAGATTTCCACTTCCATCAGAATACATCCTCATACAGTATTGTTGTTGAAGTGTACAGTGATCTTCTGGTTCTGCTCATTTCACTCAGCATCAGTTGATTTAAGTCTCTCCAGGCCTCTCTGTATTCCTCCTGCTGGTCATTTCTTACAGAGCAATAATATTCCATAACTTTCATATACCATAATTTACCCAACCATACTCCAACTGATGGACATCCATTCATCTTCCAGTTTCTAGCTACAACAAAAAGAGCTGCCACAAACATTTTGGCACATATATGTCTCTTTCTGCTCTTTAGTATTTCTTTGGGATATAAGCCCAGCAGTAGCGCTGCTGGGTCAAAGGCTATGCACAGTTTGACAACTCCTTGGGCATAATTCCAGATTGCTCTCCAGAATGGCTGGGTTCTTTCGCAACTCCACCAGCAATGTATTAGTGTCCCAGTTTCCCCACATCCCCTCCAACATTCATCATTATTTGTTCCTGTCATCTTAGCCAATCTAACAGCTGTGTAGGGGTATCTCAGAGTTGTCTTAATTTGCATTTCTCTGATCAATAGTGATTTGGAACACTCTTTCATGTGAGTGGATATAGTTTCAATTTCTTCATCTGAGAATTGTCTGTTCATATCCTTTGACCAGAGCCCTTCCCAGTGCAATCGGCGCAGTA
This sequence comes from Sminthopsis crassicaudata, assembly GCF_048593235.1. Classification (NCBI taxonomy): domain Eukaryota; kingdom Metazoa; phylum Chordata; class Mammalia; order Dasyuromorphia; family Dasyuridae; genus Sminthopsis; species Sminthopsis crassicaudata. The sequence goes on from NC_133617.1 coordinate 538,433,054, forward strand.
TGCTAGCACCCAGCCGTCTGTGCTGGCCTCTCTTCTTCCTCCCCTGGGAACTGACCTTTTCTGCTGAAACTCCAGATTCTCTTCAGCTGGTAAGTCGTGCTTCCAGTCCTTGTGGTATCTATCAGTCCTGGGCTTATTCTGAGGCTTAATTTATCTAATTGGTTGTGAGGGAGTGAGGACATTCACAGAGTCGTGTGTTTCTTCTCAGCCATCTTCCCAAGAAACTATTTTAATGACCTAAAAAAATAACAGCAAAATTCATATGGAAATACAAAAGGTCCAGAATTTCAAGGGAATTAATGAAAAAAACAGTCATATGAAGGTGGCCTGGCTGTACCTGATCTAAAACTATATTATAAAGCAGCTGTCACCAAAACCATGTGATATTGGCTAATAAATAGATTAGTTGATCAGTGGAATAGGTTAGGTTCACAGGACAAAATAGTGTACAAGTATAGCAATCTAGTGTTTAACAAACCCAAAGATCCCAACTTTGCTGATAAGAATTCATTATTTGACAAAAACTGCTGGCAAAACTAGAAATTAGTATGGCAGAAATTAGATATGGATCCACACTTAACACCATATACCAAGATAAGATCAAAATGGGTCCATGTTTTAGGTATAAAGAATGAGATCCTAAATAAATTAGAAGAACATAGGATACTTTTGCTACCAGACTTGTGGAGGAGGAAGGAATTAGTGACCAAAGGAGAACTGGAGATTATTATTGATAACAAAATAAAAGATTTTAATTACATCAAATTAAAAAAGCTTTTGTACAAACAAAACTAATGCAAACAAGATCAGAAGGGAAGTAACAAATTGGGAACATATTTTTACAGTTAAAGGTTCTAATAAAGGCCTCATCTCCAAAATATATAGAAAACTAAACTGACTCTAATTTATAAGAATTCAAGCCTTTCTCCAATTGATAAACAGTCAAAGGATAAGAACAGACAATTTTCTGATGATGAAATTTTAACTATTTCTACACATATGAAAGAATGTTCCAAATCACTATTGATCAGATAAATGCAAATTAAGACGACTCTCAGATACCACTACACACCTCTCAGATTGGCTAAGATGACAGGAAAAGATAATAATGAATGTTTGAGGGGCTGGGGGAAAGCTTGGACACTGATGCACTGTTGGTTGAGTTGTAAAAGAATCCAACCATTCTGGAGAGCAATTTGGAACTATGCCCCAAAAGTTATCAAACTGTGCATATTCTTTGATCTACAATGGTACAAAGGGCTTATATCCCAAGGAAATACTAAAGAAGGGGAAGGGACCTGTATATGCCAATATGTTTGTGGCAGCCCTTTTTGTACTGGCTAGAAACTGGAAAATGAATGGATGTCCATCAATTGGAGAATGGCTGGGTAAATTATGGTATATGCATGTTATGGAATATTATTGTTCTGTAAGAAATTACTAGCAGGATAAATATGGAGAAGCTTGGAGAGACTTACATGAACTGATGCTGAGTGAAATAAGCAGAATCAGGAGATCATTATACACTACAACAATGATACTATATGAGGATGTATTCTGATGGAAGTGGATATCTTCAACAAAGAGAAGAGCTAATCCAATTCCAGTTGATCAATGATGGGCAGAATCAGCTACACCCAGAGAAGGAACACTGGGAAATGAGTGTAAACTGTTTGCATTTTTGTCTGTCTTCTCAGGTTATTTTTACCTTCTGAATCCAATTCTTTCCATGCAACAAGAAATTTGTTTCTGCACACACATATTGTATCTAGGATATACTATAAAACATTTAACATGTGTGGATCTGCCTGCCATCTAGGAGAGGAGGTGGAGGGAAGGAGGAGAAAATTCAGAACACAAGTGAGTACAAGGGATTATGTTGTAAAAAAATTAACCATCTATATGTACTGTCAAAAATTATAATTATACAATTAATTTTTAAAAATTAAAAATAAAATAGATAATCTTGATTATATTTAGTGAAAAACTTTTTGTACCAACCAAACTAATGCAGACAAGATTAGAAGGGGAGCAATAAACTGGAAAAACCTTTTTAAATCTAAAGGATATGATAATGACCTCATTTCTAAAATATATAGAGAATTGACTCAAATTTATAATAGTTCAAGCCATTCCCTAATAAACAAACGGTCAAAGGATATGAATAGACACTTTTCAGATGAAGAAATTGGAACTATTTGTAGTCACATGAAAAGGTGCTCCAAATTTCTATTGATTAAAGAAATGCAAATTAATACAACTGTAAAATACCACTACACAGCTGTCTGATTGGCTAAGATGACAGGAAAAAGATAATAATTAATTTGGTGGGGGGGGGGGAATCTGGGAAAACTAGAACACTGATACCTGGAAAGTCCTGTAATCTCTCTATTGTAATCCTTTTCCAGGAGAAGGTTTCTTTTCTGTATAATCTTTTCCTCTGTGAACAGGTCTCTTGGGAGGCTTTTGGAGCCTTCCCCTCCAAAAGTGTGTGACTGCTGGACTTGCGGGTGTCTTCTCTTTGACTCAATCCAAACTGTTTCCTTTCAGACTGCCTTCCAAACTCTATGTCCCTGGAGGCAGCCTTGGTGGCTCCTTATATCCTCCCAGAGAATGGGCTTGTGGGTATTCCAAAGGTATAAACTCCTTTAAAGGTGTTAACTCCTTTCAGAAGACTAAAGGTATAAACTCCTTTTAAAGTTGTGAACTAAAGGTGTGAATTATGAGCTAGAGAATTGTTTAGATAGCCTGAATTCGCACCTTGTAATCCTAACAGATACATTATTGGTGGAACTGTGAACTAATCCAACCATTCTGGAGAGCTATTTGGAACTATGCTCAAAAAGTTATCAAACTGTGCATACCTTTTGAAACAGCAGTGTTTCTACTGGGATTACATCCCAAAGAGATCTTAAAGGAGGGAAAGAAATCCACATATGCAAAAATATTTGTGGCAGCTCTATTAGTATTGGCAAGAAACTGGAAACTGAGTGGATGCCCATCACTTGTAGTGTGGCTGAATAAATGGTATATGAATGCTATGAAATATTATTTTTCTTTTTTTTATTAATACTTTTTATTATATATATATATATATATTATAATATTATCCCTTGTATTCATTTTTCCAAATTATCCTTCCCTCCCTCTATTCCCTCCCCCCGATGACAGACAATCCCTTACATTTTACATGTGTTACAATATAGTCTATATACAATACATGTGTGTGAATATCATTTTCTTGTTGCACAATAAACTTTAGATTCCGAAGGTACATGTAACTTGGGAAGACAGATATTAGTGCTAACAATTTACATTCACTTCCCAGTGTTTCTTCTCTGGGTGTAGCTACCTCTGTCCATCATTGATCAACTGGAAGTGAGTTGGTTTTTCTTTATGTTGAAGATTTCCACTTCCATCAGAATACATCCTCATACAGTATTGTTGTTGAAGTGTACAGTGATCTTCTGGTTCTGCTCATTTCACTCAGCATCAGTTGATTTAAGTCTCTCCAGGCCTCTCTGTATTCCTCCTGCTGGTCATTTCTTACAGAGCAATAATATTCCATAACCTTCATATACCATAATTTACCCAACCATTCTGCAACTGATGGACATCCATTCATCTTCCAATTTCTAGCTACTACAAAAAGAGCTGCCGCAAACATTTTGGCACATATATGTCTCTTTCTGCTCTTTAGTATTTCTTTGGGATATAAGCCCAGCAGTAGCGCTGCTGGGTCAAAGGGTATGCACAGTTTGATAACTTTTTGGGCATAATTCCAGATTGCTCTCCAGAATGGCTGGATTCTTTCGCAACTCCACCAGCAATGTATTAGTGTCCTAGTTTCCCCACATCCCCTCCAACATTCATCATTATTTGTTCCTGTCATCTTAGCCAATCTGACAGGTGTGTAGTGGTATCTCAGAGTTGTCTTAATTTGCATTTCTCTGATCAATAGTGATTTGGAACACTCTTTCATGTGAGTGGATATAGTTTCAATTTCTTCCTCTGAGAATTGTCTGTTCATATCCTTTAACCATTTATCAATTGGAGAATGGTTCGGTTGCTTATAAATTAGGGTCAGTTCTCTATATATTTTGGAAATGAGACCTTTGTCAGAACCTTTGTTTTTAAAAATATTTTCCCAATTTGTTACTTCCTTCTAATCTTGTTTGCATTAGTATTATTTGTACAGAAACTTTTTAGTTTGATGTAATCAAAATCTTCTATTTTGTGATCAATAATGATCTCTAGTTCTCCTCTGGTCATAAATTCCTTCCTCCTCCACAAGTCTGAGAGGTAGATTATCCTCTGTTCCTCTAATCTATTTATTATCTCATTGTTTATGCCTAAATCATGGGCCCATTTTGATCTTATCTTGGTATATGGTGTTAAGTGTGGATCCATATCTAATTTCTGCCATACTAATTTCCAGTTTTCCCAACAGTTTTATCTGAATAATGAATTTTTGTCCCTAATGTTGGTATCTTTGGGTTTGTCAAAGATTAGATTGCTATATATGTACCCTTTTTTGTCCTTTGTATCTAATCTTTTCCACTGATCTACCAGTCTATTTCTTAGCCAATACCAAATGGTTTTGGTGACTGCTGCTATATAGTATAGCTTTAGATCAGGTACACTTAGACCACCTTCCTCTGAGTTTTTTTTTCATTAGTTCCCTTGCAATTCTCGACCTTTTATTCTTCCATATGAATTTTGTTGTTATTTTTTCTAGGTCATTGAAATAGTTTCTTGGGAGTCTGATTGGTATAGCACTAAATAAATAGATTAGTTTGGGGAGTATTGTCTTCTTTATTATATTCGCTCGGCCTATCCAAGAGCACTGAATGTCTTTCCAATTATTTAAATCTGCCTTTATTTTTGTGGCAAGTGTTTTGTAATTTTTCTCATACAATTCCTGACTTTTCTTTGGTAGATGGATTCCCAAATACTTTATACTCTCAACATTTGTTTGGAATGGAATTTCTCTTTGTATCTCTTGCTGTTGCATTTTGTTGGTGATATATAAAAATGCTGAGGATTTATGTGGATTTATTTTGTATCCTGCCACTTTGCTGAAATTTTGAATTATTTCTAGTAGCTTTTTAGCAGAGTCTTTGGGGTTCTCTAAGTATACCATCATGTCATCTGCAAAAAGTGATAGTTTGATTTCCTCATTTCCTACTCTAATTCCTTGAATCTCTTTCTCGGCTCTTATTGCCGAGGCTAGTGTTTCTAGTACTATATTGAGTAGTAATGGTGATAGTGGGCAACCTTGTTTCACCCCTGATCTTACTGGGAAAGGTTGCATTTTATTTCTATTGCATATTATGCTTACTGAAGGTCTTAAATATATGCTCCTGATTATTCTAAGGAATAGTCCATTTATTCCTATACTCTCAAGAGTTTTTAGTTTCAATGGATGTTGGATTTTGTCAAATGCTTTTTCTGCATCTATTGAGATGATCATATGGTTCTTATTAATTTGATTATTAATATGGTCAATTATATTAATAGTTTTCCTAATATTAAACCGGCCCTGCATTCCTGGAATAAATCCTACTTGATCATAGTGTATTATCCTGGAGATGATTTTCTGAAGTCTTTTTGCTAAAATCTTATTTAAGATTTTAGCATCCATATTCATTAAGGAGATTGGTCTATAATTTTCTTTCTCAGTTTTCGATCTACCTGGTTTAGGTATCAGTACCATGTCTGTGTCATAAAAGGAGTTTGGTAGGACTCCTTCATCCCCTATTTTTTCAAATAATTTATGTAACATTGGGGCTAATTGTTCTTTAAATGTTTGGTAGAATTCACATGTGAATCCATCTGGCCCTGGGGATTTTTTCCTGGGGAGTTGATAGCTTGTTCTATTTCTTTTTCTGAAATGGGAATATTTAAGCAATTTGTCTCCTCCTCTGTTAATCTAGGGAGCCTATATTTTTGGAGGAAGTCATCCATTTCACTTAAGTTATCAAATTTATTGGCATAAAGTTGGGCAAAGTAACTCCTTATTATTTCTCTAATTTCCTCTTCGTTGGTGGAAAGATCCCCCTTTTCATTTGTAAGACTATCAATTTGATTTTCCTCTTTCTTTTTTTTGATCAAATTTACCAAAGGTTTATCTATTTTATTGGCTTTTTCATAAAACCAACTCTTGGTTTTATTTATTAATTCAATAGTTTTTTTACTTTCAATATTATTGATTTCTCCTTTTAGTTTTTGTATTTCAAGTTTAATTTTTGGTTGGGGGTTTATAATTTGGTCTTTTTCTAGCCTTTTAAGTTGTAAGCCCAATTCGTTAATCTTCTCTTTCTCTATTTTCTTCAAATAAGCCTCTAAAGATATAAAATTTCCCTTTATTACTGCTTTAGCTGCATCCCAAAGATTTTGATATGATGTCTCATCATTGTCATTATCTTGGGTGAAATTGTTAATTGTTTCTATAATTTGCTCTTTCACCCAGTCATTCTTTAAGATGAGATTATTCAGTTTCTAATTACTTTTTGGTCTATTTACCCCTAACTTTTTACTGAATGTAGCTTTTATTGCAATGTGATCTGCGAAGAAGGCATTTATTATTTCTGCCTTCCTACATTTAATTTTGAGATCTTTATGTCCTAATATATGGTCTATTTTTGTATAGGATCCATGAACTGCTGAGAAGAAAGTATATTCCTTTCTATTGCCATTCAGTTTTCTCCAAAGGTCTATCATACCTAGTTTTTCTAATGTTCTATTTACTTTTTTAATTTCTTTCTTGTTTGTTTTGTGATTTGATTTGTCTAAATCTGAGAGTGGAAGGTTGAGATCTCCCACTATTATAGTTTTACTGTCTATTTCTTCTTGCAATTCTCTTAACTTTTCCTTTAGAAAGTTAGATGCTATACAACTTGGTGTATATATGTTTAGTATTGATATGGCTTCATTATTTATGCTACCTTTCAGCAGGATGTAGTTTCCTTCCTTATCTTTTTTAACGAGATCTACTTCTGCTTTTGCTTGATCTGAGATAAGGATAGCTACCCCTGCTTTTTTGGCTTTACCTGAAGCATAATAGGCTCTGTTCCAACCTTTTACCTTTACTCTGTATGTATCTCCCTGCTTTAAGTGTGTTTCCTGTAGACAACATATTGTAGGGTTCTGCTTTTTGATCCAATCTGCTGTCTGTCTCCGTTTGATGGGATCTTCATCCCATTTACATTTACAGTTAAAATTACTAATTCTGTATTTCCTGCCATCATATTATCCCCAGATTATGCTTTTTCCCTTGACCCCCCTGATCCCCCTCACCGATAGTTGATTTACAGAACCCCCCTTGTGACGTGCAACCCTCCCTTTTTTTTTTTTATTATCCCTCCCCCCTCCCTCCAAGTCCCTTCACTTATTCTCCTTTTCCTTTTCCCTTTTCCTCTCCCCCCTTTTAATGAGGTGAGAGAAAATTCTCTGAAAAACAAATATGTTAATTATTTACTCTTTGAGCCTCTCCTGATGAGAGTAAGATTCACACAATGATTCTCCCCCTCACTAAGTTCCCTCAGATATGGTGTATTTTCTATGCCTCTTCCTGGGATGTAGTTTCCCTCTTTTTATCGTTCCTTCCCCTTTTTCTGAACCGACCTCCTTCCCTTTACTACACCCCCCCTTTTTTTCTTTTATATCAGTAAAATCAAATTATCCTTGAGTACTTTTTATATACCCACAACAGCGTTACAGTTCTCAAGGGTTCTGTGTACCTTTTTCTGTTTCTCTTCAGTCTTGTGGATGTAGATCAAATTTTTTGTTTAAGTCTGGTTTTTTTCTTAGAAACATATAGAATTCCTCTGTTTCATTGAATGACCATCTTCTTCCATGGAAAAAAATGCTAAACTTAGCTGGGTAGTTCATTCTTGGTTGCAGTCCTTGATCTTTTGCCTTACGAAATATTAGGTTCCAGGTCCTTCTATCTTTTAATGTGGAGGCAGCCAGATCTTGGGTGACCCTTATTGTGGCATCTTGGTATTTAAATTGTTTTTTTCTAGCTCCTTGCAGGATTTTCTCCTTTGTGTGGTAATTCTGCAGCTTAGCCACAATATTCCGTGGTGTTCTTTTTTTAGGGTCTATTTCAGAAGGAGTTCGATGAATTCTTTCCACATCTACTTTCCCTTCTGTTTCTATTATCTCTGGACAGTTCTCTTTGATAATTTCCTGTAAAATAGAATGTAGGCTCTTTTTTTGGTCATAGTTTTCTGGAAGTCCAATGATCCGCAGATTATCTCTCCTAGATCTATTTTCCAGGTCTATAGATTTTCCCAGTAAGTATTTGACATTGTTCTCCAGCTTCTTATTTTTTTTATTTTGTTTGACTGATTCTTGGGTTCTCTGTGAGTCATTCATTTCTATTTATTCCATCCTGACTTTTAAGGAGTTATTTTCTTCTTTCACAGTTTTTTAGTTCTTTTTGTAAATGCCCAATTTCGTTTTTAAATGAATTATTTTGCTCTATTGAATTTTTTCCATTTCCCTAATTTTTTTTTGAGAATTATTTTCTTTTTCCAATTCAGAAATTCTGTTTTCTTGAGACTTTTTTATCTTTTCCAATTCATAAATCCTACTTTCCTGTGTTTTTTTAACCTTTTCTAATTCATAAATTTTGTTTCCCTGCATCTCCTGTGAATTCTTTATTTGTTCCAACTCCAATTTCAGGACGTTGTTATTCTCTACCCTAGCTTCCCTTTCCTTTCCCCATTTTTCTTCAAACTCCCTCAATTTTTTTAAGAGTCTCTTCTAGGAGAGAGTTATGTGATGGGGGGCAGGAATCGTTCCCCTTTAGGTTGTTATCTGCTGATTCTCTGCTGTTAACATCCTCGGGTGTGATACCCGCTCTTTCTTTGTGTAGAAGGAATCTATAGTTTTTCTGGCTTTTTTATTCATATTTAAAAAATCTTTTGGGGTCTGTCCCTGGGGTATGAAATTATTTATTTACTTCTTTACCAGCTTCCTCCCAGACCAGATGGATGCAGCGGCTCCTGCACCTGAGCTAAGATAGAGCTCTGGGAGAGAGTTCCCCACCCCCTTCCTGGAAGTGCCTCAGAGGTGATAAGCACTGCTGTGCCCTGAGGGCGCTGAACAGTAAAGGCAGCACAAAGCCCAGCCTATGCGTCCCGTGGGCCGTGGATGTCTGCAGCAGGTGACTTGAAAAGCCCCTGTGCTCAAACTGGAAGTGTCTGCCAGAAACCGTGGTCCCTAGTTCAAAGGATTTTGCTTCTCTGGGACTTCCTGGAGCTGAGTTCCACTCCCTCCAGCTAAACTAGGCAGTGTGTGTTGCCTTGGGCCGTATCCACCCACTTGTCAATCTCTTAACTATTCTCAGGTGGTAGCTGAGGCCACACCCCCTGGTGCCAAGATCTGCTGAGTCACCTCCAGGGTCCGGGAAAATCTAATCTGAGTTTTAAAACACTCCAGATTCTCTTCGACTGATAAGTCGTGCTTCCAGTCCTTGTGGTATCTATCAGTCCTGGGCTTATTCTGAGGCTGATTTATCTAATTGGTTGTGAGGGAGTGAGGACCTTTACAGAGTCGTGTGTTTCTTCTCCGCCATCTTGGCTCCGCCGAAATATTATTTTTCTGTAAGAAATGAGCAGCAAAATAATTTTAGAGATGATTGGACAGACTTACATGAACTGATGCTATGTGAAATTAGCAGAACCAGGAAATCATTATACATGGCAACAATAAGACTATATGAGAACCAGTCCTGATGGACATGGCTCTCTTCGACATTGAGATGATTCAAACCAGTTACACTTGTGCAGTGATAAAGAGAGTCACCCAAGGAGAGAACTGTGGGAACACAGCATGGAACACAATATAGCATTCTCATTGTGTCTATTGTTATTTGCTTGCATTGTGTTTACTTTCTCAGTTTTTCTTTTTTCTTCCTTATTGATCTATTTTTTGTGTGTGTGCAACAAGATAATTGTATAAATATGTGTACATATATTGTCTCTAACATATATTTTAACATATTTCAAATGTATTGGACTACCTGCCAGCTAGGGGAGGGGGTGGGTAAAAGGAGGAAGAAATTTGCAATAAAAGATTATGCAATGGTCAGTGTTGGAAAAAATATCCATACATATGCTTTGTAGATAAAAAAAATAATAAAAAATAATTTTTGATGCAAACAACGCTTGCTATATATTTTCTTATACTCTCTAACATATGATTGCCTGAAAGAATGCTGAGGATGCATGGAATTAGGGCAGTGCCTCTACTCTATTTGATTGGCTGTTTTTTGTTGGTGGCTCTGGCTCTGCTATGACCTCCATGAAATGTTTAGAAGTTTTTGATCAAGATTGAGCTCTTTTCCCCTTCGTGAGGATGGCTCTGGATGATCATATATGGAAAAAGAAGAAACACAAAGTGGGAGAAACTGAATAAAGCTATAAATCTGATACACAAATCTTTACTGCAAAATCTCATTTCTTCCAGGTACTAGACATTATTTGGGTAGTTCCAATTCATGAATATACATCTATAGCTTTAGAAAATTCTATTGCTTATTTAGTTTGATTTCATGGGAATAGATCTACTATTTTAAGTGATGTTTTAAGCCACTAGTGTGAATCTAATTAAAAAAAAAGTAATTTGCTAAATGATAGTCTTATGTTTCAAAGTTAATGTGCCAATAAAAAAAACATTAAAATTCAAATAAATTTTGGTCAGTTGTGAATCCAGGTTGGGATAAGATGGAAGACACATAGTTCCCTCTTATTAGCTTAAAGATAATACTTTATATGTATGAAATTAGTATATTGTCAGATATGATCAAAATATCAATTTGTTTTGTTCACCTATTCTTTGTTATAAAGGGGGTTCTATTGGAGAGTTATTAGAAAATGTCAGTGTTGTAAAGAAATAACTAAATGCATCACTAAAAGATTTTGAAATTCATGTGTGAAAAATTGGTAAGTCATTCATTATAAATAAACTAATCTGTACTAGCATAAATATATTTCCTTTTTAGACATGTATAACTTGTCTGTGAACACTTCAATAAGCTTACTATTCTGAATCTGATGAGATTCAACGACTGCATACTTTCTGCCTATCACAAACAAAGACATAAATCTTTCCACGTCAATGCTTTCATGTTTGCTATACTGTATCAAGATTATGGATACCATATGGCAAAGTGTTGATGCAGAGGTGCCTGACATGCTCTCCCTCCCACAAATATTATATGCATCCAATATCTCAAACTGTGCATTTATAGTCATCTAGTTATTACAGCCAATTTGATCATTTAACATGCATCATTTCCTTATACCAGCGACTGAGAAATATCAACTCTTTAAAATAAGGAAAATGAAAAACATTCCCTAGATATAATTTAATTGAATATATATATATATATATATGTATATATATATATATATATATATATATATATATATGTATATATATATATATACACATACATATGTATATGTATATATATATATACGTATGTATATGTATATATATATATATGTATATATGTGTTTGTGTGTGTGTGTAATCTCCTAACCAAAAAAACAAAACAAAACAAAACAAAAAAAAAACCCTGTCAGCTTTTTTTTTTTCTTTTATACAAATAATGTAATAATTTGGTAGCTTGACCACAGAAGTTTGTTTGGGAATTCATAGATTACATACACAACACATACACATGTATGAGTAAATCTATTTATATAGACATGTCAGTGTATATCTACATGAAGTATATAATTATATAATAAACATAAATATAATTTTGTGTATGTAATCTGCACACGATAACTGACAGTAGCAAATATAATAACAGTATTTACCCAAGATAAATATAACATGTAAGAAAAAGGAGGAAAAACAAGAGGAAAAGGAGGAGAAAGAGGAAGAGAAGGGGAGGAGGAAGTAGAGAAGGAGGATGAAAAGAATGGGAGAAGGAGAAGGAGAAGGAGAAGGAGAAGGAGAAGGAGAAGGAGAAGGAGAAGAAGGAGAAGAAGAAGAAGAAGAAGAAGAAGAAGAAGAAGAAGAAGAAGAAGAAGAAGAAGAAGAAGAAGAAGAAGAAGAAGAAGAAGAAGAAGAAGAAGAAGAAGAAGAAGTGATAAGTGGTGGTGGTAGTAAAAGTGAAAAATTAGCACTTAATGAGTTCTTATATGTGGCAGATATTGTTCTAAGCATTTTATAAATATTATCTGTGTTAATTGGTTTCCTCTTCAAAAACAAAAGTCAGGGACTAAAAGGAGGATTTGAATAAACATAATACTTTTCAAGGTAAATTTTAAAAAAAAGTTAATTAATATGAATAGGGTTCTTACTCATTTTCATAAGTGGAACGAAATAGAAAAAGATTAAAAAGGCAGAAAATGTCACATTCAGAAGTATGACTAAAATTACAGCTATCATTGCAAATTGATTCAGTTACAAATTAATAGTCTAAACATGAATGCATGCCCCCCTTTAAGTGTTTATTCCCATTATAATTTTGTTTTGTTTAATTTTTAAAAGCCATTTAAACCAAGCAAATAATCTCCCTTACCTATGCTTATTTTTTTTTAAGATTAAGACCTCAGATATAAATTATCTATGTTGAACCTCACATTTGGTTTATGAAAAAAAATAGATATGCAAAATACCTATTTAGATATAGACATATTTACATATCCTATATGTATTAGGGACAAAGTAACAGCTTGTTGTAGTTCTTGAATTATTTATATAATAATCTTAAAAATGGAGAAATAAAAATCCTAATAATGATTGAATTCTAGTTACTTTAAAAATTGACTTAAGGAAGACTAAAAACAGAATGCTTTGATATCAAAACAATATAACATAATTAACAATGGGTGATCTCATTACTTTCATGTATGTTCATATCTTCTGCTTCATTTAATTCATTTACTTAGATATAGCAAATCCAAACTGGTTCACTAAGTAGAATTTTGTCAGTATTTATTTTTATTTTATTTTATTCTTTGATGTCCCCTTGCATTAATTAGGAAAAGTAACTATGTATTTCGTAAAATTGTTTTCTCAGGATTAGAAAGTAGATAAATAATTAACTATATGTTACAGATGAGATGGTATTTTAGAATGTGAAAATCTCTAATTAGCAGATTACAACATTTCATTTTTAGGTGGTAATTTATTAACAAATTGTACCTCTTGCTATTCATAAATCAATAGGACATAATGTTGCATACCTCTGATTGTGGCTATTAAGTACAAAAGATGTGAAAATGCATCTTGCTTGTTTTTATTGTTTAGAGATCTTATGTTCCATAAAATGAAGTGGAAAAACATTTTACTGCCTATCAAATAATCACTATATGATTACATAATTCACTGAGGATATTTTAGGCACTATATTTTAAGTACAATATATACAATCATAAAACTGAATTTTATTTAATTATAATTACATAATATTTGTGATAGGAGCAAGATTTTTTTGACTCAGTATCCCTTAGTTTCCCAACTTTTTTGCCTTCCCCTTTCTAAAAACCCTGATTGGATCCAACTTCTATGTTGAAGCTTATAGCTCAGAATGACTAACTTTTTGGCTACTTTGGAGGGTAAAAAAAAAAATCAGTAAAGCCAGAATTCCCTGGATTTTGTTGTGTATAAGATGAATTGCCCTTATAATCAAAATACATACAAAGTGGTCCTGGAAACTGACACAATTAGTGAAACGGACACTTCAGCTTTCAGGTACTATACAGTAAAAGTAAAATGTAAGTTCATGATGATGGTGGCTGTGCAAGTAAAGAAATCTCTTCTGATGTGAGGTGGGGATTAAAGAATCCACATTGATGTTTAGGGATGAAATGAGGAGTTCAGAGAAGGGGTGTCATTTTTTTAAAAACACATCTAGGATCTATCTCAAGGACAAAATAGCTTTTATCTTATCTGAATAAAGACTTTCCTACTCTCCATCTTAAAATAATTGCCTTATCAAAATTTCATCAAGATTACAAAAATTAATTATTTTTAGGCACAACTAAGTCTGGGAGGTCTACTGCCTCTAAAGGTGGATCCCTTTTCCAGATGTTAGGGTTATTTTTTTCCCTTATTGACTTAACTCAACTTTTCATCTAATCCCAACTTAGATTTAGAGACCATTGCAATTCTCCAGATTCTGAGCTATCTAAAATTATCCTTGGTTTTGTCATCTAAGTACTGCAAAGATGTGTTCCTTCTTCAAAATATTTTCCTTTAAAATAATTTTTAAGCTCTAGTATGTCATGAACTCATTTTTCTATCTTATAAAGCCAATGGATCCCTTATAAAAATTAAATACAATTGCTTAAAATCTATATGATTCTATAAGAAATTAATCCCATTTAAGTAATTATCACGATATATTTATAAAATTGCATAATTCTGGTAAAGAACTGTTCTAGAATAATTAGTGCCAATAACTCCTATTCAGTAACTTGATTGTGATGAAAGAAAAATGCCACCTACATTTCCTTGAACTCTTCAAAAAGTAGCAAAAATCAAATATGATTCTTGCTCTGTAATATTTTTTTCATTTACTGATGTATTTGTGATTATGTTACTTTCAAAGATTATTTAAATTTCATAAGATGTCTCTTCTAATGAAGAGAAACAATGAAGTGATTGAACTTTCTAGGACAGAGGCAAGTTTGTGGAGGAGAGAAAATGCATAACCAATCTGTGAACATTCCTTTCCAAGTAACTTATATCTTTCATTGAAATCTAGATTGCCAGAGCCAACAAAAGTCAGACTGAGACATTCTTCCACATAAGACAATTTAGAAGGTCAGAAAAATAAATCTATGACATGGCACTGGAAAGTGGGCTGGGAGCCTCTGTGAATGAAATACTAGTGGTGGAACTAAATGGTGATGACAAAAGAAGAAGCAACTTCAAAAATTTTCAAAACAGAGGCAATAAATGTATCTTGCAACTGGTCAGAAAACAATTGCAGGGGACTTCTTTGCTAACACTTGATGCAGGAATAGATGTTGTTTAACAAATCCATTGTCTAAATCCACACTGAGGACAGTTCAAAGACAAAGAGGAATAATTTTGGACCAAGAGGTGGTAGGAAACTTTGGAAGCAGTATCCCTTTAGGTCAGAAGTGTAATTTATTCTAAGAACACTAAGGAACACTATTTCTTGTTTCCTCAAGAAAACAAGGGCCATTTCTGGTATCATTTCTGGTTCCAAGAAATAAGGGATTCTGTGGATCACTAACTATCACAATACCAAGGGAGCAAGAATCTTGGATTTCTCTACCCTGCAATAGAATGAAAAACTTGAGAACATTTACCACATCTCTCCTCAAATCATACCCTTCTGGAATTTTAAAAACTTTGATTTACTCCAACATGGTAGTATAAACATGTAAAAACATGGAAAAGTACCCCTCACAATGGACAGAGTCAAACTTTAACATAAAAATCAAAATGAAGAAACAAGGTAGAAAATGAGCAAACAATGAAAATGAACCTAAAGATAAAAATTTACTTTGGTAAGATAGAAGATTAAGATTCATGCTTATATGAAGATTGTGAAGTCAAAACAGCCATAACTAAAGCCCCAAAAGGAAAAGGAAAAGTTACTTCGACAACAATTCATTATAGAACTAAAATTTATTTTCAAAATCAAAGAAAAGTGACAGAGGAAAAACTAGCTAAAAAAAATAAAAGCAAAGGATGTAAAAAGTGAAAAGGAAATTATCAGTTTGGTAAGAGATATAAAAAATACGAAAGAATAATCCAAATTAAAACAAACAAACAAACAAAGAGAACTCTTCAAATAAAACAGATACAAAGGTCACTGAAGAAAATAATTCCTTAAATATAAGATTTGGGTTGCTTGAAACTAATGATGATACATGAGAAAAAAACAATCAAAAGACTGATGAAAACAAAGTGATGAAGAAATATAATAAATTTGAAATATTTTCAAGGAAAAAGAACTGACTTGAAAAAATAAATCAAGGAGAGTAAAATGAGAAAAAATACTATAAACAAATTCTTTTTAATTTTTTTTAAATTTTATTAATTTCATAATTATATATTTTTGACAGTATATATGCATGAGTAATTTTTTATAACATTATCCCTTGTATTCATTTTTCCAGATTTTCCCCTCCCTCCCTCTACTCCTTCCCCTAGATGACAGGCAATCTCATACATTTTACATGTGTTACAGTGTAATCTAGATATAATATATGTGTGCAAATCCAATTTTCTTGTTGCACATTAAGTATTGGATTCTGAAGGTATAAGTAACCTGGGTAGATAGAAAGTAGTGCTAAATTCCTTAATGAAAATGTTATACAAACAATTTAAATAAAATAGTAACAAGGAAATTGCAGCAATATATAACAAAAAGCATTCACTATTACCACCTGGAAATTATACCAGGGATGCAAGACTGGTTTAATATTTGGAAAATAATATACAAAATTCTCCATATCAAGAACAAAAACTGCAAAAGTAATGCATACAAAACTTTTGACAAACCTTTTTTAAAAATAATAAGAATAATTTGTCTAAAATTAAGAGCAAATTTTATTTCCAATGAAATTTCACTGTGAGTCTTCTTAACAAGATCAGGAGTGAAGAATATGTTCATTAGCATCTTCATTTTATATTTCAATGTTGCAATAGAAATACTAATGGTAGCATTGAGGCAAGAAAAATTAAAAAAATCAAAAATTAACAATAGGAAATGAGAAAATAAAAGTGCCACTCTGTATATAATACAATAGTATATTCAATGACTCTAAGTGAATCTCCAAGTGAACTGGTTGAAACAATTAACAAGTGTGGGTGGTGGCAAGTGAAGCTCAGATGGCAGAAAATAGATAGGTCTTTAACTGAGCTCTTCCTGGCATCACTCAGATCAACACCAGATCAGCCTCTGAAGTATCTGAGAGAGAGAATCCACAAATAAATGGAGTGTTACAAATTTCCAGCTGAAAATATTTTGGCGGAATATGAGAAAAGGTCTGTTTCAATCAGTCATGGGGGAGCAATCTACCAGGAAGTTCAGAGCCAAAATATAGCAGTGTTGGCTACTCTTCAGGGACAGAATCCAGTGGATCAGCAGATTATCTTTGAGACATGTAACTCAAATACGAAAGGCAAATAGTGAGCCTCTGAATCACAAAATAACAAATGACTTAGTCATGACCACCCAGAACAAGAAGGAAATCAGAAGCACAGGCCTAGAGCAGAGTAAAGCTGCTGTCTTCTATGGAGGAAGATTAGAACAAACTCTCCAAAATGGAGGAATACCTACAAAAATATAGATTGTCCAGATTAGTAGAAGAGGAAATAAATTACATAAATAGTCCCATTTTAGAAAAAAATAGAACAGAACATTAATCAAATCCCTAAGAAAAAATCTCCAGGATCAGATGGATTTACATGTGAATTCTATGAAACATTTAAAGAACAATTAAATCCAATAGCATATAAACTATTTGAAAAAATGGGGAATAAAGGACTCCTACCAAATTTCTTTTATGACACAGACATGGTACTGATACTAAAACCAAGTAGGATAAAAACAGAGAAAGAAAATTATAGATCAATCTCCCTAATGAATATTGATGCAAAAATCTTACATAAAATATACATCACATTCAAGTAATATTTATACCAGGAGTGAGTGCATGGCTGTTTCAATATCACAAAAACTATTAGTATAACTGACCATATTAATAACTAAAATAACAAAAAATGTATGATCATCTCAATAGATGCAAAAGAGCATTTGATAAAAGCCAACACCCATTCCTCTTAAAAACACGAGAGATTATAAGAATAAATGGATTTTTCCTTAAAATAGTCATTAGCATCTATATAAAGCCATGAACATGCATCATATGTGATGGAGATAAATGAGAACAATTCCCAATAAGATCAGGGGTGAAACAAGATTGCCTACTATCACCATTGTTAGTCAATATTGTATTAGAAATGCTACACTTGGCAATAAGAGAAGAAAAATAGATTAAATGAATAAGAGTAAGCAATAAGGAAACCAAATTATCACTCTTTCCAGATAAGATGGTATATTTAGAGAACCCCAGAGAATCTACTAAAAAAGTTATTAGAAATAATCCACAAATTAAACAAAGTTTCAAGATACAAAATAAATCCATATGAATCATCAGCAATTATGTACCTCACTAAATTTTTTATAACATTATCCCTTGTATTCATTTTTTCCAAATTACCCCCTCCCTCCTTCTACTCCCTTCCCTTGATGACAGGCAATCCCATACATTTTACATGTGTTACAATATAACCTAGATACAATGTATGTGTGTAAATATCATTTTCTTGTTGCACATTAAGTATTAGATTCCGAAGATATAAGTAACCTGGGTAGATAGACAGTAGTGCTAACAATTTACATTCACTTCCCAGTGTTCCCTTTCTGGGTGTAGTTGTTTCTGTCCCTCATTGATCAACTGGAAGTGAGTTGGATCTTCTTTATGTTGAAGATATCCACCTCCATCAGAATACATCTTCATACAACATTGAAGTGTACAGAGATCTTCTGGTTCTATTCATTTCACTCAGCATCAGTTGATGTAAGTCTCTCCAAGCCTCTCTGTATTCCTTCTGCTGGTCATTTCTTACAGAGCAATAATATCCCATAACCTTCATATACCATAATTTACCCAAGCAATCTCCAATTAATGGACATCCATTCATCTTCCAGTTTCTAGCCACTATGAAAAGAGCTGCCACAAATATTTTGGTACATACAGGTCTCTTTACCCTCCTCAGTATTTCTTTGGGATATAAGCCCAATAGCAGCACTGCTGGATCAAAGGGTATGCACAATTTGATAACTTTATGGGCCTAGTTCCAAATTGCTCTCCAGAATGGCTGCATTCTTTCACAACTCCACAACAATGTATTAGTGTCCCAGTTTTCCCACATCCCCTCCAACATTCATCATTATTTGTTTCTGTCATCTTACCCAATCTGACAAGTGTGTAGTGGTATCTCAGAGTTGTCTTAATTTGCATTTCTCTGATCAATAATGATTTGGAACACTCTTTCATATGAGTGGATATAATTTTAATTTCATCATCTGAGAATTGTCTGTTCATATCCTTTGACCATTTATCAATTGGAGAATGGTTCGGTTTCTTATAAATTAGGGTCAGTTCTCTATATATTTTGGAAATGAGACCTTTATTAAAATGTTTCCCTGTAAAAATATTTTCCCATTTTGTTACTTCCCTTCTAATCTTATTTGCATTAGTATTGTTTGTACAGAAACTTTTTAGTTTGATATAATCAAAATCTTCTATTTTGTGATCAATAATGATCTCTAGTTCTTCTCTGGTCATAAATTCTTTCCTCCTCCACAGGTCTGAGAGGTAGACTATTCTCTGTTCCTCTAATTTATTTATGATCTCTTTCTGTATGCCTAAATCATGGACCCATTTTGATCTTCTCTTGGTATGTGGTGTTAAGTGTGGATCCATATCTAATTTCTGCCGTACTAATTTCCAGTTTTCCCAACAGTTTTTTTTCAAATAATGAATTTTTATTCCTAATGTTGATATCTTTGGGTTTGTCAAAGACTAGATTGCTATAGATGTACCCTTTTTTGTCCTGTGTACCTAATCTGTTTCACTGATGGACTGGTCTATTTCTTAGCCAATACCAAATGGTTTTGGTGACTGCTGCTATATAATATAGCTTTAGATCAGGTACACTTAGACCACCTTCCTCTGAGTTTTTTTTTTTCCATTAGTTCCCTTGCAATTCTCGACCTTTTATTCTTCCATATGAATTTTGTTGTTATTTTTTCTACGTCATTAAAATAGTTTCTTGGGAGTCTAATTGGTATAGCACTAAATAAATAGATTTATTTGGGGAGTATTGTCATCTTTATTATATTTGCTTGGCCTATCCAAGAGCACTGAATGTCTTTCCAATTATTTAAATCTGACTTTATTTTTGTGGCAAGTGTTTTGTAATTTTTCTCATATAATTCCTGACTATTCTTTGGTAGATGGATTCCTAAATACTTTATACTCTCAACATTTGTTTGGATTGGAATTTCTTTTTGTATCTCTTGCTGTTGCATTTTGTTTGTGATATATAAAAATGCTGAGGATTTATGTGGATTTATTTCATATCCTGCAACTTTGCTAACATTTTAAATTATTTCTAATTGCTTTTTAGCAGAGTCTTTGGGGTTCTCTAAGTATACCATCATGTCATCTGCAAAAAGTGATAGTTTGATTTCCTCATTTCCTACTCTAATTCCTTGAATCTCTTTCTTGGCTCTTATTGCCAAGGCTAGCGTTTCTAGTACTATATTGAATAGTAATGGTGATAGTGGGCAACCTTGTTTCACTCCTGATCTTACTGGGAAAGGTTGCAGTTTATTTCTATTGCATATTATGCTTACTGACGGTCGTAAATATATGCTCCTGATTATTCTAAAGAATAGTCCATTTATTCCTATACTCTCAAGCGGTTTTTCACTAACAAAATTTAACAGCAAGAGATACAAAGAAAAATTTCATTTAAAATAGCTTTTAATGATATAAAATATTTGTGAATTTATCTGCCAGTGTACAGTGAAGAACTATATAAGCAAAGCTACAAAACATTTATCACACAAAGTCATATCTAAGCAATTGGAAAAATATCAAGTGTACATGGGTGTGCCGAGTGAATATAATAAAGATCACAATACTCCCTAAACTAATGTATTTATTTAATGTGACACCACTATTTATTTAATCTGACTCCCAAGAAACTATTTTACTGAACTAGAAAAAAATTTTCATCTATAAGAGCAAAAGGTTAAAAATTTCAAAGGGATTAATGAAGAGAAAAGCAAATGAAGGCAGCTTAGCTGTACCAGATCTAAAGCAGTGATCATCAAAACCATTTACTTCTGACTAAGAAATAGAGAAATTGAGCAGTGGAATAGGTTAAGTTCACATTCTAACATAGCCAATGACTATTACAATCTAGTAATTGACAAACCCCACCTTTTTTGGATAAGAATTCATTATTTGTCAAAAACTGCTGGGAAAATTGGAAATTAGTATGACAGAAAGTAGACATATACTCACACCTAACACCATATGCCAAGATAAGGTTGAAATAGGTTCATGATCTAGACATAATGAATGATAATATTAATAAATTAAAAGAACATAAGATAGTTTACCTCTCAGATTTGGGGAGGAAGAAGGAATTTGTGACCAAAGAAGTAGAGTTCATTATTGATCATAAAATAGATAATTTTGAGTATATTAAGTTAAAAAGATTTTTGTACAAATAAAACTAATGCATATAAGATTAGAAGGGAAGAAATAAACTGGGAAAACATTTTTATATCCACAGGATCTGATAAAGGTCTCCTTTATAAAATATATAAATAACTTACTCAAATTTATAATGGTTCAAGCCATTCCCCAATTAATAAATAATCAAAGGATATGAACAGACAATTTTTTTTATTAAAACAGACAATTTTCAGATAAAAAAAATTGACACTATTTGTAGCCACATGAAAAGGTGCTCTAAATCACTATTAATGAAAGAAATGCAAATGAAGGCAACTCTGAAATACCACTACACACATGTTAGTTTGGCTAAGATTACAGGAAAAGATAATGATAAATGTTGGAGGAAATATGGGAAAACTGGGACACTGATACATTGTTGGTGGAACTGTGAATAGGTCCAACTATTCTGGAGAGCAATTTGGAATTATGCTACAAAAGTTATCAAACTGTGTGTATCCTTTGATGCAGCAGTGTTTTTACTGAGCTTATATCCCAAAGAGATCTTAAAGAAGGGAAAGGGACCCACATATGCAAAAATGTTTGTGACAGCTCTGTTTGTAGTGACAAGAAACTGAAAATTGATTGGATGCCTACCAATTGGAGAATGACTGAATAAATTATGGTATATGAATGCTGTGGAATATAATTGTTATTTATGAAACAACAAGCAGGATGATTTCAGAGAGGCTTGGAGACACATTCTAAGTGAAATAAGCAGTATCAGGAGATCATTATACAGGGCAACAACAAGACTATACATCAATCAACTCCAACTAATGTGGCTCTCTTCAACATTGAGATGATTCAAACCAGTTTTAATTGTGCAGTGCTGAAGAGAACCCTCTACACCCAAAGAGACAACCATGGGAACAGAGTATGGAACATGTAGCATTCTTACCCTCTCTGTTGTTATTTGCTTGCATTGTCTTTTTTTTTTTTTTCTCAGTTTTTCTTTTACTTCCTTCTTATTCTATTTTTTTCCTGTGCAACAAGACAAATGTATAAATATGTATTTCAACATACTTAAAATTTATTGCACTGCCTGCCAGCTAGAGGAGGGGGTGGGGGAAAGAGGGGAAAATTTGGAAGAAAAGGTTATGCAAAGATTAATGTTGGAAAAAGTACCCATGCATATGCTTTTACATTAAAAAAATTGAAAACTGAAACCAAGAAAAATAAATAAATAAATTCAATACTCCAAAAAAGATATAAACGATATTGGTATAATTAGACATGTATTCAAAAAAATAAAAAGAAAAGAAAAGAAAAAAGAAAAAGAAAAGTACAATCTCCCCTTTGCACTCAGAGCAGGCCTCAATCTTTTAAAAAATGAGCAAATAAGCAAAAATAATTCTGTCAATACGTAGTTTTTTTGGTGGAGAAAGAGAATGAACCTCAAAGACTGAAGAGAATAAAGGGAAATCATCTCTAGATGAAGCCCTAAAGCATGATGTGAATTGATCCTTATATTAAAAGGTTCTTTTAGAAAATTAAAAAAGGATCTTAAGAGAGAGTTAGAAGAAAAAATGGGGAAATTAAATGAGAAATTTGGAAGAGAGTTTAGAAAAGGAAACAGAAATTTTTTGAAAATTTCTCTAAAATTAGTTTCAGGGAAAGGTTAAAAGTAAATAAATCCTTACAAAAATAGATGTGATGTACCAGAAAAAGCACATAACTCCTTAAAATTGATTTTAAAAATAGGTTAAAAACAGAATTTGTAAATTGGAAAGAAAATGAACAAAATATCTCATTTAAAAGGCATTTTGCCAAGATGGCAGAGAGGACACATGTCTCTACCTGACCTCCTCCTAGCTTCCCTCAGAACAACAGAAAATTAAGTCTTTGAACTAGTTTTGGAGTGACAGAACCCACAGATATTTGAAGTACAACAAACTTATGGAAGAAGATACTTTGCAACAACTTCAGAAAAGCATTTTTCTATTGGGTAGGGGGCTAGGCTGCTGAACCCAGACTGAAGTGCAGGGAACTTGGGACA
Organism: Sminthopsis crassicaudata; assembly: GCF_048593235.1. Classification (NCBI taxonomy): domain Eukaryota; kingdom Metazoa; phylum Chordata; class Mammalia; order Dasyuromorphia; family Dasyuridae; genus Sminthopsis; species Sminthopsis crassicaudata. The sequence continues at coordinate 538,456,388 of NC_133617.1, forward strand.
AAAAGCTAGGGCAGGTAGCCAAGGTTTTGTGGATTCTCTGCACCAGGCAATCTATTGTAAGGCTCTTAGGCTAGATAAAATCTAGGGGCTCAATAGATTAGCTTTAAGATACCCAAAGCAAATACAAAAGTCAAAGTTTGAGTCCCTGAACCCCAGAGGAATGGGGGACCTGGCCATACCTACCCAACATAGGAAATCAGTTAGCAATAAAGCCCCACACCCCCAGTCAAACTAAATTGGCTGTTGCCTCTTTGCCTTAAGAACAGATCTTAATCTTTATTAAAAAATGAACTCTGACCACAGACAGCTTTTATGGAGAAAGAAAAGAAAAGACTTAACATTCTGAGTATGTTCAAGGCAAATCAACCCCAACCAAACAATGAAAAAAGGATAAATTGTAAAACATTTCATTGGAAAAATATCTGACCTAGATAATAGATCTATGATAGACAATCTAAGAATTATTGAACTTCCTGAAACCATAGTGAAAAAACAAACAAACAAACAAATAAAAAACAAAAAACAAAACAAAACAAAACAAAAACAAAAACAAAACAAAACAAAAAACAAACAACAACAACAAAAAAAAAAAAAAAAAAACAGAGCCTAGACATTAACTTTCAGACAATCATCAGGAAAAACTGCCAGGAAGTCCTAGAAGCTTAAGGTAAAATAGTCATTGAAAAAATTCACCTATCATCTCCTGAAAAAGACCCCACAATGAAACCTCCAAGAAACATGACAACTTCAGAATTATCAATTCAAGGAGAAATATTGTGAGTAGTCAGAACGAAACCATTCAATTATCTAGGAGCCACAATCAGAATTGCTCAGTTCCTAGCAGCTTCCAATTAACTAAAAAAATATCTAAGGGCAAGGAATCTGATTTTCCAAAAGGGCAAAGGAACTTGAATTTCAGCCAAGAATCAACTATGAAGAAAAACTGTGCTTCATCTTCCAGGGAAAAAAAAGATATACATTCAATGAAACAGGTGAATATTAACTGTTTCTGATGAAGAGAGCAGAGCTAAATAGAAAATTTGATCTTCAAATACATAACTCAAGAGAAGCATAAAAAGGTGAATAAGAAAGAAAATATAGCTTTCTTTCAAAATGTAAATCTTATCTTTCTATATGGTAATATGGAATGTTTAACTCTCGAGATCTGTGCCTTTCTTTTGGGTATACATACAGAGTGCAGGTATAATTTTATTTTATTGTAATGATTTATAAAAATAAAGTAGAGGGGAGAAAGGGAATTGTACTGGAAGAAGAGAAAAATCGAGTTAAAATGTGCTAAATTACATCTCATGAGGAGGCAAAAATGGCCTATTACACTTAAGGGAGAAAGAGGGTAATGAGCATTGTGTGCTACTCTCATAAGATTTGCCTCAAAGAAAGAATATCAGACATATTTATCTTCACAGAGAAACATGTGTTACACTATAGGGAAGGCAGAGGAAAAGGGGGAATGAAAGAGGAGGCCAATTGAATGAAAAACAGAAGTAAAAGAGGAAAGATATAAGAAAAGGGGAAGGGACATAAAAAGGGAGGGTTATGTGAAGAAGATTGTAGTCAGAAGCTAAATACTCAAGAGGAGGAAAAGAAAGAAATAATAAAAAAAGAAAAGGACAGGAAATACAGAAATAGTAATTTTCACTTTGAATGTGAATGGGATGAACTTTCCCATAAAATTAAGCAGATAGAAGCTTGATTTAAAAGTCAGATGCCTCTAATATGTTTTTAAAGTTCTTTTTAATTAAAGCTTTTTTATTTTCAAAACCTTTGCAAAACCTTGATTCAATTCTTCTCATTACCTCCCCTCTCCTAGATGACAAGCAAACCATTATAAGTTAAACATGATAGAAATATTATGTTAAATCCAACATATACATACTTATTTATACAATTGCCTTGCTGCACAAAAGAAATCAAATAAAAACGAAAAAATGAGAAAAAATAAAATGTAAGCAAACAATAAGAAAAAGAGCAAAAATGCTATATTGCAAACCATACTCAATTCCTAGATGTAAATGCTTCTCTTCATCATAAGATGATTGGAATTTGTCTGAATCATCTCATTGTTAAAGATCCACATCCATCTGAACTCATCATCATATAATCTTCTTGTTGCCGTGTACAAGGATCTCATAATTATGCTCGTTTAAATTAGCATCAATTCATATAAGACTCTTCAGGCCCCTCTTAATTCATCCTGCTAATTATTTCCTGTAGAAAAATAATATTCCATAACATAAATATATCATGAATTATTCAGTCATTCTCCAACTTATGGGCATACACTCAGTTTCCAGTTTCCTGCCACTACAAAAAGGCTGCCACAAATATTTTTGTACATGTGGACCTCTTTCCCTCCTTTAATATCTCTTGGGATCTCTATCCAGTAGAGAGACTACTAGATCAGAGAGTATGCATAGGTTGATAACTCTTTGAGCATAGTTCCAAATATCCAGAATGCTTGAATCTATTCATAATTCAACCAAAAATGCTTTACTTTCCCAGTTTTCCCACATACTCTGCAACATTCATTATCTTTTCCTGCTGTTTTAGCCAATCTCCAAGGTATGTAGTAGAATCTGAGTTGTCTTAATTTACATTTCTCTGATTAAAAGTAATTTAGAGCAAATTTTCATATGAGTAGAAATAGTTTTAATTTCTACAACCTGTATTTATCTGTTCATATCCATTGACCATTTATTTATCAATTGGAGAATGGCTTGAATTCTTATAAATTTGAGTCAATTCTCTCTATATATTTTTAGATGAGGCCTTTATCAGAAACCTTGAATTATTTTTTTTTCAATTTACTGTTTCCCTTCTAATCTTTTCTGAATTCTTTTGCTTTCAAAAACTTTTCTATTTAATATAAGCAGAATTATCTATTTTGTAATCAATAATGATTGTAATCAATAATGATAATGTAATCACTAATAATCTTTAGTCACAAATTCCTACCTCCTCCATGGATCTAAGAGGTAAATTATCCTATGTTCCTCCAATTTGCTTATAATATCACGCTTTATGTCTAAATCATTAATGCATTTTGACCTTATCTTAGAATAGAGTGTTGTGTTGCTCAATGACTAGTTTCTGCCACAATCGCTTCCAATTTTCCTAGAGTTTTTGTCAAATAGTGAGTTCTTATCTTTGGGTTTGTCAAACACTAAATTACTATAGTCATTTACTATTTTGTTCTATGAACCTAACATATTCCACTAATCAACTACTCCATTTCTTAGCTGGTACCAACTGGCTTTGATGTCCACTGCTTTATAATATAGTTTTAGGTCTGATGCAGGTAGGTCACCTTCATTTGCATTGCTTTTCATTACTTCCCTTGAAATTCCTGAACTTGTGTTCTTCCAGATGAAATTTGTTTTATTTTTCTAGTTCTTTAAAATAATTTCTCATAAGTTTGATTGGTATGGCACAAAATAAGTAGATTGATTTAGGCGGGATTGTCATTTTATTATAATAGTCTGGCCTACATAAGAGTACTTGCTATTTTTTTTTCCATTTGTTTAAATTTGACTTTATTTGTGTTGAAAGTGTTTTTTAATTGTGTTCATATATTTCCGGAATTTTCCTTAGAAGGTATACTCCCAAATATTTTATATTATTGATAGTTATTTTAAATGAAAGTTCTTGTTGTATCTTTTGCTGCTGGACTTTGTTGATAATATATAAAAATGCTGATGATTTCCCTGGATTTATTTTGCATCCTACTTCTTTGCTAAAGTTGTGGGATGGTTTCTAGTAGTTTTTTAATTGATATTCTAGGGTTCTCTAAGTATGCCATCATATCATCTGCAAACAGTGATAATTTGGTTTCTGAATTATGTGCTCTTAATTCCTTTAATCTCTTTTTCTTATTTCCAGGGATAATTTTTCTAATGCATTGTTGAATAATAAAAGTGATAGTGGGCAACATTGTTTCACCCCTGATCTTACTGGCAATAGTTCTAGTTTATCCCCACTAGATATGTTGATGGCTGATGGTTTTAAATAGATGCTACTGATCTTTTTACTGAAAACTCCATTTATTCCTATACCCGCTAGTGTTTTTAATAGAAAATGGTGATGGAGTTTATCAAATGCTTGTTCTGTATCTGTTCAGATAATCATATGATTTCTGTCTCCTTGGTTATTGATATACCCAATTATGCTAATAATTTCCTAATATTGAAAGCACCCTGCATTCCTCATATAAATCCTGCTTGGTCATAGTGAATTATCCTGGGTATAACTATCTGTAATCTCTTTGTTAATATTTTATTTAAGATTTTTGCATCAATTGTAATTAGGAAAATTGGTCTATAATTTTCTTTCTTTCTTTTAATCTTATATGGTTTAGGTATCAGTAGCATGTCTGTATCATAAAAGAAATTTGGTAGGTATTCTTTTTTTCTGTATTTTTTTCAAATAATTTCCATAGTATTGGAATTAATTGTTCTTTAAATGTTTGATAGATCCATATGTAAAACCATTTGGCCTTGGAAATTTTTTTCTTGTAAAGTTGATTAATATCTGGTTCTATTTCTTTTTCAAAAATGGGTCTGTTTAAGTAATATTTCTCTTCTTTTTATCTGGGCAATCTATATTTTTCTAGGTCTTCCTCCATTTCATTTATATTATCAAGTTCAATTTGTGCAAAATGACTTCTGTTTGTTGCTCTAATTTCTTCTTCATTAGTGGAAATTTCTCTTTTAAAACTAACAATTTTAATTCCTTCTTTCATTTGTCTAATCAAAATAAATAAAGCTATATCTATTTTACTGTTTACAAATCTATATTAATAAATGAATAAATATATTTATTAATAAATAAAACCTCTGTTTTGTTTATTAATCCAATATTTTTCTTAATTTCAATTTTATTAATCTCCCTCTATTTTTAGAATTTCAAATTTGGTATTTAATTTGGGGGATTATAGTTTTTTTTTTCCTAGCTTATTACTTGCAAGTGCAATACATAGTTTTCATTCTCTATGCAAATAAATAAGCATCTAGAGATATAACACTTTGATTGCATCCTATAAATTTTGCTATATTGTCTCATTATTGTCATTCTCTAAGATGAAATTATTGATTGTTTCTCATTGTCTCTTTCACCCATTCACTCTTAAGGATTAGATTATTAAGTTTCCAGTTAATTGTTGGTCTATTTAACTCTACCTTTTTATTTAATCTAATTTTTATTGCATCATAACCTTAAAATGCATTTATTATTTCCATCTTTCTGCATTTGATTTTGAGGTCTTTATGCCCTAACACATGGTCAGTTTTTGTATAGTTTCCATGAAATGCTGAAAAAAAAGGGCATTCATTTCTGTCTCCATTCAGTTTTCTCCAAAAGTCTATAATATCTAATTTTTCTAAAATTTTATTTAACTCCTTAACTTCTTTCTTATTTATTTTCTTATTTATTTATTTTTGTTCAATTTATCTCATTATGGGAGAGCAAGTTTGAGTTTCTCTCTATTTTAGTTTTGTTTTCTATTTTTTTCTTGCAACTTTCTTATCTTCTCTATTAAGAATTTAGATGCTATAGTACTTGATGCAATATAATGTTTAATATTGATATTGATTCTTATCCATTGTACCCTTTAGCAGGATATAGTTTCCTTCATGATCTCTTCTAATTAGATTTAATTTTGCTTTTGTGTTATCTGAGATCAGGATTACTACTATTGCTTTTTTTTTTTTTTTTTTTTTTTTTTTTTTTTTTTTTACTTCACCTGAAGCATAATAGATTCTGCTCCAGCATTTTACCTTTACTTTATATGTATTAGTCTGCTTTAAATATGTTTCCTGTAAACAACATATTTTAGGATTCTGGCTTTTAATCCAGTCTGCTGTCTTCTTCCATTTTATGGCAGAATTCACCCCATTCACATTTTAAGTTGAATTGACTAATCCTATATTTCTTTCCATCTTATTTACCCTGAATTATGCTTTTTCTCTTTTCTTTCCCCCTTTCCCTCCTCCCAAGTATTTTGCTACTGACCACCACTTCCCTCAGGCCCTCCCCTGTTGTGGCTCCTCCACCTTTTTCATAACTTTCCCCTATTACTTCTGGTTTCCTTTCCCCTTTCCTTTGCCCTTTCCACTTCCACTTGTCTATAAGGTGACACAAGTTGCACTGTCTAAAATGTCTAATATTCTCTCTTAAGCCAAATCTGATAAGAGTAAGATTTACACAATGTGCCTGCCCTTCCTTTCTTTCCCTCAAATATAATAGTTCTTCTTTGCCTCTTCATGAGATGTAATTTCCCTCATTTTACCTCCACTTTCCTCTTTTTCCAGTACAATTTCATTTCTACCTCTATTTTTTTTTTGGTTTTATATCATCACATTAAAAGCAAATTATACATGCACTCTCCATTTGCTGTTAGTTTGAGGGTCATTGTGAGACCTCAGGAAAAAAAAATGTCTCCTCCACCATCTTGGTTCCAACTTACAATATGTTCTTTACAAAAAAATACATTTAAAGCAGAATAATACATACAAAATAAAGATAAAATACTGGATCAGAATGTATTATGCTCAGTTGAAGTAAAAAAAATGCATGGATAGCAATCCTGATTTTGATCTCTCAAAAGCAAAATCAGATACATTTAAAAGAGATAAGAAACTACATCCTGATAAATAGTACCATACATAATAATGTAATATTAATAATAAAATATATGCATGAAGTGGTAAAGCATTCAAATACCTAGAGAAGAAATTAAGAGAGTTGCAAGAATATTAGAATTAGAAGAATTAGAGCAGCAAAACTCTACTATTAGAGGAGAACTAGAAAAATCAAATTGCAAAATAAATAAGAAAGAGGAAAAGGGGATAAATAAAATTCTTTTTTTTTTAAATTTTTTATTTTATTTTATAATTATAACATTTTTGACAGTACATATGCATGGGTAATTTTTTACAACATTATCCCTTGCACTTACTTCTATTCAGATTTTTTCCCTTCCTCCCCAACCCCCTCCCCCTGATGGCAAGCAGTCTTATATTTGTTAAATATATTACAGTATAATTTAGATACAATATATGTGTGTAGAACCAAAATTTTTGTTGCACAGGAAGAATTGGATTCAGAAGGTAAAAATAACAGTTTACATTCATTTCCCAGTGTTCCTTTTCTGGATGTAGCTGGTTCTGTCCATCATTAATAAATTGGAATTGGATTAGTTCTTCTCTATGTTGAAGAAATCCACTTCCATCAGCATACATCCTCGTACAGTATCATTGTTGAAGTGTATAATGATCTTCTGGTTCTGCTCGTTTCACTCAGCATCAGTTGATGTAAGTCTCTCCAAGCCTCTCTGTATTTCTCCTGTTGGTCATTTCTTATAGAACAATAATATTCCATAACATTCATATACCATAGTTTACCCAACCATTCTCCAATTGATGGACATCCATTCATCTTCCAGCTTCTAGCCACTATGAAAAGGGCTGCCACAAACATTTTGGCACATACAGAACCCTTTCCCTTCTCTAGTAGTTCCTTGGGGTATAAGCCCAGTAGTAGTATGGCTGGGTCAAAGGGTATGCACATTTTGATAACTTTTTGGGCATAATTCCAGATTGCTCTCCAGAATGGTTGGATTCTTTCACAACTCCACCAACAATGCATCAGTGTCCCAGTTTTCCCACAGCCCCTCCAACATTCATCGTTATTTGTTCCTGTCATCTTAGCCAATCTGACAGGTGTGTAATGATACCTCAGAGTTGTCTTAATTTGCATTTCTCTGATCAAAAGTGATTTGGAACACTCTTTCATATGAGTGGAAATAGTTTTAATTTCATCATCTGAAAATTGTCTGTTCATGGGATAAATAAAATTCTAAAAAAAGTAAGAGATGATAAACCTTTAGACAAAATTAAATAGATATAGAGAATAATATGTTATTTTTTCATCAGTTCTTGGAACCTATACAAAAATTATTCATGTATTAGGTAATAAAAACCATAAGATAAAGTGCAGAAAACTAGAAATAGTAAATGAATTTTTTCAGGTCCTGACATAATAAAAATTACATAGAATAAAAGGCAGGGGAAACATAAACCAAAAATTAAATGTAAAACAAACAATATAATTCTAAAGAATCAGTGGATGTAATAAAATCATAGACATATTCAATAATTTCATCCAAGAAAATGACAGTAATTAGAAAACTTACTAAAAAATTCATGGGAAGCAGCCAAAGGAGTTTTTAGAGGAAGTTTTATATATCTATAGGCTTACTTGCATAAAATAGGGAAAGTCAAAATAAATGGATTGAGCATGCAACTATAAACTACCTAGAGAAAGAAAAATATTAAAAACCCCATTAAATAAAAAAATTAAATTCAATTTTTTGTAATTATCTTTTTTAATTGAATCTTTTAATTTCAAAATATATGCAAGGATAATTTTTCAGCATTGACTCTTGAAAAATTCTGTGTTTCTATTTTCCCCTTTTCCCCCCATACCCTCCTTTATTCGACAAGTAATCCAATATATGTTATACACAGTTAAAACATATGTAAAGCTAATATAGGCATGCGTATTTTCACAATTATCTTGCTGCCCAAAAAAATCAGATGCAAAAGGAAAAAGAAAATGAGAAAGAAAATAAAATTCAGTCAAACAACAAAAAAGAAGTGAAAATGCTATATTGTGATTTTGACTCAGTTCCCACCTCTATGGATGTAGATGTCTCTCTTTATCACAGGATCATTGGAACTGGCCTCAATCATCTCATTGTTGGAAAGAATCATGTACTTGAGAATTGATTATCATATAATATTGCTGTTGCCTTGTACAATGATCTTCTGGTTCTGCTCATTTTATTTAGCATCAGTTCATATTAGTCTCCTGGACCTCTCTAAAATCATCCTGGTGATCATTTTTTTATAGAACAATACTATTCCATAACATTCATTTACCATAATGTATTCAACCATTCTCTAGCTAATGGACATCAACCCTATTTCCATGTTCTTGCCACTACAAAAAGGGCTGCCATAAACATTTATAATATATATCCCTTTCCCTCTTTTAAGATCTCTTTGGGATATAAGTCGAGTAGAAACACTGCTGAATCAATGGCTATGTATAGTTTGATAACCTTTTGAGCATAGTTTTAAATTACTCGCCAGAATAGCTGGATCAATTCACAATTCCACCTACAATGTATTAGTGTCTCAGTTTTCCCACATCTCCTCCAAAATTCATCAGTATATTTTCCTATCATTTTAGCAAATCTGAGAGGTATGTAGTGATATCTGAGTTGTCTTAATTTGTATTTTCATATGATTAGAAATAGTTTTAATTTGTTCAACTGAAAATTGTCATAACCTTTGACTTTTGATCAATTAGAGAATGGCTTGCATTCTTATAAATTTGAGTCAATTCTCTATACATTTTAGAAATGAAGTCTTTATCAGAACCCTTAAATATAAAAAAATATTTTCACAATGCACTGTTTCCCCTCTAATCTTATCTGCCTTAGTTCTCTTTGTAATTTTTGTAACTTAAAATAATCAAGATTATCTATTTGATGTTCAATAATGTTACAGTTCTTTGGTCACAAATTTGGTTCCTTCTTTTTCCATAGATCTAAGAGGTAAATTATCTTATCTTCTTCTAATTTGCTTATAATATCAATCTATATTTCTAAATCATGAATCCATTTTGGCCTTAACTTGGTATACAGTATTAAGTGTGGATCAGTACCTAGTTTCTTTCATATTAGTTTCTAATTTTTCCAGAACTTTTTGTCATATAGTGAGTGTAGAAATCCTACATTGTCTCTTTCAAAGTCTTATCTCCTTTCCTGGCACCTTAGCTTTCTTAAGGCCTTCTGGAGTCTTGGTTTTAGTGGAGGAAGTGTAGGAGGAGAGCCTGCCACCAGGAGCCTGATTGAAGATGGAAAGAATCTCATCCAGTCCTTAATGGATGTTATGTACTCCATTATCCTAGATGTGAATCTTGTGGAACTATATTAAGTTCTAAACATGATGAGAGTTAAGAAAGGGGCGACCCCTTTTAGTTTGGCACAAGGATAGTCCAGTGACGGCATAGAGTTCCCTATAAAGGAATTTATAAGCCCAAAAATCTAGATTGATAAAAACGGTTTATTATTGGAGTTTGGAAGTAAGGGTAAAAGTAGAAAGATGCCAGGGCCAGAGGTGGTTGCCAGGCAGACAGGAACCCTTACACGGCTGGAAGGATTCCATGTTTGGGGGGCTCCTACAAGGAGTGGACTCCAGAGTTTCCTTTTTATGATCTTGAAGGTGGGTGGAGTCCCAGGCTCCTGACTGGTTTCAGCCAGATTTAGCATTGAATAGAATTCAATGGGCTTTTAGATAAGGAAGAAACTGTTTGTGGGGTTTGGGGAAACCTGAGCAGATAATGGGGGCTGGGAAAGCCCAGATATCATTGGACTTCATGGGGGGATTGGGAATCAGAAAGGAATCTTAAAGGGAACTTAACCCCCATGATTTCCTCCCTCAAACAGTTAAGATTAAAAATATATATATATTTGGGGCAGTGTCCCTCATTTGAGGCAAGGTTGAAGATTTTATCCAAAAATCTTCAGAATAGCAGGGTCCTCTCTTCTTGTTCCCTCCTGAAACAGTCACCTCCAAATGCATGTGGGAAAAGGGGCGATGATTTCTTCTTAACTGCTTTCAGCTGACAAGGGTCATAGATATTTGGGGTTTCATGCCAGGAAGTGAGGTGTGAGGTGTGGGGGATGGCAGCAGGGCATTTAGGGGGTGTCCCGGTCAGTTGTCCTCAGTCAGTTGTCCAATCTATGTTCTCCAAGCTGAAAGGCAGCTGAGAATCCAAAGTTTGAATCATAGAGAAAACAGATCTCGGGAACAGATTAAAAGTTGGGTGTCATACAGTGTGAAGATGGTGACATTCAGGAATGGGGAAATGTATCAGATCCCCACTATGGGCTACTTGTAAAATGCTGATCTAACTATCTAACTATCATCTAACCATCAAAGAGAAATAGGAGAAAATGCTGAGAGAAAAGATTATTTGTAGCCTAGCCCTTTCACTACTAATTCCTCCTTGGGTTGGGATTAAAGCATGTGGACTTGGACGTCAGGGGAGGCAAGAGGCCTTAATATCTAGTAGATTTAATAAGCCACTGCTCTTTTGTGAGGCAGGGTCTAGGGATGAATGTATCCCCTATTGTCAGGGCTGCAGATCAAGATAAGAATGCAGTTAAGCTATTGGAAATAGTTTAACTGTGGTGCTTTTCTTTAAAATAATAGTGTTGGTTCCTCAATAAGCAAAAGATCCTGAATCTCTTCCTTCCTAGTTTCCCCACTATCAAGTCATCCTGAGTTATCACCTTGTAATTGTCCAGACCACCTGAATTCTCACCTTGTCATTGTCCAGACAACGTGAGTTCTCACCTAGTAATCCTAACATCTACCCCTTTCTTTTGATTTAGAACATAGGATAGTCATGACCTTGAAACATAAATCCATCAATATGGGAGGTATTACACATAATTACATAAATTACATAAGTACATAGTAACATAGTAACATAATACATGCTAGAAGTATATAACAAATAACATGATCAAATAATCATAAATTGAGAATTTATAAATGTCCATAAGTCCATTGTCCATTAGTCTCATCTTGTGTTAGGAAATCCAATGATTCCTGCTGGTTTTTAAAGTTCTTTAACAGTCTTCTTATTAGCCATGCTCTTTCAGTGCCAGATGTTTCTTAGATTTTCTCCTTTATTTTGAGGTCTTTCTCTTTTTCTGTCTCTCTCTGATGGACAAAGCGAATATGGCTTGTTGGCACCCATCTGATTCCTTCTCCTGCTGAAAAAATACAAGCAAACCCTCTCCCCCTGGCAGTTAACCTATCTGGTCCCTTCTGTTCACCACTGTCTGGATCTCTCCATATCACCTGGCGATTATCTAAGGACAGTGGAGCTGCTTGAACTGGACACTGCCCTTCTGGTGGGTTATAAAACCTGTCTGCCGGAGCCAGTGCATCTTTGTCAAAAATTAGAAAATTAATGGTATAGAGAACTAAATTTAGAAGTTCCATAGGGCTACCTGGGGCTCCCCCTTTCTTTTGTTTTTAAAGGAGTGTCTTAATATCTCTGTTTCTTCTCTCTACTATTGCCTGCCCTTGAGGATTAAAGGGTATGCCTGTAGTATGTAAAATCTTATACTGTGCACAAAAGTGTGTAAAATGTTTGGATGTACATGCAGGTCTATTGTCTGTTTTTATTGCTTGTGGCACACCCATAATTGCAAATGCTTGTATAAGGAATTCAGTGACCACTCGGGCTGTCTCTTTTGCTGCTGGCATTGCAAAAGTGAATCCTGAAAAGGTATCTACTACCACATGGATAAAAGACAGATGGGCAAAAGATTTATAATAGGTCACATGCATTTGCCAGATTTCATTGGGTCTCAAACCACGAGGATTCTTCCCTGGAGGGAGTGTAGGAGCGTGGAAAGGAAGACAAGCTGTACAGCTTTTTACTATGCTCCTAGCTTCCTCTCTTGTGATTCCAAAATGTAAACGTAAAGCTCAAGCAGCCTGATGATATTTAGAATGAGATTCTTGTGCTTTCTGAAATAAATGACTACTGGCTAACATGGTTAGAAGGCTATCTGCCTTTGAATTTCCATCAAAAATAGGACCTGGGAGTCCACTATGTGAGTGGACTTGCAAGATATAAATCTTGCCTGGATGTTTTCTCACTTGCTCTTGAAGTTCCTTAAAGAGCTGATAAATATTAGAGGCTACAAATTTTATTTGGGCTATGGCAATTCTTTGTACTACACCTACTGAATAGGCTGAATCAGTAATTATATTTACGTCTCCTGTGTAATAAGTAAGAGCTAGCATGATAGCAAATAATTTATTCTGTTTAGTGGATTGAAAAGGAGTCCTGACTACTCTCTTTATGGTTAAATCATGAGAGTATACAGCACAAATATTTTCTTTGGAGGCGTCTGTAAAGATTGTTGGTCCTTTAAGCCTTAGAAACCTTTTCTTCAAAAATACATCGCCAATTACGTAGTAGCCAGGTTATCTTTAATGGAACTAATCCTAACAGGTGCAGGGGAGCCAAACTTCTCCATTTGGTTCCCTGAACCCTGAATCTGCCATAAGACCTTATCATTTAACTCCTTGACCATCAGAAACCCTAATCTCATTTTGGTTCCCTAAATCTAGATCTTCTCATTTGGTTCCCTATGAAAGGGAACCCTGAAATCTAAACCTCATTATATTTTGTTTCCCTGACTAAAGGGCACTCTGAAAAACTAGAAATTTTCATTGACGACTGGGAAATCTCAAGAGATCCGGACACTCAGAACCACATTGGATTTTTAGCTGTTGGACCAGTATTCTCCTGGGGAGAATTCCTGCATTCTCTGACAAAAGGCTTCCTTTTGTCACACTGTATTTGTAGAGAGAGTGAGAGCAGAAATATTTGGCTTGAGAAAAAAAAAAAACCCTAACTGGAAAGCTTAAGATGGTTAGATTTTGCTGGAAGGGAATCAAACTCCCCCTGCTCAGCCCCTCCAGAGATAAAGCACCTTCCTTTGCATCTCAAGGCACTCCTAAATTCCTTTTTCTCCCATCAGTTGGAATCCTGGGACTTTCACCTTTTCCAGGATTCAGTTTTTAAATCACTACCCTCAGGCAGAAACTCCAAGATATGAGAGAAAGTATCTCTTTAAGAAAGCTGCACACTCCCCAGACCAAGGACACACATTGCCATTACTCTAGGGAATCCTCTGGGGATCCAAGGCCAGCACTCTCTTTGATCTGTCCTGGGGAGAAACTTAAGAGAAGCCAAGTTTGAGCCATTAAGCTTCTCCCACTCCACTGTTACTTACAAGTCCTGGGGTCTTTAATGATCAGACTGTAGCCACAAGAAAAAGGTCACGGAATTGAAGCAAGCTTTGAAGACATCTCTCTACTCTTGGCTGCTACTCCAAAGAATTATAGCAGACTCTCTTTCATGTCTTGCTCTCCCAGCAAGATTTTGGGATTTGGTCAGCTCCCCCCTCCCTCAAATTCCACTGTGTAAAATCAACAGTGGAGCCCTCACTATTAGGGAAGCAGCCAGGTGAGAAAGCATTGCATTTCTCTCTCCCTCACTCTCTCTCTGTACTTCTGGTGTTTCCTCACCCTCACTCATAGATTGTGGATCACAGAGTAAATCAAAGCCTGTTTCAGGCATCTCCAGTATGTCTTGGTAACCTGTAATTTTAAATGCTTCTTTCCTGTCCCCTTATTGGGATACTGTACAGAAGAGAGATTGGGGACTTAATCTTCTCAAATCTCCAGAAAAGTTTTCCACCAACTTTTAAATTAACAGAAGTTTACCTGCAAACTGGACAAGCAGGCCATGCCCCTCACAGAAACTTTGCCTGGCACTAAAAGGAGCCACAACTTCCAGCTTGCTGAGGAAACATGCTTGTCCCATATATTTTAAAACAAGACTTGGTTTCCCTGATTTGGTCATCCTGCCTTAGAACAGTGCCTCCTGTCACACTCTTTTAACTGAAGAAGAAAATATACTCCTTTCTATCACCATTCAGTTTTCTCCAAAAGTCTGTCATACCTAGTTTTTTCTAATGTTCTATTTACCTCTTTAATTTCTTTCTTAATTGTTTTGTCATTTGATTTATCTAATTCTGAGAGTGTAAGATTGAGATCTCCCATTATTATTGTTTTGCTATCTATTTCTTCTTGCAACTCTGTTAACATTTCCTATAGGAAGGTAGATGCTATACCACTTGGTGCATATATGTTTAATATTGATATGGCTTCATTGTCTATGCTATCTTTTAGCAGTATATAGTTTCCTTCCTTGTCTCTTTTAATTAGATCAATTTCTGCTTTTGCTTGATCTTAGATAAGGATGTCTATCCCTGCTTTTTTGGATTTACCTGAAGCACAATAGATTCTGCTCCAACCTTTTAAATTTACTCTGTATGTATATCCCTGCTTTAAGTGTGTTTCCTGTAAACAACATATTGTAGGGTTCTTACTTTTTATCCAATCTGCTATCCACCTCCATTTAATGGGAGAGTTCATCCCATTTACATTTACAGTTAAAATTACTAATTCTATATTTCCTGCCATCATATCCCCTGATTATGCGGTTTTTTAATCTCTTGACCCCCCTGAATCCCTTCCCCAATATTTAATTTATAGACCCCACTTGTGATGCACAGCCCTCCCTTTTTAGCATCTCTGCCCCCTCCTTTTAAGTCCCTTCTGTGTTTTTGTACCCTTCACTTATTCCCCTTTTCCTTTTCCCTTTTTATCTCCTCCACTTTTAATGAGGTGAGAGAATTCTCTGAAAAACAAATATGTCAATTATTTCCTCTTTGAGCCTACTCTGATGAGAGTAAGATTCACACAATGTTTCTCCCCCTCTCTAAATTCCCTCAGATGTGATAGATTTTCTATGCCTCATCCTGGGATGTAATTTCCTTCTTTTTATCTTTCCTTCCTCTTTTTCTGATACTATCCCCTTCCCTTTACTACTTCCCTTTTTTTAAATATTATATCAGTAAAATCACAATAGAGATACAGTTCTCAAGAATTCTTTTTACCTTTTTCTTCTTCTCTTCAATCTTGTGGATATAGATAAAATCTTTTGTTTAGATCTCTTGTTTACCTTAGAAACAAATGGAATTCCTCTGTTTCATTAAATGACCATCTTCTTCCATGGAAGAAAATCCTAAACTTAGCTGGGTAGTTTAATTTTGGTTGCAATCCTTGTTCTTTTGCCTTTCAGAATATCAGGTTCCAGGAACTTCAATCTTTAATGTGGTGGCAGCCAAATCTTGTGTGACCCTTATTGTGGCACCTTGATATTTGAATTGTTTTTTTCCCAGCTGCTTGCAATATTTTTTTTTCCTTAATTTGGTAGTTCTGCAGTTTAGCCACAATGTTCTGTGGAGTTCTTTTTTTAGGGTCTTTTTTTAGAAAGTGTTCAATGAATTCTTTCAATGCCTATTTTCCCTTCTGTTTCTATTATCTCTGGACAGTTCTCTTTGATGATTTCCTATAAAATAGAATCTAGGCTCTTTTTTTTGATCATAGTTTTCAGGAAGTCCAATGATCCTCAGATTATCTCTCCTCGATCTATTTTCCAGGTCTATAGATTTTCCCAGTAAGTATTTGACATTATTCTCAAGCTTTTCAGTTTTTTTTTTTTTGACTAATTCTTGGTTACTCAAAGAATCATTCATTTCTATTTGTTCAGTCCTGATTTTTAATGAATTATTTTCTTCATTCACATTTCTAAATTCTTTTTGTACATGCCCAATTGAGTTTTTAAATGAATTATTTTGCTCTGTTGATCTTTTTTTCAAATTCACTATTTTTTTTAGTGAGTTATTTTCTTTTTCCAATTCAGAAATCCTACTTTCTTGAGACTTTTTTTATCTTTTCCAATTCAGAAATTCTACTTTATTGAGAATGTTTTTTCCAATTCAGAAATCCTACTTTCCTATGATTTTTTTTAACCTTTTGTAATTCACAAATTTTGTTTCCTTGCACCTCCTGTGAATTCTTTATTTTTTCCAACTCAAATTTCAGGCCATTGTTATTCTCTATCATAGCTTCTCTTTCCTTTCCCCATTTTTCTTCAAAATCTCTTAAAATTTTAATAGTCTCTTCTAGGAGAGAGTTATGTAATGGGAGGCAGGTATCATTCCCCTTTATGGTGTTATCTTGAGATTGTCTGGTGTTAGCTTCCTCAGGGTTGGATACCTACTCTTTCTCTGTGTAGAAGGAATCAATGGTTCTCTTCAGCTTCTTACTCATTGTTAAAAATCTGTTGGGGTTTGCCCTTGGGGTAAAAAGTTTATTAACCAGCTTCCTCCTCAACTGGATGGATGCAGTGAGTCCTGTGCCTGAGCTAAGAGAGAGCTCTGGGAGAAAGTTCCCCTCTAACCTCCCTGGAAATGACTCAGAGGTGGTTAGCATGGCTAAGTACGACTTTGTAAGGAGTATCCAGTGAGGACCCCCACATAGTGGGGCAACTGCCCTGAGGTTTGAGGCTGAACAGTATAAGCATCACAAACCTTAGCCAAAGCCTTCCTTGGGGCCGTGAATATTAGCAGCTGAAGAGAAAAGCTCCCGCTCTCAAACTGGAAGTCTCTGCCTGGAAAGCACAGTCACTGTTGCAGTGGTGTCACTGCTGTGGGAGTTCTGTTGCTGCTGGAGTTTTCCTAATGCTATAATTCCACTGCCTAAGGCTAAGCCCCAATCTATGATGATTGGAGGCTGCCCTGGGCTATGTCCCCCTCTGTTCAGGTTCTTAACTCCCCCAAGGAAATGCCCCAGACAGCAGAAGGCGGCTGCACAGCCGTGCTGTGATAGGTATTGAGTCACTTCCGGTTTGGAGTGATTATATTTTCTGGCTTTTTGTTTTAAAGGGGCTTTGATGTCTCTTCTGATCTGCTGTTTTATAAGCAGAGTACAGCCATCAGCCTATGCCAGATTCCTCTATCTCAGTGGCTTCTGTGATACCAGAGTTCTCACCAACCTGTTTGGCACAGTGTGCTAGCCCCTAGTCCAACCCTGTCTGTGTTGGTCTTTTTTTTTTTTCATCCCCTCGGAACCGACCTTTTCTGTTGAAATTCCAGATTCTCTTTGGCTGGTAAGTTGTGCTTCTAATCCTTGTGGTTTTTATCAGTCCAGCGTTATTTTTGAGGCTGATTTAACTAGTTGGTATTGAGGGAAGAAAGGAGCTTAGAAATTTGTGTGTATCTTCTCTGCCATCTTGGCTCTGCCCTCAGAAGTTTTCTTTAATATGATAAATAACATGTATCTAAAATCATCAACAAGCATCATATGTAATGGCAATAAACTAGAACCATTATCAATTAGACTAATCATGAAACAAGTTTAACCACTATCACTATTACTATTAAGTACTATATTATAAATGTGATTTTAGCAAGAACAGAAGAAAAGGCAATTAAAATAATTAGAGTAGGTAATGAAGAAACCAAAGTATAACTCCTTGGAGATTATATGATACTATATTTAGAGAATCACTCTTTTCAGATCATATTTTAATATATTTAGATAAACTTAGACAATCAACTAAAAACTATTTGAAAGAACTTTAGCTAAGTTACAAAATATGAAATAAATCCACATAAATCATCAGCAATTTAATATGTCACCAACAAAGTCCAATAGCAAGAGACAGCAATAACAATTCCATTAAAAATAACTGCTGACAACATGAAACGTTTGAGTGTCTATGTGCCAAAAGAAAGTCAGGAACTATAGGAACATAATAACAAAACACATTTCATGCAGAAAAATTACATGTGAACAACTGGAAGAATACAAGTGCTCATGAAAAGAAGAAGGTAATTTAATAAAAATGACAATACTACCCACATTTATTTACTTATTCATGCTATACCAATCAAAGTACCAAGAAATTACTTTACAGAACTAGAAAAAATAATTCATCTGGAAAAATAAATGGTCCAAAATTTCAAGAGAATTAATGACAAAATAGAAATAAAGGTGGCATAGCTGTACCACATCTAAAAGTATATTATCAAGCAGTTGTCATCAAAACCATCTGGTACTGGCTAAAAAAAATGAGTAGTGGATCAATGGAACAGTTAGGTTAACATGATAGTACCAATGACTATTGTAATGTAGTATTTGATAACCCCAAATATCCCATTTTCTGGGATAAAATCTCACTATTTGACCAAAATGTCTGGGATAATTGGGGGAAAAGAAAATATAAGAAAATAGAAATGCTACATAATTGATTAATTATCATTGCAATTAAACAAATAAGGGATTGTATTTTTGAATAAAATTCATTGAGGAAATTATATTTTTTGAACTCAAGAATCTTAAAAGAAACATTGAAAAATGAAAAAGGTATAGCAATAACAAAATTTAAATCATATCTTAGAAAAATAATCACCAATGCTGTTTAATACTAGTTATATCATACATAAATCAATTAATAAACAAGATCATTAAGCAAAATTTCTAATTAATTGTAATAATCTATTATTCAATTAATCCATGGACATTTTGGGCTAGAAATCCATGGACATTTTGGGCTAGAAATCCCAATAATAAAGCTTCTTATGTTATCTCTTCTTTACAAAGGAAGTTTGAAACAGATAACTAAAAAGGACTATCATTCTATGTTGAGAAGATATGATGCATTTGACATATTATTTAAGAAGTTAGTTTTCTTAATATTTATACAGTTGGTGATAGAAAGTCATTATATATATATATATGTATATATACGTATATATACATATACATATATACATATACATATACATATATACATATATATATACATATACATATACATATACATACATACATACATATATATATATATATATATATATATATATATATATATATATATGTCTAGCTGACTTCCAACATTTACTATTCTCATTCCTAAATTTCAGTTGGATGTAATATCATTATCAAATCTTATCTAGAACAAAAGAAAAACATAAACAAAAGAAAATAAAAAAGTTTTACGCCTAAAATCTCTCATTAACTTTTCCTAAAATGGAGAATGAATAAAAACAAAATCATTCATTTGGAGAGATTTTTGCTAGTAAACCTTAAAACAAAAATTTGATTGTTTCATGTGTTCATTGCAATGAACAGTTTTACAAATGCAGATAAATGTCATTAATATATCTCTTTAGAAAAAAACTTTTTAGTTATTTTTCAACTACCAAGGTGCTTAACTCATAATTTATTACCAATAGTCTTGTAAAGATATTAGGTGATTATGAAATTTGAAGCACTTCAATTTCCAAAAAAAAAATAATAATAATAATAATAATAATAATAATAATAATAATAATAATAATAATAATATATTCTTTATAGTATTCAGACTAAGTCTCTGGAGGATTTCAAGATCAGCTTTGGTCTTAGTGGAGTAGTTAAGTAGTGAAGGATGATTAAAGATGGAGTATATCATGTCCAGTCTTCTCAGCCCTTAAAAACCTCAGTATGATTACATCATTACAGCACACTAAGTATGTGTGAAGTAGAGAACCATTCTCTCATCAATTACACTAAGTGCTAACTATAAACACCTTGCTATAAGTATCCCCTGCTTCAAGTATAATACAAGAGGTCAAATCATCCCTGACTTCCAGGAAAGGAGATGAGAACACCAAAGGAAATGGAGAGCCAAATCAGACATTGCCAGCAAGTTTCCTCCAGGCTGCCAAGTCTTATGCTTTACCCAGAGTTTCCCCAATATCTGCAGCCCTCTACATCTCCCTCTTTCTTTCTTTTAGTTGAAACAGGTATCCAAAAATCCATCAGCATGGGAGGTATTTCACAAGCACTTAGTAATATAAAAAACAATATGAATCAGCATGAGATTATAAAATATTTCCATAAGTCCTAAAAGAAGGGTGTATCAAAGGAGCAGTTTCTTTTGTTCCTGGTTTTGCAAAAGTCAATTCTGTAAAGGTGTCTACTACAACATGCATAAAAGATAGATGACCAAAAGATTTATAATGGGTCACATCCAATTGACAAATTTTATTGGATCTCAAAGCACAAGGGTCCTTTTCTGGAGGGAGCTTAGGAGCCTGGAAATGAAGGCAAGCTGTACAGGCTTTTACTATGCTCCTAGCTTCCTCTTCAGTTATCCCAAACTGCAAAAGTAAAGCTCGGATAGCCTAATGAAATTTAGAATGATATTCTTTGGCTACCTTAAATAAAGGATTGTTGGCTAACATGGTTGGAAGAGGATCTATCTTTGAATTTCCATAAAAAATAAGACCTGGAAATCCACTATGAGAGTGGACATACAAGATATCAATCTTACCTGGGCGTTTTCTCACTTGCTCTTGAAATTCTTTAAAGAGCTGATATATAGTAGAAGCTAAAAATTTTTATTTGGTCTGGGGCAATTCTTTGTACAATACCTACAATATAGGCCAAATCAGATATTATATTTACATCTCCTGGATAATAATTAAGAGCTAACATAATTGCATACAATTCATTCTGCTGAGTGAATTGAAAAGGAATTCTGACTACTCTCTTTATAGTTAAGTCATCAGAGTACACAGCACAAATGTTACGTTTGGATACATCTGTAAAGATAATTTGTCCTTAAGGGAACCTTAGAAACCTTTTCTTCAAAAATCCATGACTAATTATGTAATAGCCAGGTTATCTATAAAGTAGATCTATGTGTAAAATTTGAAGCTATGGCCAATAAAATTTGCCACTTTGGGATGGTTTCACAGCATACATTAATTTGTGCATTAGTATAAAAGGTATATATCTTGTCAGGTCTTATCCCAGATAATTGTATTACTGGCTTAATGGCCTTTAATAAGATTCTAGCCACAAGCATCAGGTAAGAAGGAAGGCTTTGGTCTGGTTGTTCTTGGAGAGTTACCCACTTGACCACACTGTGTCTTTGATAAAGGACTGTTGTGGGTGCCTCTTTTGTGTAAAAACTGATATTTCCAAGGGTTTCTGAGTAACTGTTTCAACCACATTGGATAAAGCCAGTTCAATTTCTGTCAAAGGTTCTTGAGCTTCTTTTATAAGCTGGTGTGGTGAGTTTATTAAATGCCTTAAAATGCCATGTAACAGTTGCAATTGATATATAGTTAAGCCTATCACTGGGCGCATACATTGGATATCCCCTATCACTTTCTGAAAGTCCCTTTAAGGTGTTCAACTTCTCTGTTCTTAAATAAAAGTTTTTGTACTGTCAACCACTTTAGGATATACTTCATATCCTAAATATTGAAAAGAAGCATGCCTTCATTTTTTTTTCCCTGGAGCTATATGCAGTTGTTAGTTCCTTAATGTTTCTATGGTCTTTTGTAGACATGTTTCTAACATTTGCTCCTCAGGTGCTCACCCCATGATATCATTCATGTAGTTTAATAAGATAGCTTTTGGAAATGCTTTTCTTACTGGAGTAAGAAGAACAGCCACATACATTTGACACACAGTAAGGCTATTTTTCATTCCCTGTGGCAAAACTGCCCATTCAAATATTTTTAAGGCTCAGTTAACTCTGGCCACTGAAAAGGCATATATTTTTATATTAGTGTAACCCAAAGAGGCCATTCCCTAGGCAATTGAGTAGGATATGGAAGTCCAGGCTGAAGAGTTCCCATAGTTTGCATCTGTCATTTACTTTTCTCAAGTCAGTCAACATCCTAAAATTTCCAGATTTCTTTTTTGATACAAAATATAGGGGAATTCCAAGGACTTAGAGAAAGTTGGACAAGGTGCTCTGTATTATATCTAATAAGGCCTGAATTTTTCACTTGTTAAATGCCACCATTCTATTATCACTGGTGTATCAGTTTTCCAGTGAATGAGAACAGATGAGAGTGTTGGCAGGGCTTTAATAGCAGTCCTGCATAAAAAGCCTAAGTATTCAATTTTAATCTTAATTGTTGTAAGATGTCTCCCTCCCAGATTGATGAGGATATTTTTAATTACAAAAGGAGTAAAACCTCCTGTTTTACCTTCACATTTCCATTTTTAAGGGGTAGCACTAAGTTAAGCTGCTATTTATCCTCCTATGCCAGAAATATGGGTGTCTACCTTAATCTTTGGAAAAATTTTGGGCCAGTTGGCACCTTTAATGACTGCATGATCTACACCAATGCTTCTAATGATATTCAATTTACATAGATACTGAGCATAGGTCAGTCAGTTGTAACTGCTTCAGTCCAGAATATTCCTGGATTCTATAGTTGGGAGTCAAAATCTGGGTAAATATCACCAAATTGCATCTCAGGAATAGGTATCAGGAGACCTTATGTTACTACTTCTCCTGGGTGGTATATCACACATTGTTTAGCTATATTAGTGACTGGGATATTAGCAACACATTCCTCAGTCTCCCAAATCAGTGTATGGATAGATACTATTTTGTAAGCACTCTTAGAAAGTAAAATGGTCAAGTCTACTGTGACTGGAGACAAGGGATCTGTAGGCCAGGCACAGGAGAGATTTCACCTCTCCAGGAGATATCTCAGTAGTACCAGAGTCATCCAGCTGGGACTCCCTAACTGAAAATCCCTTTCCTCCATTCCCCCATCAGGTTGTTTCTCTGTTAATTGATCATCCTGGAGTACTGAACTTTAAAGACTCTCTCAGTATAACAGTAGCTGCTATTATACCCCAAGGTTTTTTGTTTTTGTTTTTATTTTTTTTGGCCTGGGGGCCTACAGCTGAGCCATGTTTCCCATTTCCCTGAGTCAATCTATGTTCTGATGCTCAGTGGAGGACTTTGTTGCATTTTGGACATGGGATTTTGGATCTTGTTCTCCCACCTTATTTTTTATCTTTATCTTTTTGAAAACCTTGAGCTTTTGGATGCCCTTCTTTATCACATTGAAAGCACGAGTCTCTTTGGAAGTCCCTTCTTAAAAGGGACCCTGTCTTCCCATGTTAAGATTTTAAAAAGCCTGAATCATATTTTGGATATAAAAGTTATTTGTGCCCACTATGGCACAGCATCTTATGATCCCATTTAAAGGAGCATCTTATTTTAGTCCTAGTATAATTCGTCTACAATCATTTTTAGCATTTTCTCTAATCAGTTGTTCCATAATAATTTATGTTGTTTCATTTTCACCAGTAGTTCATATGACAGCTGTTCTCCTTTCCATTAGACTGCCTCTTGCCTTTTCGCCTTTACTCTTCTACTTCCCTAGAGGGTGACAGTTTTTTTTTTGTTTGTTTGTTTTTATTTTGTTTTGTTTTTTTCTATCAAGCTAAATTTGTCTGATATTCTCTCTTTGAACCAAATCTTCTGAGAAAAAGATTCACAGAATGCTCATGCTTCTCCCTTTTCTCTTCAATTATAATAGGTCTTTTTTTTGCCTTTTCAAACGATGTAATTTATATGATATTTTACCTCCCCTTCTTTCTTCTTCAAGTACAATCCCTTTATCACCCTTAATTTCATTTTATATCATAACAATAAATTCAAATTATGCCTGAAACTTCTAAGTATAGGCCTAAAATATATAGTTGTCAAGAGATAAACATATCATCTTCTCATATAAGATTGTAAATATTTTCATTTTTTAATTTTTTCCTTCTATTTTTACCTTTTTATGCTTCTCTTGAGTTCTGTATTTGAAGATAATTTTTTCTGTTCAGTTCTAGTCTTTTTATCAAAAAGGAAAAAAAAAAGAAAAGAAAAATCCCCTATTTCATTGAATGTCTATCATTTTCACTGAAAGGTAACCCTTAATTTTGTTGGATAATTGATTCTTTGCTATGATGCCAGCTCCTTTGTCCTTTGAAATAACATATTACAAGCCCTTTAATCCTTTAAAATTGAAGCTCCTACTTCCTGAGTAACCCTGATTTTTGCTTTTTGATATCTGAATCTGCTTCTGCCTTTCTTGCTGCTTGCAGTATTTTCTCATTGATCTGATAAATCTGGAATTTAGCTACAATATGACATAGAGTTTTCCATTTTGGGGTCTCTTTAACAGAGTAATTGATGGATTTTTTTCAAAGGTTATTTTACCCTCTAGTTCTATGTGATCAGAGCAATTTTCTTTGATGATTTGTTGAAAGAAGTTGTCTAGGCTCCTTTATTCGTCCGCATTTTCAGTTAGTCTAATAATTCTTAGATTGAATCTCCTGCATCAATTTACCAAGTCAATTGTTTTCTGATGAGATGTTCTATATTTTCTTTTTTAAAATTATTATAGCTTTTTATTTACAAGATATATGCATAAGTAATTTTTCAGCATTGACAATTGCAAAATATTTTGTTCCAACTTTTCCCTTCCTTCCGCCTACCCCTTCCCCCAAATGGCAGATTGACCAATACATGTTAAGTATGTTAAAGTAGGATATGTTAAATACAATAGGTTAAATACAATATATGTATACATGTCCAAACAGGTATTTGGTTATACCAAACAAATCGAACTTTGAAATGTTATACAATTAACCTGTAAAGGAAATAAAAAATGCAGATAGAAAAAAATAGAGGGATTGGGAATTCTATGTAGTGGTTCATAGTCATGTCCCAGAGTTCTTTCTCTGGGTGCAGCTGGTTTAGTTCATTACTGCTCTATTAGAACTGATTTGATTCATCTCATTGTTGAAGAGGGCCATGTCCATCAGAATTGATCATCATATAGTATTTTTATTGAAGTATATAATGGTATTCTGGTCCTGCTCATTTCACTCCTTTTCTTTCCTTTCTGAAATCATCCTGTTGGTCATTTCTTACAGACAATAATATTCCATAATATTCATATACCACAGTTTATTCAGCTATTCTCCAATTGATAGGCATCCACTGAGTTTCTGGTCACTACAAAGAGGGCTGCCACAAACATTCTTGCACATACAGGTCCCTTTCCCTTCTTTAAAATCTCTTTGGGATATAAGCCCAGTATTAATTCTGCTGGATCAAAGGGTATTCACAGTTTAATAAATTTTTGAGCATAGTTTCAAATCTCTCTTCAGAATGGCTGAATGTATTCATAATCCCACCAACAAGGTATCAGTGTTGCAGTTTAACCTCATCCCCTCCAAGATTCTACATTTTCTTTCCCTATCATTCTAACCAATCTGACAGGTGTGTAGTGGTATCTCAGAGTTGTCTTAATTTGCATTTCTCTGATTAATAATGGCTTGGAGCATCTTTTCATATGGCTAGAAAAAGTTTCAATTTCTTCATCTGAGAATTGTCTGTTTATATCCTTTGACCATTTATCAATTGGAGAATGGCTTGATTCCTTATAAATTAGAGTCAATTCTCTATATATTTTGGAATTGAAGCCTTTATCAGAACCTTTGACTGTAAAAATGTTTTTTCCAGTTTATTGCTTCCCTTCCAAACTTCTCCGCATTAGTTTAGTTTGTACAAAAAATGTTTCAATTTGATATAATCAATTTTTTCTATTTTTTGATCAATAATGATCTCTAGTTCTCCTTTGGTTATAAATTCCTTCCTCTTCCATAGGTCTGAGAGGTATCATATGTTCTTCTAATTTATTTATAATCTCATTCTTTATGCCTAGGTCATGAACCCATTTTGACTTTATCTTAGTATACAGTGTTAAGTGTGGGTCAATGCCTTGTTTCTGCCATACTAATTTCCAATTTTCCCAGAAATTTTTGTCAAACAGTAAGTTCCTATCCCAAAAGCTGGGGTCTTTGGGTTTGTCAAACACTAGATTATTAAAGTTATTGGCTGTTTTGTCCTTTGATTCTAACCTATTCCACTGGTGAACTGGTCTATTTCTTAGGCATTATGAAATGGTTTTGGTAACTACTGCTTTATAATATAATTTTAGATCTTATACAGCTAGGCCACTTCATTTGATTTTTTTTTTATTAATTCCCTTGAAATTCTTGACTATTCATTTTTCCATATGAACTTTGTTCTTTTTTTTTTTTCTAGCTCATTAAAATAGTTTTTTGGGAGTCTGATTGGTATAGCACTAAATAAATAGATTAGTTTAGGGAATATTGTCATTTTTATTATATTTGCTCACCCAATTAAAGAGCATTTAATATTTTCCCAATTAGTTAGATCTGACTTTATTCATATGGAAAGTGTTTTGTAGTTTTGCTCATATAGTTACTGATTTTCCCTTGGCAGATGGATTCCTAAATATCTTATACTATACGTAGTTACTTTAAATGGAATTTCTCTTTGTAACTCTAACTGTTGGAGTTTGTTAGTGGTATATAAGAATGCTGATGACTTATGTGGGTTTATTTTATATCCTGCAACTTTGCTAAAGGAGTGGATTGTTTGTAATGGCTTTTTAGTAGAATCTCTGGGTTTTTCTAAGTATAATGTCATATCATCAGCAAAGAGTGATAATTTGGTTTCCACATTACCTACTCTAATTCCTTTAATCTCTTTCTCTACTCTTATTGCCAATGCTAGCATTTCTAATACAATATTTAATAATAATGATGATAGTGGGCAAAATTGTTTCACTACTGATCTTACTGGGAAAGTTTTCAGTTTGTTCACATTACATATGATGCTTACTGACGGTTTTAAATATATACTCCTGACTATTTTAAGGAAAACTCCATTTATTCTTATAGTCTCAAGTGTTTTTCATATGAATGGATGTTGGATTTTATCAAATGCTTTTTCTGCATCTATTGAGATGATCATATGTTTTTGTTATTTTAATTATTAATATGGTCATTTCTACTAATAGTTTTCCTAATATTGAACCAGCCCTTTATTTCTGATATAAATCCTACTTGATCATGTTGTATTATTCTGGGGATGATTTTCTGTAGTCTTTTTGCTAATATCTTATTTAAAATTTTATCATCAATATTCATTAGGGAGATTGGTCAATAATTTTCTTTCTCTGCTTTCAGCCTATCTAGTTTAGGTATCAGTACCATGTTTGTGTCATAAAAGTAATTATGTAGGATTCTTTCATTCCCTATTTTACAAACAATTTATATAGCATTGGGGCTAATTGTTCTTTAAATGTTTGGTAGAATTCACACATAAATCCTTCCGGTCCAGGGGATTTTTTCTTAGTTGATTAATAGCTTGTTCTACTTCTTTTTCTGAAATGGGATTATTTAAGCAATTTACTTCCACCTCTGTTAATCTGGGAAGCCTATATTTTTGTAGGAATTCTACCATTTTAGTAGGTTATTAAATTTATTAGCATAAAGTTGGGCAAAGTAACTATTATTTTTCTAATTTCTTCATTTTTAAAATTAATTTTATAATTATACAATTTTGACAGTATATATGCATGAGCAATTTGTTTTTTATAACATTATCCCTTGTATTCATTTTTCCAGATTTTCCCCTCCCTCCCTCTACTCCCTCCCCTAGATGACAGTCATCACATACATGTTGCATGTGTTACAGTATAATCTAGGTATAATATATGTGTGTAAATCCAATTTTCTTGTTGCACATTAAGTATTGGATTCCAAAGGTATAAGTAACCTGGGTAGATAGACAGTAGTGCTAATATTTTACATTCAATTCCCAGTGTTCCTTCATTGATGGAAAGTCCCCTTTTTCTTTTTAAGACTAACAATTTGATTTTCCTCTTTACTTTTATTAATCAGTCTTACCAAAGGTTTATCTATTTTATTGTTTTTTTTCATAAAACCAACTCTTAGTTTTATTTATTAATTCAATATTTTTTTTACTTTCAATATTATTAAATTTTTCTTTCAATTTTAGAATTTCAAATTTAGTATTTGATTGGGAGGTTTTAATTTGGTCTTTTTCTAGCTTTTTAAGTTGCAAGACCAATTCATTGATCTTCTCTTTCTCTATTTTATTCAAGTAAGCCTCTAAAGATATAAAATTTCCCCTTATTACTGATTTGGCTACATCCCACAAATTTTGGTATGAAGTCTCATCATTGTCATTATCTTTAGTGAAATTATTAATTGTGTCTATAATTTGCTGTTTCACCCAATCATTCTTTGCTATGAGATTATTTAGTTTACGATTACTTTTTGGTCTATTTATTCCTCACTTTTTGTTCAATGTAGTTTTTATTGCACCATGATCTGGAAAGAAAGCATTTACTATTTCTGCCTTCCTGCATTTAATTTTGAGGTCTTTATGTCCTAATATATGGTCAATTTTTGTATAGGTTCCATTGACTGTTGAGAAGAAAGTATACATCTTTCTGTCACCATTCTGTTTTCTCCAAAGATCTATTACATCTATGTTTCTAATATCCTATTTACCTCTTTAATTTCTTTCTTATTTGTTTTCTGGTTTGATTTATCTAATTCTGAGAGTATAAGCTTGAGATCTCCCACTATTGTAGTTTTGCTGCCTATTTCTTCTTTAGCTCTCTTAACTTCTCCTTTAGGAAGTTAGATGCTGTACAACTTGGTGCATATATGTTTATTATTGATATTGCTTCCTTGTCTATGCTGTCCTTTAGCAAGATGTGGTTTCCTTCCTTATCTCTTTAATTAGATCAATTTTTGCTTTTGCTTGAACTGAGATAAGGATGGCTACCCCTTCTTTTTTGACTTCACATAAGCATAATGTATTCTGCCCGAGTCTTTTACTTTTACTCTGTATGTATTTTCCTGCTATAAATATGTTTCCTATAAAAAAACATATTATAGGGTTCTGACCTTTGATCCAGTCTGCTATCTGCCTCAGGTTTATGGGAGAATTCATCCCATTCAAATTTACTGTTAAAATGACTAATTCTGTATTTCCTCTCATCATATTATTAACAGATTATGCTTTTCTTTTTCTTGCCCTCCTCCCTGAACTCCTTCCCAAGTATTAAACTTATGGGCCATACTTGATTCCTGCAGCTTTCCTTCTTTAAGATCCCTTCCTCCTGGGGCAGTTAGATGGCACCATGGATAGAGCACCAGGCCTGAATTCAGGAGGACCAGAGTTCAAATCTGGTGTCAGACACTTAACACTTTCTAGCTTTGAGACACTGGACAAGTCACTTAACCCCAGCCTAAAAACAAAACAAAACAAAACAAAACAAAACAAAATAAAACAAAACAAAAGAAAACAAAACAAAATCCCTACTTTCTACATTTGAATCAGTTTCCCTTTCTTGTACCCATCTCTTATTACTCTTTCCCTTTTCCCTTTTCCTCTCCCACTTTTAAATGAGGTGAGGGAAGATTCTCTGTAAAACAAATATGTCAATTATTTTCTCTTTGAGCCAACTTTGAGGAGAGTAAAATTTACACAATGTTCCTTCCCCTCGCTAAATTCTTTCAGATATGATAGGTTTCCTTTGCCTCTTTGTGGAATGTAGTTTTCCTCTGTTCATTTCCCCTTTTCCATTTTTCTTTTTTTTTTTCTTTTCTTTTTTTTTTCATTAATTTAATAATTATAGTTTTTTTTTTTTTTTTTTTTTTTTTTTTTTTTTTTTTTTTTTTTTTTTTTTTTACAGTACATAAGCATAGGTAATTTTTACAACATTATCCCTTGTACTCCCTTCTGTTCTGAATTTTTCCCCTCCTTCCCTCCACCCCCTCCCCTAGATGGCAGGCATTCCTATACATATTATATATGTTTTAGTATATCCTAGGTACAATATATATGTGCAGAACCGAGTTTTATTGTTGTTGTTGAAAATGAAGAATTGGATTTGGAAGTTAAAAATAATCTAGTAATTGTTTTTTTTCCTAAAACCAACTCTTAGTTTTATTTATTAATTTAATAGGTTTTTTTAAAACTTTCAATTGTATTGATCTCTCTTTTTATTTTTAGAATTTCAAGTTTCATATTTGATTGGGTTATTTAATTTGTTCTTTTTTTTAGCTTTTTTAGTTGTAACCCTAATTCACTGATTTCCTTTTTCTCTATTTTATGCAAGTAAGCATCTAGAGATAGAAAATTTCCCCTTATTACCAGATTGGCTGCATCCCATAAAATTTCATATGTTGTCTCATTATTGTCATTTTTTAAGATGAGATCATTTAGTTTCCAATTACTTTTTTGTCTGTTATCTCCTGGTCTATATTGCATGTGATTTTTATTTATTGCATCATGATCTGAGAGAATGCATTTACTATTTCTGCCTTTCTGCATTTGATTTTGAGGGTTTTATGCTATAACACATGGTCAATTTTTGTATAAGTTCCATGAACTACTTAAAGATCTATCATACTTAACTTTTCTAACATTTTGTTTACTAGGTTACCTGGGTAGATTATTCCTGGTTGTAGTACTAATGCATGTGCCCTCTGAAATAGCTTTCTTATCCTTTAATGCAAAAGTTTCTTAAGTGTGATTTATCTTGACTATGACTACATAGTATTTCTTTCTTACTACTTGTAACATTTTTCCCCTTGACCTGGGAATTCTAGAATGTGGCTATTAAATTTTTTTCAGAAATTTTCACTTTGAGAATTATTTTAGGAGATAATTGGTGGATTCTTTCAATTTCTGTTTTACCCACTCTTTTGAGGATTAGCAGGACAGTTTTGCATGATTTATTTTTAAAATATATTTAAGATTTTTTAATAATGGTTTTTAAGTAGTCCAATAATTTTAAATTATTTCTCTTTGTTACATTTTCAATGTCAGTTGCTTTTACAGTGAGATATTTGACATTTTATTTTCTTTTTTTTCACTCATTTCAATTTGAATTTTTTTTCTTGACATCTTATAGTGGAATTTATTTCCATGTTTCCATTTCTAAATTTCAAGAAATTTAAGGAGCTTTTATTCCTCCTTTTAAATTTGACTGATTTTACTTTTGAAAGAGTTCTTTAATTAATTTTTGTACCTCTTTTACTATTTGGCTAATTCTGTATTTAAAGTATTATTTTTTATATACATGCATAATATACATACATATATAAAATATATGTATATAGATATACATATATATGCATATAGATATACTATATATATATGTATAGGTATATATAATCATGTATAGGTGTGTGAATATATATGTGTGCATATATATATATATATATATATATATGTATATATGTATGTTTATATATGGGTAGATATATGTGTGTGTGTGTGTGTGTGTGTGTTTATTTCTTTACTTAGATGCTGAGCTATGTTCACATATTCTTCCATTACTCTCACTCCTTCGTGCAATTTTTACTCTCCCATTTTTAATTTTTAAATTTTTTTTTCTTAGCATTTATAGGAATTTGGGAGGGGTGGAGTGGACTGTGACAAATTCGCATTTTTATTTAAATTTTGAGTATAGATTTGTTTACTTTACTGTTTTCTTCTAAGTTTATTTCTTGATCTTCCCTATTATATAGCAACTTTCTAAGTTCTGGTTCTTTCTGGTTCTTTTTTTGTAGTTGTTGTTTCTATTGTATTATTTTTTTCTGCTTTTTTATATAACTTTATATTAAAATTGTACTCTCCTCTTAGGATGCAAGGGGACATTATTACCAGGCATTTCAGTGAAACACAAAACAGACAATGTCATTTATGATTGCGTTGTTCTCATACCAAATGCAATTTAGTATATGGAGCTTACTTAAACAGCAATAACAACCACAACAACAAATCTTGTCATCCACATTACAATGTAATCTTGGAATACATGGCCAACTAAGGGACACAGGATAATACAAAACACGCTTATCAGAAGAAATGTCAGGAAAGCAACTGTGATAATGAGAAGCCATTCCTCTTCTTCTAAATAATCTCTTAGCCAAGCAGTACTTGCTGCCAAAAAGATAAGTTAATAATAATGAATCAAGTTGCTTCTTTGAAAAAGATATGCCTGTATTAAAACAGTATCTAGCAGCCAACCCCTAAAAACATAGCAGCACATTAAAACTAGTAATAACAATTAATGGTCTTAGAGAGACAAAGAAGCTGACAAACACTCATATCTAAACCACTATGGTAAAACTAGGATTTGTTTATGAGTATAACAAAGACACTAAATACCAAGAAGAAAAGAAAAAAATATTTTATAGGAAGAAACTAGATACAAAAACAGGTTGGTGTTTGGCAACTTCAGGTCTTCTCTTCTTCACAAAATTATCTAAAAAATGCAATTTTACTGAATTTAATAGTATTAATTCTAGAATTCTTATAAATTTGAACTTTGAAAATTACATTCCAGAATTTTTTACTATTTTTGTTTTATTACTCATAGAAGTTTTCAATTAGATTCTCTGAAAATAATTATCAAATAAGATTTTTTTTAACTTAGGGAAAAAATACTTGAAGATTGAGGCTATTGATGAACTATGTGAACACTTCCTGTCAAAGGGATGATGGACTTAAAATGGAGTATAACAAATACAATTTTGACATGGATAACATGAAAAGTTAGTTTAGTTGACAATGCATATTTGTTTCAAAGATTATACTTTTCTTCCCTTTTATATTTTGGGTGGAGCAGAGTAGAATGCAGGGGATAGATTTATCAAAAAAAAAAAAGAAAAGAAAATAAGAAATATGAAATCTTTGGTGTGTTTTTAATGAAAGCAATGTAACAAAAAGGGAGAAGACATAAGAGCAGAACAGAGATAGTGTGGAGATAGTTCAGAATTCAGAATTCAGAAAATTATGCCAATGCTTTTTTAAGATTTTTTTTCAACATTGACCCTTGAAAAACCTTGCATGCCAATTTTTTATACTCTTCCTCCACCCTCTCTCCTAGATGGCATGTAATCCAATATATGTTAAACAAGGTACAATATATGTTAAGTCTAATATAAACATATATAGCTATACAGTTATCTTGGTGCACAAAAAATTGGATCAAAAAGTTTAAAAAATGAGAAAGAAAATAAAATTCAAGCAAACCACAACAAAAAGAGTGAAAACGTTATGTTGTGATCCACCCTAAGTTCCCACAATACTTTCTCTGGGTATAGATGGCTCTCGTCATCACAAGATCTTCAAAACTGGCCTGAAGAATGTCATTGTTGGAAAAAGCCATGTTCATCAGAATTGATCATCATATAATTTGTTGTTGCTGTATACAATGATCTCTTGGTTTTGCTCATTTCATTTAACATCACTTCATGTAAGTCTCTCCAGGCCTCTGTGAAATCATCCTATTGATCATTTCTTATAGAAAAATAACATTCCATAACCATACCTATACCAGAACTTATTCAGCCGTTCTCTAATTGATGGGCATCCACTCAGTTTCCAGTTTCTTGTCACAACAAAAAAGGCTGCGACAAACATTTTTGCACATATGAGTCCCTTTCCTTCCTTAAAATCTCTTTGGCATATAAAGCCAGAAGAAAGTCTGGATCAAAGGGTATAGACAGTTTGACAACTCTTTGATCATAGGTCCAAATTGATCTGCAGAATAGCTGAATCCATTTGCAATTCTACCAACAATGTACTATTGCCTCAGTTTTCCCAAATATCCTTCAACATCCTTCATTATCTGTAAAGTTCTGTTGTCTCCAGAGACTGCCGATTGCTCTATGGGAGGAGATCTGCTGTGTCAGCTGCCGCCAACTCTGACCTCATGTAGAGACTCTTTCTTCCTCAGGAGAGCCGCCTCAAGTCTGGCCCTGGCAAGACTCTCAATCTCTCAAGTGCCACCCTCTTTTATTCTCCAGAGAATGGTCATGGGATAACTCAAGGGCTTCTGGGAAAAATTACTTCAACCAATGAACTTGCTCCTCCTAATCATGCAAGCTCCTCCCCAAAAGTTCAAAGGGGTTTAACTCTCAGTAAAGGCCAGAACGAGAGAATTGTTAAGTACCGACTAAGCACTTAGTAAGAACCTAATATCTCATTATCTCATTAGAACTTAGTAAGAACCTAACATCTCCACATTTCTTTTGATTTAGAACATAGGGTGGTCATGACCTTGAAACATAAATCCTTCAAAAAGGGAGGCATTATTCATAATTACATAGATTACATAAACATATAGTAACATAATAACATAGTGAATACTTGAAGTATGTAACAAATAACATGATCAAATAATCATAAATTGAGAATTTATAAATGTCCATAAGTCCATTGTCCATTAGTTTCATCTTGTTTTAAGAAATCCAATGATCCTGCTGGTTTTAAAGTTCTTTAACAGTCTACTTATTAGCAATGCCCTTTCAGTGTCAGATGTTTCTTAGATTTTCTCCTTTGCTTTGAGGTCTTTCTCTTTTTCTGTCTCTCTCCAGGTACTTGTTGCCACCTGTTTGCTTCTTCATCTGTTTCTTTCTGTCTGTTAAAATACAAGCAAACCCTCTCTCTCAGGCAGTTAACCTATCTAATTTCCTTCTATTTACCACTTTCTAAATCTCTTCTGATCATCTGGCAATTATATTGGAGTTGTTTGCACTGGACACAGACCTGTTGGTTTAAAAGTCCTGTATTCTCCCTAAGTGTAATCCATTTTTGCAATCTGATTGACTGTTGGCTGACTTATCAGGTAATCCCTTTCTGCCATGTGATTGCTTTTCTGCTGGTTAATCAAATCAGTGTCCTGACCTTCTAAAGGCTCTTTGGGTGTAACATCAGCTGCCATCATGCCCTAAGTCTTTTTTGCCTAGGGCCCTGGACTTGGGCCCCTCATCCTGTTTCCCTAAATTATTCTATGCTCTGATGCCCAATGGAGTCCTCTGTTGCATTTTGGACATGGGGTTTTAGGTCTTCATTCACCATGTCTTCTCACTTTATCTCCATATTTACACTGAGCTCTTAGATGTCCAATTTTTCCACATTGGAAAAATCGACGAGTTTCTCTAGAAGTCCCTTGCCAGTAGGGACCCTGTCTTTCCATGTTCATCATAGTCCGGGTGTAAAAAGCATTTGTGCCCACTGAAGCACAGCATCTTATGATCTCCTCTAAATGAGCATCTTTGTCTAATCCCCATATAATTCTTTTGCAAATCTCATTGGCATTTTCCTTAGCCAGATGTTTGGTCATTATTTCTTTAGCTGCATTTTCTCCAATAGTTCTTTTGACAGCAGTTTCCAAACGTCCCACAAAATCCGCAAAAGGTTCATTGGGACCTTGCTCAATTTTAGTGAAAGCCTCTCCCCGATCTTTCTGTCCAGGGAGGACACCCCAAGCTTTTATTGCAGCTTTAGCAATTTGCTCATATATTGTCATGGTATAATCAATCTGTTCTGAACTCTCTCCATACCGACCTTCACCAGCTAAGTGCTCAAAAGTGAATTTTGTGTTAACTCCTATTTCCAAATTGCATCTGACTTGGATTTTACATAATTCATGAAACTCCGCAAGATATAACAAATTTTGTCCAGGTTCTAGACATGTCCTTGGTATGGATTTGCAATCATTTGGGGTTAGGACTTCATAAGACAAACCATCTAGTAACATTTTAACAAGGGCTGATGTAGCCCCATAAAGGGTACAACATTTTTTTTTCAAATATTTCATTTTATTCAAATCTAAAGGTGGATATCTTCTCCTTTTTTGACCTACAGAATCAATCTCTTCAATCACAGGATATGCATGTATAAAATCACTTATATCCTGTCCTTCTCTCTTAGCTTTAAACAATGCTTTTTCTAATATTGTCATAGGCTGCTTCACAGGTGATTTTGTTTGTGTTTCTGCCTCTTCCCCTCCTCCTTCTTCCTCCACCTCTGAAAGTGGAGTTGATGTGGGCCTGTCAATAATCTGCTCTCTAGGCAGGGTTGAAGCTTCTTCAAGAGAATCAGAGTCATCACATCTTAATTCCTCATTTAAATTCCTTTGCTCTTGGGCAAGATCTTGATATTTCCTTTTTTCCTCACACTTCCTCCTCTGTTCATTTTTAAAACTTTTCCTTCTCCTGCAACTTGCTTGATAGTTTAAGGCTATTTGAACTATGTTGTAGATATAAAATACCTCTGCAGAAATTGAACGAGGCCCATTTTTTGCATGATATTCTTTCATTTCAAATCCCACTAGCTTCCAGTTATCTACATTTATCTTTTTTTCCTCTAAGAACCAAGGGGACGTGCATCTTAATGCAGCCAAGAGTTTAGCAAACTTTACCCAGGTTATAAGTAAACTCTGCTCCTCAATTATCTTAATTATATTCTCTACAATACCACTCCTGAGTGGGGCTGGAGCTGAGGCTGCTGCTGGGGCTGGGGCTTAATCGGCTGAGGTTGAGGGAATGTCTTTAGCTAACATCTGCCCCATTTCAGCTATAAGAGATTGCTGGTTTAGCCCTTAACAAGTTAAGTTCCTTATTTGTCTATTAGAACACTTACTTATTCTTTAACAAAGTTTCCTTGTTACTCACGGTTATTTCTGTGTCAGAAAGTCTTTTCCACTGGAATGTGAATCGGAGGTTTTTCCACTGGAATCAGGATCGTGTCTGTCCCTCTTCAGGTGCAAAATTGTGAAGTGCGGTCTAGCTCCTCTGAAGGGCTCAGAGTAAGTCCTTGTCAGGATAAGCAAAAGTCCTTGCCCCACATTGTAGATGCCAATATGTAAAGTTCTGTTTTCTCCAGAGACTGCTGATTGCTCTCTGGGAGGAGATCTGCTGTGTCAACTGCCACCAACTCTGACCTCGTGTAAAGACTCTTTCTCTCCCTCCAGAGAGGGAGCCTCAGGTCTGGCCTAGACAAGACTCTCAAGTGCTGCTCTCTTTTATCCTCCCAGAGAATTGGCATGGGAATGCAAGTCTTCTGGGAAAAATTACTTCAACCAATGAACTTGCTCCTCCTAAGCATGCACGTTCCTCCCCAAAAGTTCAAAGGGGTTAAACTCCCAGTAAAGGCCAGAACTAGAGAATTGTTAAGTACCGACTTAGCCCTTAGTAAGAACCTAATATCTCATTATCTCATTAGCACTTAGTAAGAACCTAACAATTATCTTTTCCTGTCATTTTAGCCAATTTGAGAGGTATATAGTGATAACAATATTTCTATATTAAATTGA
The DNA here is from genome assembly GCF_048593235.1 of Sminthopsis crassicaudata. Lineage (NCBI taxonomy): Eukaryota > Metazoa > Chordata > Mammalia > Dasyuromorphia > Dasyuridae > Sminthopsis > Sminthopsis crassicaudata. Next base: position 538,493,814 of record NC_133617.1, read on the forward strand.
ATGTACATATAGTAGTTTTGCAACCTCTTATATAATCTCCATTTGTATATTTTCTTTTAATATTGTAATGTTCTTGTTTATTGCAGTTTCACACACACACACACACACACACACACACACACACACACACACACATATATATTTAAATATAATTTCTAGTGACATGAAACTTCTATGAGATCTGAGAGAGAAAATTCACAACTGAACTTAAGAAGTTCACAGGCAGTCTATGACATGTTTAAAAAGTAACTGCTTTGGGCCTTGTCCAGTGATGGATTCCCTTTGGAGAGAAAAGGGAAGGAAATTGAATGACTGATTTGAATTAAGTGAAGCACATTCTGAAAAATAGGCTGAAGAATTTGGACTCTATCCTATAATCAATAGGAAACTATTTAAAGCAGTGAAACAAACAAACAAACAAAAAAGCATGCTGAAATATTCAAAAGGATGTTTGATATCATTTATTTTAATTCCTTCTACTAGTATAGGCTGTAACCCTTCTACACAGCCCACACCTTTACAGAAGATTGATTCAAGGAAAGCATTAAACTGAAAAGCAAGAGACTTGCCTTAATTTCTCATGACATGGTAAAGAAACCACGATTTGGCAGTCTGATTTGTAATTCCTTCAACCAACCAAGACTATCTTATAAAATTTCTAAAGACCCCTTCCCTGCCAAATCTAATAAAGTTTTCTCAGTTCTCATAATTCTTTACTTCTCTTTAGCCTTTGAAATTGTTGATAGTTCTCTTCTCCTTTTTACTCTCTTCTCTCCAGTTTTTTCATGATACTAATTTCTCTTGGCTCTCCTTCTACGTATCTGAAAATCCTTCTGTTTTCTTTTCTGGATCTTTGGTCATATCCACTATCCATGGTTTTCTCATAGCACCTGACATCTGGAAACATCACAATTATCTGTTTTCTAGTTTTTCACGTTTCAAATCTCTCCCCATTCTTATTCATTTTCCACTTAGTGGTCACAGTTTGACCAGTGATAGTTTTGACCTTCTCTCTCTGCCTCTCTCCCTCCCTCTTTCTTTTTCACGTGCACACACACACACACACACACACACACACACACACAAAATGCACACACACATACAAGCACTTAATTATGTTTCCCTAGGATCCTACTTTAGAATCATTTTTCTTTTGATTTATAAGATCTTTAATAAGTTGATACCTTTCCATCTTTCTAATCTTCTTATATCTTCTTCATGATTTAATGATTTGGGGCCTCTTACTGTACCTCCCACCAGACATTCCATTTATCCACACCAAGCATTTTCAACAGTTTTCCCCTTTAGAATGTTCTTCTTCCTAATCTTCTCCTTGTAAATTCCTTTTTTTTTCAAATCCCAGATACTTTCTTCTCTTCTGCAAAAAGTTTCTATTTTTTAACTTAATATCAATGCTCTCCCTCTGTTGATTATATTTAATTTATCCCATAAATATTATGCTCATAAATTATTACTTGTGCATTTTCTACCTCTAAGAAATTATCTTTAGTGTTTTCATTGAGTTCACTGAAAACATTGCCGATTTTTAATCTTGCTATGCATTTTCATTCTTCGCTACAATGTTTGTCAGATAGAAGGTATTTAATAAATGTTGGATGAGTAACCAGTTAAGCTCTTGCTGACCATAACATGCCTCTTTTCTATTCACACAATCAATACATGTTTCTTCTCTTCATAAAGTTCCTTGATACAAGCCTTTACTTCTTTTTTTTTTCTTTTCAGAATTATTTATTCACTAACATATTGTAGCATATTCAATCACCATGTGTCTCTTGTCCTAATTATTTAGGACAAGTAGTAATTTTGATATGACTTCATTTTTTTGGCAACAAAAATTCCTGTGCAAAAAAATTTATTTGCTAGGGGTACTTCTGAATGACTTTACTTAATATATATATATATATATATATATATATATATATATATATATATATATATATATATACTGGCAGGAGCATTTTGAAAGAAAAAAATCATAAAATTGTATGATTAGTTGGATTGGTGAGATGAAGTAAAGAGAAGATTCAAAATGACAACAAACTCCATATACTATGTATACACACACACACACACATATATATATATAATATATATACACACATATACATATATTATAGTGTGTGTATATGTAAAGGGCTGAAACTCCAAAAAAGTATTCTTGAATCAGACAGCTGAGCGTTTAAGGCTAATTAACTATTTGATGGCTCTCCTCACCATTGGTGCTTGCTGAATGTTCTGTGTTGTGATAATAACAGACAAGGATTGGAGGCCTGGGGAGACAAGTCAGAGTCACTCGGTAGCAGGACAAAGAGAAAAGAGGCTAGAGACTCTGGACTACAGAATCCAGGATACGTCTTTGTCAAGCCTTGTGGCAGCTTGCCTGCCTCCTTTACTTCTCTCCCTAAAGACTAGGAACTTTGATTTATCCTGTCTCTGGCTGATCCTTAGGCCCTCCAGGGAGCTATTCCAGACATTATACATATTTTGTTGCCAATAGTTTTCTTATGGTTGCAATTAGCTTTGAGAATTTGTAGTTCATATTTATCCACCATACTTCTTCAAAAGATTCAAAAAATAAATTTAAAAGAGTAATCATGTGATGAAATCAGTAGTGCAGAAGATTATTCTTATGATAGTACATAATAGAGCATAGAGAATAGCGACCAATAGGATTGCTGAAGAGGATGATGATGGATTTCAGGCAAATGATGGTAGATATGAGAATATGAACTAAGGTACTGTCCAACACAATAATAAGAAAATGGCAGGAGCATTTTGAAAGAAAAAAATCATAAAATTGTGTGATTAGTTGGATTGGTGAGATGAAGTAAAGAGAAGATTCAAAATGACAACAAACTCAATTTCATTCAGGACTTTGTGTATGTTTAATCCTTTAAATTCTTGCAACATGATGATTTCCTAAGAATACTTTTAAATTTCTATATTTCTTTATTAATATATAATCAAAAAAATTTAAATTTTTCATGGGAATTATATTTCTACAGTTCCTTGATAATTATGTTTTTAATTCTATGTATCTTTTTAAGGACAGCTAATCTTCATAACCAAGAGGGAACTATAGAAAACATGTCAATCTAAAAAGCATGAAACTTTTCATAAGTTAAAAATTTTAAGTGATTTTCTTCCTATGTGACTTTTTACTAATGCACTCAAATGATTATGTGTTTTCTCTTCTAAAATGAAATAAAAATATCTTCTATCACTATTTATCATCTAATAATGTTTATCAATTCTAAGAAGGGTTAAAAGGAATTATGAGATAATGCTTTTTAGAATGCTTAAAGTTATTTGGGAGAAAGTTAGCAAAGAATTATTTAGTTGGATATGTGTCTCTACTTCTATATATAGATATATACACAAATCCAACGTGCATTAGTGCCTAATTTTCCCATATCTTCTCCAACATTTATCATTTTCCTTACATGTGATTGAGATAGGTAGTCAAACCTCATAGTTGTTTTAATGTATATTTCCCTAATCAATAATTATTGAACGGGGGCGGAGCCAAGATGGCAGAGAAGAAACACACCACTCTGTGAACGTCCTCACTCCCTCACAAACAATTAGATAAATTAAGTATCAAAATAAGCCCAGGACTGATAGATAGCACAAGGACTGGAATCACGACTTACCAGCTGAAGAGAATCTGGAGTTTCAACAGAGAAGGTCAGTCCCGAGGGGAGGAAGAAGAGAGGCCAGCACAGACGGTGGGGTAGTGGCACACTGCGCTGGTTGCACTGGGAAGGGCTCTGGGATCAGAGAAGCCACTGAGGTAAAGGAATCTGGCACAGGCTGTTAGCTCTTCTCTGCTAATTATTTAGCAGTTCAGAAGAGAAAGCCAAAATATTTTAAAACTCAGATTAGATTTTCCCCGGACCCTGGAGGTGACTCAGCAGATCTCAGCACCAGGGGGTGTGGCCTCAGCTACCACCTGAGAATAGATAAGAGATTGACAAGTGGGTGGATAAGGCCCAAGGCAACACACACTGCCTAGCTTAACTGGAGGGAGTGGAACTCAGCTCCAGGAAGTCCCAGAGAAGTGGAACCTTTGAACTAGGGACCGCGGTTTCTGGCAGACACTTCCAGTTTGAGCACAGGGGCTTTTCACGTCACCTGCTGCAGACATCCAAGCCCCACACGGACACATAGGCTGGGCTTTGTGCTGTCTTTACTGTTAAGTCTCAAATCTCAGGGAAGCTGCTAAAACACAGCGCCCTCAGGCACAGCAGTGCTAATCACCTCTGAGGCACTTCCAGGGAGGGGGTGGGGAACTCTCTCCCAGAGCTCTATCTTAGCTCAGGCGCAGGAGCCGCTGCATCCATCTGGTCTGGGAGGAAGCTGGTAAAGAAGTAAATAAATAATTTCCTACCCCAGGAACAGACCTCAAAAGATTTTTTAAATATGAACAAAAAAGCCAGAAAAACTATAGATTCCTTCTATACAGAGAAAGAGCAGGTATCCAACCCGAGGAAGTTAACAGCAGAGAGACAGCAGATAACAACCTAAAGGGGAACGATTCCTGCCCCCCATCACATAACTCTCTCCTAGAAGAAACTCTTAAAAAATTAAGGGAGATTGAAGAAAAATGGGGAAAGGAAAGGGAAGCTATGATAGAGAATAACAACGTCCTGAAATTGGAGTTGGAAAAAATAAAGAATTCACAGGAGATGCAGGGAAACAAAATTTATGAATTAGAAAAGGTTAAAAAAACACAGGAAAGTAGGATTTCTGAATTGGAAAAGATAAAAAACTCTCAAGAAAATAGAATTTCTGAATTGGAAATAGAAAATAATTATCAAAAAAAATAGGGAAATGGAAAAAATTCAATAGAGCAAAATAATTCATTTAAAAACTCAATTGGGCATTTACAAAAAGAAGGAAAAACTGTGAAAGAAGAAAATAAGACCTTAAAAGTCAGGATGGAACAAATAGAAATGAATGATTCACAGAGAACCCAAGAATCAGTCAAACAAAACAAAAAAAAAAAAAAAAAATGAGAAGCTGGAGAACAACGTCAAATACTTACTGGGAAAATCTATAGACCTGGAAAATAGATCTAGGAGAGATAATCTGTGGATCATTGGACTTCCAGAAAACTATGACCAAAAAAAGAGCCTAGATTCTATTTTATAGGAAATTATCAAAGAGAACTGTCCAGAGATAATAGAAACAGAGGGGAAAGTAGATGTGGAAAGAATTCATCGAACTCCTTCTGAAATAGACCCTAAAAAAAGAACACCACGGAATATTGTGGCTAAGCTGCAGAATTACCACACAAAGGAGAAAATCCTGCAAGCAGCTAGAAAAAAAAATTTAAATACCAAGGTGCCACAATAAGGGTCACCCAAGATCTGGCTGCCTCCACATTAAAACATAGAAGGGCCTGGAACCTGATATTCCATAAGGCAAAAGATCAAGGACTGCAACCAAGAATGAAATACCCAGCTAAGTTTAGCATCTTTTTCCATGGAAGAAGATGGTCATTCAATGAAACAGAGGAATTCTATATGTTTCTAAGAAAAAAACCAGACTTAAACAAAAAATTTGATCTACATCCACAAGACTGAAGAGAAACAGAAAAAGGTACACAGAACCCTTGAGAACTGTAACTCTGCTGTGGGTATAGAAAAAGTACTCAAGGATAATTTGATTTTACTGATATAAAAGAAGAAAAGGGGGTGTAGTAAAGGGAAGGAGGTCGGTTCATAAAAAGGGGAAGGAATGATAAAAAGAGGGAAACTACATCCCAGCAAGAGGCATAGAAAATACACCATATCTGAGGGAACTTAGTGAGGGGGAGAATCATTGTGTGAATCTTACTCTTATCAGGAGAGGCTCAAAGAGTAAATAATTAACATATTTGTTTTTCAGAGAATTTTCTCTCACCTCATTAAAAGGGGGGAGAGGAAAAGGGAAAAGGAAAAGGAGAATAAGTGAAGGGACTTGGAGGGAGGGGGGAGGGATCCTAAAAAAAAAAAAAGGAGGGAGGGTTGCGCGTCACAAGGGGGGTCTGTAAATTAAATATCGGGGAGGGGGATCAGGGGGGGTCAAGGGAAAAAAGCATAATCTGGGGATAATACGATGGCAGGAAATACAGAATTAGTAATTTTAACTATAAATGTAAATGGGATGAAGGATCCCATCAAACGGAGACGGATAGCAGATTGGATCAAAAAGCAGAACCCTACAATATGTTGTCTACAAGAAACACACTTAAAGCAGGGAGATACATACAGAGTAAAGGTAAAAGGTGGGAGCAGAGCCTATTATGCTTCAGGGAAAGACAAAAAAGCAGGGGTAGCTATCCTTTTCTCAGATCAAGCAAAAACAGAAGTAGATCTCGTTAAAAAAGATAAGGAAGGAAATTATATCCTGCTGAAAGGTAGCATAAATAATGAAGCCATATCAATACTAAACATATATGCACCAAGTGGTATAGCATCTAACTTTCTAAAGGAAAAGTTAAGAGAACTGCAAGAAGAAATAGACAGTAAAACTATAATAGTGGGAGATCTCAACCTTGCACTCTCAGATTTAGACAAATCAAACCACAAAACAAACAAGAAAGAAATTAAAAAAGTAAATAAAACTTTTGAAAAACTAGGTATGATAGACCTTTGGAGAAAACTGAATGGCAATAGAAAGGAATATACTTTCTTCTCAGAAGTTCATGGATCCTATACAAAAATAGACCATATATTAGGACATAAAGATCTCAAAATTAAATGTAGGAAGGCAGAAATAATAAATGCCTTCTTCGCAGATCACAATGCAATAAAAGCTACATTCAGTAAAAAGTTATGGGTAAATAGACCAAAAAGTAATTGGAAACTGAATAATCTCATCTTAAAGAATGACTGGGTGAAAGAGCAAATTATAGAAACAATTAACAATTTCACCCAAGATAATGACAATGATGAGACATCATATCAAAATCTTTAGGATGCAGCTAAAGCAGTAATAAGGGGAAATTTTATGTCTTTAGAGGCTTATTTGAAGAAAATAGAGAAAGAGAAGATTAACGAATTGGGCTTACAACTTAAAAGGCTAGAAAAAGACCAAATTATAAACCCCCAACCAAAAATTAAACTTGAAATACAAAAATTAAAAGGAGAAATCAATAATATTGAAAGTAAAAAAACTATTGAATTAATAAATAAAAACCAAGAGTTGGTTTTATGAAAAAGCCAATAAAATAGATAAACCTTTGGTAAATTTGATCAAAAAAAAAGAAAGAGGAAAATCAAATTGATAGTCTTACAAATGAAAAGGGGGATCTTTCCACCAATGAAGAGGAAATTAGAGAAATAATAAGGAGTTATTTTGCCCAACTTTATGCCAATAAATTTGATAACTTAAGTGAAATGGATGACTTCCTCCAAATATATAGGCTCCCTAGATTAACAGAGGAGGAGATAAATTGCTTAAATAGTCCCATTTCAGAAAAAGAAATAGAACAAGCTATTAATCAACTCCCCAGGAAAAAATCCCCAGGGCCAGATGGATTCACATGTGAATTCTACCAAACATTTAAAGAACAATTAGCCCCAATGTTATATGAATTATTTGAAAAAATAGGGGATGAAGGAGTCCTACCAAACTCCTTTTATGACACAGACATGGTACTGATACCTAAACCAGGTAGATAGAAAACTGAGAAAGAAAATTATAAACCAATCTCCTTAATGAATATTGATGCTAAAATCTTAAATAAGATATTAGCAAAAAAGACTTCAGAAAATCATCTCCAGGATAATACACTATGATCAAGTAGGATTTATTCCAGGAATGCAGGGCTGGTTTAATATTAGAAAAACTATTAATATAATTGGCCATATTAATAATCAAATTAATAAGAACCATATGATCATTTCAATAGATGCAGAAAAAGCATTTGACAAAATCCAACATCCATTCCTACTAAAAACTCTTGAGAGTATAGGAATAAATGGACTATTCCTTAGAATAATCAGGAGCATATACTTAAGACCTTCAGTAAGCATAATATGCAATAGAAATAAACTGCAACCTTTCCCAGTAAGATCAGGAGTGAAACAAGGTTGCCCACTATCACCATTACTATTCAATATAGTACTAGAAACACTAGCCTCGGCAATAAGAGCCGAGAAAGAGATTCAAGGAATTAGAGTAGGAAATGAGGAAATTAAACTATCACTTTTTGCAGATGACATGATGGTATACTTAGAGAACCCCAAAGACTCTGCTAAAAAGCTACTAGAAATAATTCAAAATTTCAGCAAAGTGGCAGGATACAAAATAAATCCACATAAATCCTCGGCATTTTTATATATCACTAACAAAATGCAACAGCAAGAGATACAAAGAGAAATTCCATTCCAAACAAATGTTGAGAGTACAAAGTATTTGGGAATCCATCTACCAAAGAAAAGTCAGGAATTATATGAGAAAAATTACAAAACACTTGCCACAAAAATAAAATCAGATTTAAATAATTGGAAAGACATTCAGTGCTCTTGGATAGGCCGAGTGAATATAATAAAGATGACAATACTCCCCAAACTAATCTATTTATTTAGTGCTATACCAATCAGACTCCCAAGAAACTATTTCAATGACCTAGAAAAAATAACAACAAAATTCATATGGAAGAATAAAAGGTCGAGAATTGCAAGGGAACTAATGAAAAAAACAACTCAGAGGAAGGTGATCTAAGTGTACCTGATCTAAAGCTATATTATATAGCAGCAGTCACCAAAACCATTTGGTATTGGCTAAGAAATAGACTGGTAGATCAGTGGAACAGATTAGATACAAAGGACAAAAAAGGGTACATATATAGCAATCTAATCTTTGACAAACCCAAAGATGCCAACATTAGGGATAAAAATTCATTATTCAGAAAAAACTGTTGGGAAAACTGGAAATTAGTATGGCAGAAATTAGATATGGATCCACACTTAACACCATATACCAAGATAAGATCAAAATGGGTCCATGCTTTAGGCATAAAGAGGGAGATAATAAATAGATTAAAGGAACAGAGAATAGTCTACCTCTCAGACTTGTGGAGGAGGAAGGAATTTATGACCAGAGGAGAACTAGAGTTCATTATTGATCACAAAATAGAAGATTTTGATTACATCAAACTAAAAAGTTTCTGTACAAATAATACTGATGCAAACAAGATTAGAAGGGAAGTAACAAATTGGGAAAATACTTTTAAAAACAAAGGTCCTGACAAAGGTCTCATTTCCAAAATATAAAGAGAACTGAGCCTAATTTATAAGAAACCGAACCATTCTCCAATTCATAAATGGTCAAAGGATATGAACAGACAATTCTCAGAGGAAGAAATTGAAACCATATCCACTCACATGAAAGAGTGTTCCAAATCACTACTGATCAGAGAAATGCAAATTAAGACCACTCTGAGATACCACTACACACCTGTCAGATTGGCTAAGATGACAGGAACAAATAACAATGAATGTTGGAGGGGCTGTGGGAAAACTAGGACACTGATACATTGCTGGTGGAGTTGCGAAAGAATCCAGCCATTCTGGAGAGCAATCTGGAATTATGCCCAAAAAGTTATCAAACTGTGCATACTCTTTGACCCAGCAGTGCTACTACTGGGATTATATCCCAAAGAAATACTAAAGAGCGGAAAGAGACATATATGTGCCAAAATGTTTGTGGCAGCTCTTTTTGTTGTAGCTAGAAACTGGAAGATGAATGGATGTCCATCAGTTGGAGAATGGTTGGGTAAATTGTGGTCTATGAAGGTTATGGAATATTATTGCTCTGTAAGAAATGACCAGCAGGAGGAATACAGAGAGGCCTGGAGAGACTTAAATCAACTGATGCTGAGTGAAATGAGCAGAACCAGAAGATCACTGTACACTTCAACAACAATACTGTATGAGGATGTATTCTGATGGAAGTGGAAATCTTCAACATAAAGAAAAACCAACTCACTTCCAGTTGATCAATGATGGACAGATGTAGCTACACCCAGAGAAGAAACACTGGGAAGTGAATGTAAATTGTTAGCACTAATATCTGTCTGCCCAGGTTACATGTACCTTCGGAATCTAAAGTTTATTGTGCAACAAGAAAATGGTAATTACACACATGTATTGTACCTAGACTATATTGTAACACATGTAAAATGGATGGGATTGCCTGTCATCGGGGAGAGGGAATAGAGGGAGGGGGGGATAATTTGGAAAAATTAATACAAGGGATAATATTATAAAAAATATATATATATAATAAAAAATTAAAAAAACAAAAAAACATTTACCAGCAGTACCACAGGTTACTGGAATTAGGACTTGGTTCAATGACCAGATGCAAAATATAGTCATTAATTGTTCAATTATAGTTTGAAGGGCCCTATTATAGACTTTTGGTCTCATTCTGTTTAACACTTTTATTGATTACTTAGCTAAAAGCATAGATGGCAAGCCTATTAAATTTTCAGATAACCCAAAAAAAAAAAGGCTTTGGGGAAAAATTTTAAAATTTAAATTCTCTTTTTATATTATGAACTTTACAAACATTGGTAAACATGAATATTTCAACTGACAAAGAAGAACAGAAAAAGGATGATATATGAAATTTTGACATTCTATCACTTTAGTTTGTTTTAAAGTATTAAATTTAACGTGATAGTGAAAAAAAATAATTATTGAACATTTCTTTTTCATAAAGGTAATGTAGATAAAAATCTAATTTTATTCTATTATGTCATATTTTAATATATAAATTATTTTTATAATTATTAAATAGTTATTAATATTATTAAATTATTACTTATTCTATCAATTTGACATGTATATGAGCAATTAATATTTTTCCAGTTGTTTGTTTAGATCTCACTTTATTATATTAAAAAAAAGTTTAGCTTTTTTTTTTTTTTTTTGTATTCATATATTTCTTAGTTTGTCTTGACAAATAGATTTCCAACTATTTTATTTGTTCTATAGTTATTTTTGGAGGCATATCACTTACTATCTCTTGCTGCTAGACTTTATTGGTAATATATAGAAATGCTCAAGAATTATATGAATTAATTATACATGCTAGGAATTCACTTAAATTGTTAATTGTTTCAAGGAGTCTTTTGATTCTCTAAGTTTCTCTAAGTGTATCATTATATTATCCAAATATAGTGATCATTTTTCCCTCATTGCTTATTCTATGCTATTTCTAATTTATTTAATTTCCTTCCCTTTGCTTATTGCTACCACAAACATTTCTAGTACAATATTGAATAATAGTGGTGATAATAGTCATAATTGTTCCATCATTGAACTTATTGGAAATACTTATGGTTTATCCTGATTTCATATAATTTTCACTAATGGTTTTAGAAAAATACTGTTTATAATTTTAAGGAAAACCACATTTATTCCCTTGCTCTCTAATGTTATTAATAGGAATAAGTGTAATATTGATTCAAAAGCTTTTTCAACTTCTAATTAAATAATCATATCATTTCTGTTAATTTTGTTATTTACTAGGGCCCATTATGTTAATAGTTTTTATAATGTTGAAAAAGCTCTGCATTCCTGATATAAATACTACACTGTAATAATATATTATCCTCTGATAAATTGTTATAATCCTTTTGCTAATATTTTATTTTAAAATTTTAATTCAATATAAATTAGTGAAATTTGTCTCTAATTTTCTTTTTCTTAGTGTTTCTACTGGCTTTATATCCCAAAGAAATCTTAAAGGAGGGAAAGAGACCCCCAAGTACAAAAATGTTTTTGGCAGCCCTTTTGTAGTGGAAAGCAACTGGAAACTGAGTGGATGCCCATCAGTTGGGGAATAGCTGAATGAGTTATGATATATGAATGTTATGGAATATCATTGTTGTATAAGAAATGATCATCAGAATGATTTTAGAGAAGTTTGGAGAGATATACAGGAAATGATGATCAGTAAAATGAGCAGAACTAGGAGATCATTGTACCCAGCAGCAATATTATATGACGATCAATTCTGATGGATGTGACTCTTTCCAACAATAGATGATACACGCCAGTTCCAAAGTTCTTGTGATGAAGTGAGCCAAATATACCCATAGAGAAGACTGAGGGAACTAAGTAGGCATCATAACATAGTATTTTCGCTGTTCTTGTTGTTTGCTTGCATTTTGTCTTTTTTCTCAAATTTGATCTGATTATTCTTGTTGAGCAATATAATTGTATAAACACGTATACATATATTGGATTTAACATATATTTTAATATGCATAACATATATTAAAATACTTGCCAGTTAGAAGAGGGAGTGGAAGGTAGGAGGAAAGAATTGGGAACACAAGTTTTTGCAGCAATCAATGATAAAACAAAAAAAATTATCCATTCATATGTTTTTAAAATAAAAAGCTTTAATAAAAATGGCCAAGGACAAAAGAATTTACATCTTAATTCTACCAAACATTTAAAGAACAATTAATTTCAATTCTATGCAATCTATTTGGAAAAATATAGAATTTCTCTAATGAATATTGTTCCATAATAGTAAATAAAATATTAGGAGAGATTACAGCAAGTTATTCCCAGGATAATGAATCCTGAACAAATATGATTTATATTAGGGAATGCAAAGCTGGTTCAATATTAGGAAAACTATTAGCATAATTTACTATATCAAAAACCACACTACCAAAACTCATATGATTATCTCAATAGATGGAGAAAAAGCATTTGACCAAATTCAACTCCCTTTCCTATTAAAGACAGTAGATGATATATGAATAAATGGAGTTTTACTGAAAATGATTAATAGCATCTATTTAAAGCCAACAGCAAACTTCATCAGTAATTGGGATAAACTAGAATTATTCCCAATAAGATCAGGGATGAAACAAGGTTGCCCACTATCACCATTACTGTTTCAGTGTTGTATTAGACATGTTATATTTGGCAATAAGGAAAGAAAAAGATTAAAGGAATTAGAATAGGTAACAAGGAAATCAAATTATCATTCTTTGTAGATGATATGATGGTATACATAGCAAACTTTAGAGAATCAACTAAGAAACTACTAGAAACAACAACTTTAGAAAAGTTGCAGGATATAAAATAAATGCACATAATTCATCAGCATTTTTATATTTGGCCAGCAAAGATCAGCAGCAAGACATACAAAGAAAAGTTCCATTTAAAATAACTATTGATAATATAAAATATTTTGCAGTCAACCTGCCAAGGCAAAGTCAGGAACTATATGAGCACAAAACACTTTGCATACAAATAAAGCCAGGTTAATAAATTGAAAAACATATCAATTGCTCATGGGTAGGCTGAGCTAATAAAATAAAAATTATAATATTACCTGAATTAATCTACTTATTCATTGCAATGCCAAATTAAACTCCAAAGAAATTATTTTAGAGATCTAGAAAAAAATAATAACAAAGTACATTTGAAAGAAAAAAATGTGAAGAATTTCAAGAGAATTAATGTAAAAATTGCCAGTGAAAGTGGCATGCCTTTGCCAGACCTAAAATTATATTATAAAGCAGCAGTCACAAAAACCATTTGGCAGTGGCTAAAAAAAATTGAATAGTTGATCAAAGGGATTAGTTAAATTTAAGGACAAAACAGTCAATGACTATACTAATTTAGTGTTTGACAAATACAACCACCCCAGCTTTTGTGATAACTATTCACAATTTGACAAAAAGTTCTGGGAAAACTGGAAATTAGTATGGCACAAACTAAGCATTGACTCATACCTACCAAATACCAAGACAAGATCAAAATAGGTTCATGATTTAGACATAAAAAGTGATATTATAATCAAATTAGAAAACCAAAGGATAGTCTATCACTCAGATCTATGGAGAAAAAAGGAATTTGTGGCCAAAAAGAAAAGGAAACATTATGAACCTAGAAAAGGATAATTTCGATTATATTAAATTGAAAAGTTTTGAACAAACAAAACCAATGAAGACAAGAATAGAAGGGAAGAAATAAACTTTGAAAATTATTTACATTCAGAAGTTCTAGTAAAGGCCTAATTTCTAATATCTAGAGAAAACTAAGTCAAATTTATAAGAATTCAAGCCATTCTCCAATGGGTAAATGACTAGAGGATATGAATAGATAATTTTCAGTTAATGAAATTGAAATTATTTCTAGTCATATGAAAAGATGAACTAAATCACTATTGATCAAAGAAATGCAAATTAAGACAACTCTGAAGTACCACTACACACACCTCTCAGTTTGTCTAACATGACACGAAAAGATAATGATGGATTTTGGAGGGGATGTGGGAAAACTGGGACATTGTTGGTAGATTTATTAATTAATTCAACCATTCTGGAGAGCAATTTGGAACTATGCCCAAGGAGCTACTAAACCATGAACAACCTTTGATCAAACAGTGTTTATACTGGGTTTATATCCCAAACATATAATGAAGGAAGGAAAGGAACCCCATGAGCAAAATGTTTGTTGCAGTCCTTTTTGTAGTGATGAGAAATTGGAAACTGAGTGGGACCCATCAGTTGGATAATGGCTGAATAAATTATGGTATACAAATGTTATGGAATATTATTGTTCAATAAGAAATGACCAGCAGGATGATTTCAGAGAGGACTGAATTGACTTACATGAACTAATCCTAAGTGAAGTATGTAGAACTAGAAGATTATTGTGCACAGCAACAGCAAGATTACATGATGATCAAATCTGATGGACATGGCTCTTTTCACCAATGAGATGATGTAGGCCTGTTTCAATGGTCTTGTGCTGAAGAAACCTATCTCCACACAGAGAAAGGAGTGTGGGTAGAGAGTGTGGATAACAACAAAATATTTTCAATCTTCTTGTCGTTATTTTCTTGCATTTTGTTTTTTTTTTCAATTTTTGTTCTTTTTTTCTGATTTTTCTTGTACAGCATGATAATTATGGAAATATGTATAGAGGAAATGCACATGTTTAAGATACATCAGTTTACTTACTGTCTATTGAAATGGATGGAGAAAAGGAAGGGAAAAAGTTGTAATATAAGGTTCTTCAAGGGTGAACCTTGAAAATTATCTATTCATATTTTTGAAAATCAAAAGCTTTAATAAAAAATAAAATAAAAATAATTTATATAGCATTGGATAAAATTGACTTAGAAATAACTTTTTATATTTATTTTTCTAAAATTAGCTTAAGTATTTTTCTTCTTATGTTAATCTGTGCACTTTATATTTTTGTAGATATTCATTCATTTCAATTAGATTGCCAGATTTATTAGCAAACAATGAGGGAAAATAGGTTCTAATTATTGCTTTCATTTCCTCTTCATTGGTGATTCATCTACCCTTTTCATTTTTGGTAATGGTGAATTGCTTTTCTTCTTTTGTTCTTCTAGATGAATTTTGTTATTATTTTTCTAATTCTATAAAATAATGTTTTGGCAGTTTGATTGTTATGGCACTGAACAATTAAGCCAATTTAGGCAGAATTGTCATTTTTATTATATTAGCTTAACCTATCCATGAGCAATTGATATTTTTCCTTTCCTTTTTTTTTTTTTTTTTTTTTTTTTTTTTTTTTTTTTTTAAGATCTATCTTTATTTGGATGAGAAGTCTTTTGTAAGTGTGTTCATATAGTTCCTGGGTTTTTCTTGGCAGAAACACAGCCAAATATTTTATTTTGTCTGTAATCATTTTAAATTGAATTGCTCTTTGTATTACTTGTTGCTGGACTTTGTTAGTAATATATAGAAATGTTGATGATTTGTGTAGGGTAAGCTTATATTCTATAACTTTACTAGAGCTGTTGATTGTTTCTAATAGGTTTTGGAATGTTTTCTAAGATTCTTCAATTACATTATCATATCATCTGTAAAGAGTGATAGTTTTATTTCCTCATTGAGAACTCTTATTCCTTTAATTTATTTTTCTTTTTTTCTTGCTAAAGCCAACATTTCTAACACCATGTCGAATAATGGTAGTGATAATGGGCATCCTTGTTTCACCCTGATCTTACTGGGAATGTGTCCAGATTCACTTCATTACAAATAATGCTTGCAGTTTTAGAATTTTAAATTTAAATTTAATTAAATTTTTAAAATTTAAATTTAGTTAAAAATTAAAATTAAATTTAAAAATTGCAAGTTTTAGGTAGCTTATGCTTATTATTTTAAGGAAAAGTGCCTTTTCCCCTATATTCCATAGTGATTTTAATAGGAATGGGTGTTGTTATTTTATCAAAAGTTTTTTTTTTCTGCATATATTGAGATTATCACATAATTTCTTTTTTTTTTTTTTAAATTTGGTTGATGATGGTAGTAGTTTTCCTAATGTTGAACCAGCCCTGCATTCTTAGTATAAATATTACTTGGCCATAGTGTATTATCTTACTGAAAAGTTGCTGTAATCTTTCTGCTAATATTTTCTTTAAAAAATTTACGTCAATACTCATATGGCAAATTGGTCTGTAATTTTCTTTCTCTATTTTTATTCTTCCTGGATTAATTATCAGTACCATATTTATGTCATAGAAGGAAATTGGCTAGACTCCTTCTTAACATATTTTTTTTCTGAATCATTTACTTAGTATTGGAATTAATTGTTCTTCAAATGTTTCATAGAACTCATTTGTACATCCATCAGCTCCTAGAGATTTTTCTTAGGGAGTTCATTAATGGCTTGTTCAGTGCTTTTTAAAATGTACACACATACAAAATCAGATGCAAATTTTATTTATTATTTATTAATTCACATACAATTTTGTTAATTTCCCCTTTGATTTTTAGAATGTTTAACTTGCTATTTAATTGAATATTCTTAATTTTTTCTTTTTCTAGATCTTTTCTTTTACATCTAATTCATTGATCTCCCATTACTGTTTTATTCAAGTAAGCATTTAGAAATATGTAATTTCCCCTAAGAACAACTTTGGCTGCATTCTACAAGCTTTGGTACATTGTCTTATAATTGTAATTCTCTTAAATGAGGTGGGTGACTGTTTCTTTGAATGGTTGCTTGAAATACTTATTATTAAGATTTGATTATTTATTTTCCAATCAATTTTAGACTATGTTTCCAAAGCAGTTTATTACATATGATTTTATTTCATTATGATATGAAAAAGTATACATTTAATATATCTACTTTTCTGCATTTTATTTTAAGTTTTTATGTCTTAATATAAAGGCAAGATGTGTTTGCTTGCTTTGTACTATTGAGGAAAAGATATATTCCTTTCTAACTTCATTCAGTTATGTCCAAAGCTCTATCAACCAGTTTTCTAAAATTCTATTCATTTTCTTAACTTCTTTTGTGTTTATTTTGTGACTAGATATAGCTAATTGTGAGAGGTAAAAAATTCAGCTGCCCCACTAGTATAGTTACGCCATCTATTTCTTCTTTTAAATTACATCTTTTTCTCTGAGGATTTGGATGTTATACTACTTAGTACATATGAATTTTAGTATGATATTATTTCATTTTGTAACTTTTAGAAATATGTGGTTTCTATCATTATCTGGGCCTCAGAATATAGATTAACTTAGAGAAATGAGAAGTGGGGCCCAGCTCCAAGACCTCAAACAAAAAGCAGGTGGGGTGTGATGGCAGCAGAGGTTACACCCAGAGACTCTTTAGAAGCTCAGGGCTCTGATATGCTCAATCAGCAGAGAAGCAATCAGGCAGGAGAAAGGGATTATAAAATTGTGGAATATACAGGCTTTTTAACTTGACAGTAGGGCAGTGTCAGTACAAGCAGCTCCAGTGTGATGTGGAGAAATCCAGAAAATGGTTAATGGAAAGGACCAGATAGGTTAACTGCTTAGGGAAGAGGATTTACTTGTATTTATACAGATGAAGAAGGATCAGATAGTTGCCAACAAGCACCTGGAGAGAGACAGAAAAAGAAAAAACAATATCTCAAAACAAAGGCAAAGACCTAAGAAACAACTGTCATTGAAAAAGCATGACTGATAATGCGACTGTTACAGGACTTCAAAACCCGCAGGAATCATTGGATTCCTGACACATGAAATAATGGACAATAGATTGGTTTTGGACTATTTCTAGGACTTTTGGACATGTTTAATTTCTCATGTTAATTCATGTTGTTTGTTAATAACTACTAGCCTGTGTTACCATGTGCTTATGAATACCTCCCATGTTTTTGGATTTATGTATGCCTAACTCAAGTGAGACCCTTCAGAAACCCATTAATCTGGTTTGATTATCCATTTTCTTTGTTATTTTCATCTCCCTTCCTGAGATGTCAGGGAGGGCATGATCACCTCCTTTTTTTGGTGCTTTCACCCCTTTTTTGAAGAATGAGTGAAGACATGATCACCTCCTTTTTGGGGTTGTCACCTCCTTGAGAAGTCACCTTAGTCTCCTGAGAAGGCCACCTTATGTTCTAAAACAAAAGAAAGCAGGAGATGTTATGGGCCTGAACTCTGAAACAAGGATTCTTACAAGGTGCTAAGTCAGTGGAACTAATGACACAATGGTTATCTAGTTTAGCATGGTAAGAATCCCCTAAATTCAGTATGATGATTTAATCTTACCATAAATAGTGGTTTCTTAGTGATATAATGATTGGTTTATACTCAGTGTAGAGAATATAAGCTGGGACTCATAAGACAATTGGAAGTGGACACTCAAACTCTCAGAGCCAAGGAGAGAGATTTCATTCCATCTTCAGTCAGGCTCTTGCTGGTTCTCCTGGGGGACTGAGAGACAGATTTATTCACTTCATCTCACACCACGATGGTGACAGGCCTGTCCTACCTAGCTTCTCTACTGAAACCAAGACTCCAGAAAGCCTTTAAGAAAGCTAGCCCAGAACCCAGGCAAGGAAATTAGACTGTGAAGGAGATAATAAAGGATCTGGACTTTAACATCTGGCTGTTCTAATGGTAATTACTTGGCTGAAATAAAGGCTGCTCCTAAGACCTCTAGAAAATGTACTAAGAACACTATACATTATGGCACAGCATCTTATGATCTCCTCTAAAGGAGTATCTTTGTGTAGTCCTACTATAATTCTTCTACAAACCTCATTAGCATTTCCCTTAGCAAGTTGTCTTATCATAATATCTGTTGCTGCATTTTCACCAATAGTTTGTATGACAGCTGTCTGCACACATAAAATCAGCAAAGTGTTCATTTAGACCTTGCACTATTTTTGTGAAGGCTTCCCCTCTATTTTGCCTTCCTGAGAGGGTGCCCCATGCTTTGATAGCAGCAGAAGCAATTTGCTGATATGCTGTTCTAAATTGTCTGCATAAGGACCTATACCTGCTAGTTGATCAAAGGTGACTGATATAATAACTCTGAGTTACCTGTTTCCTTAGGATTGTATTTTAGAGTTCACTATACTCAGAAAGGCACAACAAGTTTTGTCCAGGTTCCAAAAATGCCTTTACTATAGATTTCCAATCATTAGGGATTAAATTTTTATAAAACAAATTTTCTAATAGCATCTTAACATAAGATGATGTAGAGGATAAAGAGTACAAACCTTTTTTTCAAATATTTGATAATTTCCAAATTAAAAGGAGTGAATCTACTTTTTTCTTGACCTGAAGAGTCAAACTCTTCAATCACAGGATATACTTCTATTCTCAAATCAGATGTATCCTGTCCTTCATTTTTGAGCTTTAATTAGTGCCTTTTGTAATTACATCATAGCATGTGGACAAAACTGCCACATGGATGGTGCAGATTATGTTACTGCCCCTCCCATGCCTCCTCCTCCCTCTGCCCAAGAAGCGAAATTGAGAGGAGAGGATTAGGAGATGAGGAATGCCCTAACGGTGCCTGCTGGGGTGTAATTTAGCTATGAAACTGAGAAACAACAAACCCCTTAAACTCATCAGCACTCTTTTTTTTTTTTTTTTTTTTTTAAACATTTATTTGTTTATTTTGTTGGGCTGATGACAAGGTCTTTACAGCTGGTGGGGCAATGGGGGGAGGGGCGAGGAAGGAGATGTCCAAGGCGGGATCCGAACTGAGGTCCTGAGGTCTTCTCTTTGTCTTCTTTCTTCGGGGCGGGTGCTGTATCCACTGCGCCATGGGGTCGCCGCCCCTCAGCACTCTCTTTAAGGTAGAAAACTCCCTTCTTATTCAACTCTCTATGACTTTCAGCTGCTTTAGCAATACCATCTCCACCTGCTCTTTCTCCTCATACTTCCTTGTCTGTCTGTTCTCATTAAAATTTTTCCTTGTTTTAGAACTTGTGGGATTTCTTAAAGCCTACTGTACTCTATTGTATATGAGGAATGTTTCCTCAGGAATTGAATCAGGACCCTTAGCTTTATAATATTCAATTAAATGCTCTCCTACTAGTTTTCAAATATCTGGCTCTACTATTTCTTCCTTAGAGAGCCAAAGTTGATGTGCACTCTAATATATTTAAAAGTCCAGAGATCTGCTTCCAAGTTTCCACAAACCGAGCTTCTTAATTAACCTAATTGTGCATGGTACAAATTCTCCTTGGGATGGGAAAGGTTCTATTCTTAGTATTTACCACATTTCAGCTGAAAAACAAAAGTGACTAGTTCAGCCCTTGCCAAAGTTTCCTGTTTTTTTTGTTTGTTTGTTTGTTTGTTTTGTTTTGTTTTGTTTTGTTTGTTTTGTTTTGTTTTGTTTTGTTTTGTACTCACCCTATTTTATGCAGAGCCTATTGTCTAGGGCCCCATGTCTAGTACCTCATGTTTGGATGTCAAAAGGAAATGTCCAAGCCTGCTTTCTGGAGTATCTTTGGACTTGCCTTGGTCTTGGCAGGAGAGTCACTACAAGGATGGTTAAGGATAGAGTCTGAAGTCTGGAGTCTGGACTCTGGAGTTGGGACTCTGGATTAACGATATATACACCAAGTGGTATCTCATCTAAATTCATAAAAGAAAAGTTAAGAGAACTGCAAGAAGAAATAGAAAACAAAACTATAATAAAGGAAGATCTCACCCTTTCCTTTCAGAATGAAATAAATCAAACCAAAAATAAATAAGAAAAAAGTTAAAGTGATAAATAGGATATGAGAAAAGTTAGGTATGATAGATCTTTGGAGAAAATTGAATGGAGACAGAAATGTGTACACTTTTTTTCTCAGCAATTCATGGAAACTATACAAAAGTTGACCATATGTAAGGACATAAACAACTCAAAATCAAATGCAGAAAAGCAGAAATAGTAAACGTTTTATTTTCAAAACATGATGCAATAAAAACTACATTTAATAAAAAGCCAGGGGACAATAACTTAAAAAGTAATTGGAAACTAAATAATCTCATCCTTAAGAATGAATGGGTGAAACAGCAAAACATATACACAATTAATATTTTAATCCAAGAGAATGACAATAATGAGAGAACATAACAAAATTTGTCATATGCAGCTAAATCAGTACTAAAAGGAAATTTTGTATCTCTAGAAGTTTATTTGAATAAAAAAGAGAAATAGAAGATCAATGAATTGAGCTTGCATCTAAAAAGACTAGAAAAAGAGCAAATTAACCCCCCAATCAAATGCTAAATTTGAAATTTTAAAAATAAAATGAGAGAGAAATAAAATTGAAGGTAATAAAATTATTGAATTAATAAGTAAAACTAAGAGTTGGTTTTATAAAAAAAAAAAAAAAAAGCCCCAACAAAATGGATAAACCTTTGGTAAATTTGATTAAAAAAAGGAAAGAGAAAAATCAAATTGTTAGTCTTAAAAATGAAAAGGGAGAACTTTCCACTAATGAAGAGAAAATTAGAGCAATAAATAGGAGTTATTTTGCCCAACTTTATGCCAACAGATTTGATAACCTACATGAAATGGAGGAATACCTACAACAATATAGGCTGCCCAGATTAATAGAGGAAGGAGTAAATTAGTTAAATAGTCCCATTTTAGAAAAAGAACTAGAACATGCTATTAATCAACTCTATAAGAAAAAATTCCCCAGGACCAGATGGATTTACATGTGAATTGTAACAAATATTTAACGAACAATTAACTCCAATACTACTCTATTTGCAAAAATAGGGAATAAAGGAATCCTACTAAATTACTTTTATGAGACAGACATGGTACTGAAATCTAAAGCAGGTAGTATGAAATGAGAGAAAGAAAATTATAAACCAATAATTTTTGATCTAAAAATCTTAAAGTATTAGCAAAGAAAGTACCAAAAAGTCTTTTTCTTCTATGACCAAGAAGGATTTATACCAGGAATGCAAAGCTGATTCAATATTAGGAAAACTATTAGCATAATTGACTATTTAAATAAACAAATTAACAAAAACATTTGATCAACTCAATAGATGCAGAAAAAGTGTTTGATAAAACCCAACACCCATTCCTATTAAAAACAATAGCAAATATAGGAATAAATGGAATCTTTCTTAAAATAGTCAGTAGCATCATCTAAAACCTTTAGTAAGCATGATATGTAATGGGGATAAACTAGAACTATTTCCAATAACATCAGGACTGAAATAAGGTTACCCATTATCACCATTATTTTTCAATATTATATTAGAAATGTTACTGTTGGAAATAAGGGATGAAAAAGATATTAAAGGAATTAGAATAGGTAATGAGGAAACCAAATCATCACTCTTTGCACATGATATTATGGTATACTTAGAGAACCCAAACAATAAACTATTCAAAATAACCCACAGCAAAGTTGCAAGACACAAAATAAATCCACATAAATCATCATCACTTTTATACATCACTAACAAAATCAAACAGTAAGAAATACAAAGAGAAATTCCAAATACAATAACTGTATAAATATAGTATAAAAATAGTATAAAATACTTGGGAATCTATGTGCCAAGGTAAAGCCAGGAACTATATGAGCAAAACTATAAAATACTTTCAACACAAATAAATTCAGATATAAACAATTGGCAAAACATCAATTGCTCTGATAGGTCAAATGAATATAATAAAGATGACAATACTCCCTAAAATAATCTATTTATTTAGTGCTATGACAATCAAACTTCCAAGAAACTATTTTACTGACCTATAAAAATAATGCAAAATTCATCTGGAAGAATAAAAGGTCAAGAATTTCAAGGGAACTAATGAAAAAAAAATTTAAAAATCAAATAAAGGTGTCCTAGATGCAGATCTAAAACTATATTATAAAACAGCGGTCATCAAAAACATTTGATACTGGCTAAGAAATAGACTAATCAATCAGTGGAGTAGGTTAGGTTCACAGGACAAAGTAGTCAATAATTATAGCAATCTAGTGTTTGACAAAACCAAAGACTCCAGCTTTTGGGATAAGAATTCATTATTTGACAAAAACTGCTGGGAAAATTGAAAACTATTATGGTAGAAACTAGGCATTGACCCACACTTAACACCATATACCAAGATAAGGTCAAAAAGATAAGTACATGGTCTAGACATAAAAAAATGAAATTATAAATAAATTAGAAGAACATAGGATAGTTTGCCTCTCAGACCTGTGGAAAAGCAAGGAATTTATGACCAAAGAAGAACTAAAGATTATTGATCACAAAATAGAAAATTTTGATTATATTAAATTTAAAAGTTTCTGTACAAACAAAACTAATGCAAACAAGATTAGAAGGGAAGTAATAAACTGGGAAAATATTTTTACATTCAAAGGTTCTGTTAAATGTCTCATTTCCAAAATAGAGGACTGACACAAATATATGAGAATTCAAGCCATTCCCCAATAGATAAATGGTCAAAAGATATGAACAGACAATTTTCAGATGAAGAAATTAAAACTATTTTTAATCATATTAAACGGTGATCAAAACACTATGAATCAGAAAAATGCAAATTATGACAGCTCTGAGATACCATTCACCTTTCAGATTGGGTAAAATCACAGGAAAAGATAATGCATAATGTTGGAGGGAATATGAAAAAACTGGGACACTGATATATTGCTGATAAAATTGTGAATGAATCCACCCATTCTTGGGAGCAATTTGCTCAAAAAGTTATCAAACTGTGCATACCCTTTGATCCAGCAGTGCTTGTACTGGAATTATATCCTAAAGAGATATTAAAGAAGGGAAAGGGACCCACATGCATGTGCAAAAAATTTTGTGGCAGCCCTCTTTGTAGAGGCAAGAAATTGGAAATTGAATGGATGTCCATCAGTTGGAAAATGGCTAGGTTAATTGTGGTACATGGATGTTATGGAATATTATTGTTCTGTAAGAAATGACCAGCAAGAGAAAAACAGAGATGCTTGGAGAGACTTACATGAACTGATGCTAAGTGAAATGAGCAGAACCAGGAGATCATTCAACAACTTCAACAACAATACTATATGAGTATCAATTCTGATGGAAGTGGCTATCTTCAACAATGAGAGGATCCAAATCAGTTGCAATTGACCAATAATGAACAGACCAGCTGCACCCAGCGAAGTAATACTGAGAATTGAGTGTGGATCACAACATAGCACTTACATTCCTTCTGTTATTGTTTGCTTTCATTTTTGTTTTTCTTCCCAGGTTATTTTTACAATCTTTCTGAATCCGATTTTTCTTGTGTAGCAAGACAACCGTATAAATATGTATACTTATATTGCATTTAACATATACTTTAACATATATAACAATTATGGGACTATCTGCAATGCAAGGGAGGGGATGGATGTAAGGAGGGGAACAGTTGGAACAAAAGGTTTTTCAAAGGTCTATGCTGAAAAATTACCCATGCCATGCGTTTTGTCAATAAAAAGCTATTTAAAAAATAATTTTGAGTGTTTTACTCAAAGTAAGCCTTTGATGTAGTGATCTTAGGATTCTTTTTCTATTTATACCTTCTCCTCAAGTTCTGTCACTCCAGAACAATTTTCTAGGATTCTTTACTGCATTATTGTGTCAAGATTTTCTATTTGTGCACATATTTTTGGCAATCCAATAATTCTTATTTTTTTTCTTCTTAATCTGTTTTGCAAATGTCATTTTTCTTATAAAATGTTTCACATTGGAACAGATTAGATACAAAGGACAAAAAAGGGTACATCTATAGCAATCTAATCTTTGACAAACCCAAAGATACCAACATTAGGGACAAAAATTCATTATTTGGAAGAAACTGTTGGGAAAACTGGAAATTAGTATGGCAGAAATTAGATATGGACCCACACTTAACACTATATACCAAGATAAGATCAAAATGGGTCCATGATTTAGGCATAAAGAATGAGATCATAAATAGATTAGAGGAACAGAGAATAGTCTACCTCTCAGACCTGTGGAGGAGGAAGGAATTTATGACCAGAGGAGAACTAGAGATCATTATTGATCACAAAATAGAAGAGTTTGATTACATCAAACTAAAAAGTTTCTGTACAAACAATACTAATGCAAACAAGATTAGAAGGGAAGTAACAAATTGGGAAAATATTTTTAAAAGTAAAGGTTCTGACAAAGATCTCATTTCCAAAATATATATAGAACTGACCCTGATTTATAGGAAACCAAACCATTCTCCAATTGATAAATGGTCAAGGGATATGAACAGACAATTCTCAGATGATGAAATTGAAACTATTTCCACTCATATGAAAAAGTGTTCCAAATCACTACTGATCAGAGAAATGCAAATTAAGACAACTCTGAGATACCACTATACACCTGTCAGATTGGCTAAAATGACAGGAACAAATAATGATGAATGTTGGAGGGGATGTGGGAAAACTGGGACACTAATACATTGCTGGTGGAGTTGTGAAAGAATCCAGCCATTCTGGAGAGCAATTTGGAACTATGCCCAAAAAGTTATCAAACTGTGCATACCCTTTGACCCAGCAGTACTACTACTGGGCTTATATCCCAAAGAAATACTAAAGAGCGGAAAGAGACCTGTATGTGCCAAAATGTTTGTGGCAGCTCTTTTTGTTGTAGCTAGAAACTGGAAGATGAATGGATGTCCATCAATTGGAGAGTGGCTGGGTAAATTGTGGTATATGAAGGTTATGGAATATTATTGCTCTGTAAGAAATGACCAGCAGGAGCAATACAGAGAGGCCTGGAGAGACTTAAATCAACTGTTGCTGAGTGAAATGAGCAGAACCAGAAGATCACTATACACTTCAACAACAATACTGTATGAGGATGTATTCTGATGGAAGTGGAAATCTTCAACATAAAGAAGATCCAACTCACTTTCAGTTGATCAATGATGGACAGAAATAACTGCACCCAGAGAAGGAACACTGGAAAGCGAATGTAAATTGTTAGCACTACTGTCTATCTACCCAGGTTACTTATACCTTCGGAAGCTAATAATTAATGTGTAACAAGAAAATGGTATTTACACACATATATTGTATCTAGGTTAAATTGTAACACATGTAAAATGTATGGGATTACCTGCCATAGGGGGGAGGGAGTGGAGGGAGGGAGGGGATAATTTGGAAAAATGAATTAAAAAAAAAAAAGAGCCTTTACTATTTCTACCTTGCTGCATTTAATTTTGAGATCCTTGTGTTCTAATATATGGTCAATTTTTGTATAGGTTCCATGACCTGCTAAGAAGAAAGTACACTCCTTTCTATCACCATTCAGTTTCCTGTAGGGTTCTGACTTTTGATCCAGTCTGCTATTCATCTCTGCTTAATGGGAGAGTTCATCCCATTCACATTTGCAGTTAAAATTACTAATTCTGTATTTTCTGACATCATATTATCCTCAGATTATGCTCTTTCCCTTGACCCCCTGAACTCCTTCCCCAGTATTAAACTTATGAGCCCCCTTGCATCAGGCAGCCCTCCCTCTTTACTATCTCTCTCTCCTCCCTTTAATCCCTTTCTCTTTCTTTTTCCCTTTCCTTATTACTCTTTTCCTTTTCCTTTTTCCTCTCCCCCTTTTTAATGAGGTAAGAGAGAATTTTCTGTAAAGCAATATATCAATTATTTTCTCTTTGAGCCAATTCTGATGAGAGTAAGATTCACACAATTTTCCTCCTCCTTTCTAACTTCCCTCAGATATGATAGGTTTCCTTTGCCTCTTTGTGAGATGTTGTTTCCCTGTTTTTATCTTCCCTTTTCCCTTTTTCTGACACTATCCCCTTTGCATTTCTACTTACCTTTTTTTGTTGTTGTTATATCAATAAATTCAGATTATACATGTAGTCTTAATGTATATTCACAACAGAAATACAGGTCTGAACAGTAACTTTTACCTTTTTCTACTTCTCTTGAGTCTTACGATTGGAGATCAATTTTTTTTGTTTAGATCTGTTTTTTTTTTTTTTTTTTTTTTTTCTTCTTAGCAACATGGAATTCATCTATTTCATTAAATGTCCATCTTTTTCCATGGAAGAAAATGCTAAACTTAGCTGGATAGTTTATTCTTGGCTGCATTTAAGTTCCTTTGACTTTTGAAATATCAGATTCCAGGCTCTTTGATCCTTTAATATAGAAGCACCAGATCTTGAGTGACCCTTATTGTGGCACCTTTGTACTTGAATTATTTTTTCCTGGCTGCTTGTAATATTTTTTTTCCTTAGTGTGAAAGTTCTGAAATTTGGCCACAATGTTCCCTGGAGTTTTTTTTTTTTTGTTTTTTTTTTTTTTTTTGGGGGGGGTTCTTTTTCAGATGGTGTTTGATTAATTCTTTCAATCCCTATTTTACCTTCTGGTTCTTTTACCTCTGGGCAGTTCTCTTTGATGATTTCCTATAAAATAGTACTTAGGCTCTTTTTCTCATCATACTTTTAGGGAAGTCCAATAATTCACAGATTGCCTCTCCTAGATCTATTTTTTAGGTATGTTATTTTGGCAAGTAGATAGTTGACATTTTTCTCCAGCTTTTCATTTTTTTGGTTTTCCTTGACTGATTCTTGGAGTCTCAATGAATCATTCATTTCTAATTGTTCAGTTCTGATTTTTAATGAGTTATTTTCTTCATTTTTTTTTACTTCTTTTTATATGTATCTGATTGAGTTTTTAATTGAGTTGTTTTGCTCTATGGACTTTTTTTCCATTTCACTAAATTTGTTTTTTAGTGAGTTATTTTCTTTTTCCAATTCACAAATCCTACTTTCTTGGGAATTCTTTATCTTTTCCAACTCACAGATCCTACTTTCCTATGATTTCTTTATGTTTTCCAATTCACATTTCAGGAAGTTGTTTACCTTTTCTAATTCACATGTCAGGACATTATTACTCTCTTGCATAGCTTCTCTTTCCTTTCCCTGTTTTTCTTCTAATTCTCTTTTTATATTTTTAATTGTCTTTTCTAGGAGAGCGTTATTTGGGGTATTGTCTGGAGTCTGTCTGTTGTTAGTCTCCTCAGGGTTGGAAACCCACTTTTTTCTGTATAGAAGCTATCAATCATTTTCTTCATTTTTTACTCATTTTTTAAAAAGCCTTCATGGTCTGCCTTCAGGGCAAGGAGGTTACCAGCTTTCTCTGCAGAGCATGGATGGGTTATATGGACAGTAACTGTCCTCTCAATGGGCTGCAATGAATGGCCGAGCTGCAGGAGGGCTCTGGGAAGAACTCCACACAGAAGTGAGTAGGCCTGGGTATCACTGGCTGGGCTGTGTAATGCCCTGTACAGAGCCCTGCTGTGAGGATTAGTGACCACCTTGGGGCTAGAGCTTAAGGAGCAAACGTATCACTGCCCCTCCCCCCCCAAACACCCTCTTTGAGTATTAATAGTTGTCCTATCCCTCAGTGCACCAGAAGTGGCTCTGCCTGGGGAGCGCAGTCAAGCTGGGGAAATTCCACTACCCCAAGTGGATCCCCTCACTGTGCAAATGAGAGGCTGCTCCGGCTGTGCCCCTGCTGTATATGACTGCCCCCAAACAAAAGCCCCTCACTGCAAAATGCCCCAAAGAGCTGTGTTATGGTCTGAGCTGAGTCACTTCTGCTTCTGGGTGGGCACAGCCAGATCTTCTCAGGTTCTGGCATCCCTCAGAGTATCCACTACCCTAGGCTCAACTTCTCTGCTGGTTCACTACTCCACCACTGAAGCAAAGCAATCAGACTATGACAGAGAGCTCTATGTCAACCATCCAACCACAGAGGCTACCCCACTCCCTTTTGTATCACTTCTCTGTGCTGGTCTACTCCCACCACCTCAGGTCAAACCTTTTCTGGTGATATTCCAGATTCTCTTCCACTGATAAGTTTTTGTACTTCCAATCTTCATGGGTTTTATCAGTCAAGAGCTATTTTTGAGTCTGAATTAAACAGTTGGTAGAAAGGGAATGAGATAGCTTAAAAAGTTCTGTGTAGCTTCTCCACCATCTTGGCTACCCCTGCTTTTTTTTACTTTACTTAAAGCATAGTTGATTCTGCTCCAGCCTTTTAACTTTACTCTGTATGTATTGCCCTTATTCAAGTGTGTTTCATATAAATAACATATTGTAGGATTGTGACTTTGAATCCAGTCTGCTTTATGCGGGAATTTACCCCATTCACATTTGTGGTTAAAATTACTAATTCTATATTAGTTGCCATCTTGTTAACCTCAGATTATGCTTTTCTATTTTCTTTATCCCTTTTCCCCCTCCCCAGTATTAAACTTGTGAGCACCACTTGCCTCACACAGCCCTCCCTCTTTAGGATCCCTCCCCCAATCTTAAAGTTCCTCCCCCTATTTTACACCTTTTCCTTACAATTTCTCTATTCCCTTCTATTTAGCTTACTCTTTTCCTTTTCACTTTTCCCCTCCAGTTTTCAATGATTGGAGAATTTTATCTGTAATTTGAATATGGCTAATATTTTTCTTTTTGAGTTAATTCTCATGTGAGTAAGATACACTCTATGTTCATGCCCCTCTTCTCTTTCTCTCAGATATAATAGATTTCCTTTGCCTATTCATGAGATGTAGTACCTCCACTTTTCTCTTTTTCTGATAAAATTTTCTTTACACCTCTATCCTTTTTTATATTATAATAGTGAACCCAAATTATACATGTATTCTTTATGTATAGTCATAACAGAAACATAGTTCCCAAGATTTCTTTTTATCTTTTTATGTTTCCCTTGAGTCCTATATTTGGAGATCCATCTTTATGTTTAGTACTTTTTTGTTTTTGTTTCTGTTTTTTGTTTGTTTGTTTGTTTGTTTTTGTTTTTGTTAGAAATTGATGGAATTCACCTATTTTGTATATTGTCTATTTTCTTCCTTTGGAAAAAATACTCATTTTGGCTGGGTAAGTTATTCTTGGTTGTATACTAATTTCCTTAGTCTTTTGGAATATCAAATTCCAGGCCCTCTGATCCTTTAGTGTGGATGCTGCTAGATCCTGAGTAATTTTTATTGTGGCTTCTCTGTATTTGAATTCATTTTTCTCCTAGCTGCTTGTATTATTTTTTCTGGGTTTGATAGTTTTGGAATTTAGCCACAATATTTCTTAGAGCTTTGATTTGGGGGTCTCTTTCAGATGGTGATTGATGAATTCTTTCAATGTCTATTTTACCTTCTGTTTCTATAACATCTGGGCAGTTTCTTTGATGATTTCCTGAAAAATAATATCTAGGTTCTTTTTTCATTGTGATTTTCAAGAAGTCCAATAATGCTCAGATTATCTCTTGTAGATATATTTTCCAGGTCTTTTGTTTTCCCAAGTAGATATTTAACATTTTTTTCTATTTTTCATTTTTTGGTTTTGCTTGCTTGATTCTTGGTTTCTGCTCAAGTCATTCATTTCCATTTGTTCAATTCTGGTTTTTAAGGAATTGTTTTCTTCATTTGCTTTTTTATTTCTTTTTGTAATTGTCCAATGGAGGTTTTAAATGAATTGTTTTGTTGTATGCATTTTTCCCATTTCCTCAATTTTATTTTTTTAGAAAGCTATTTTTTTTCCAGTTCACTAATTCTGTTTTTCTGGTATTTGATTCATTTCTCCACTCTATCTTTGACTTATCCATACTCTCTTGCAAAGCATCCCTTTCTTTTCCCAATTTTTCTTCTCACTCTCTTGTAAGAGCCTTTTAATTTCTTCCAGGAGACCCTTGTGTTGTGGGGACCAGATCATATTTTCCTTTGGAGATTCATGTAGTTTTTATTCTCCTCAAGGTTTGAGATCTGCTCTCTATCAACATAGAACCTATCTACAATTAGAGCATGCTTTACCTTTTTACTCATTTTGAAAAAAACAAACAAAAAACCTGATGTCTTTTTTAGGGCATTCTAATGTTACCAAGCTTCCTCTATAGACAACTGGAAGTAGCAGTGAAGCAGTAGTACAGTGATGGGTGTGCTGGGATCAGTGTCAACCATAGCATTAGTGTCTAAACTGCAATCACTGGTTGTGCACTGAGATAGTGCTGAAGTCCCTCCTAGTGCTGGATGGATGAGGTCAGGTCCCAAGAGATTGTAGGATTTAGGGGTTATAGTCTTTGCCCTTTAAGTTTACAGCTTCTCTGAAGATCTTCTGGCTTGCTGCCTAGCAAAGTAGTCACACTGTGCTAAAGTTCTCCCAGCAAATTTTCCACCAGATGAGATCACACCCCACCCCCTCCAGGCTGCTCAGCGTGAGCTGTCTTCTGCATTCTCACTGCCAATTTGCCTGACGCTGCAGCTGGTCTAATCATCCACACCCACGAGAAAAATAGACCTTTCTGGTGAATTTTGAGAATATCTTCTATTGGTAATGTGTTGCACTCCCAATATTCATGGGTTTTGACAGTCAAGCACTAATTCCAAGATCTTTTATAAAAGAAGTCTGAGGTTAAGGAAGAGCTTAGGTAGATATGTATATTTTCTCCAGTATCTTGTATTCTCCAGTATCCAGTATTCATTCTTTAGGATGAGATTATTTAGTTTCCAATTGCTTTTTAGACTAATTTCCCCTGACTTTTTATTGAATGTAGTTTTTATTGCATCCTTATCTGAAAAGAATGCATTTACTATTTCTGATTTTCTGTATTTGATTTTGAGGCCTTTATGTCCTAATATATGGTCAGTTTTTTAAAAGGTTCCATGAACTGCCAAGAAGAAAGTAACTTGTTGTCTCCATTAAGTTTTGTCCAAAGATCTATCATACTTAACTTTTTAAATTTCCAATTAGCGAATTAGAAAAAGAAACTAAAGAGGTTCTATGTACCTCTTTAACTTCTTCTTATTTATTTTGTGGCTTGATTTATCTAATTCTGACAATGCAAGTTTGAGATTTCCCACTATTATCTTTTTTGCTTTCTAGTCCTTCTTGAAGCTCTCTTAAATTGTACTTGAGGAATTTAGATACTATACCACTTGGTGCATATATGTTAAGTATTGACATTTTTTTTTTATTATTTATGGTACCTTTAGCAAGATGTAGTCTCCTTCCATATCTCTTTTAATTAGATCATTTCTTGCTTTTCCTTGATCTGAGATCAGGATGGCTATCTCTGTATTTTGGACTTTGCCTAAAGCATAATAGATTCTGCTCCAGCTTTTTACCTTTACTCTGTATATATCACCTTGGTTCAAGTATGTTTCTGGTTTGCAATATATTGTGGGATTCTGGCTTTCAATCCAGTCTGCTACCCACCTCTGCTTTATCAGGGAGTTTAACCCACTCACATTTATGGTTAAAATTACTAATTCTGTGGGGCAGCTAGGTGGCACAGTAGATAGAGCACCAGCCTTGAATTCAGGAGGACCCAAGTTCAAATCTGGTCTCAGACACTTAACACTTCCTAGCTGTGTCACCCTGGGCAAGTCACTTAACCCCAGCCTCAGGGGGGAAAAATACTAATTCTGTATTTCTTGCCATCTTGGTAAACCCAGATTATGCTTTTTTCTTTCTTTTTTCCTCTTACCCATCTCCCAGTGTTAAACTTATGATCACCACTTGCCTCACATAGCCCTCCCTCCCTCTTTAGGATCCCTCTCTTAGAGTCCCTTCCCTTTTCTTAAAGCTTACACTTTTAATTTCTGTATTCCCTTCTATTTATCCTACTCCTTCCCTTATCACTTTTTTCCTCCCACTTTTCAATGAGATGGGAGAAGTCTCTCTATAAACCAAATATGTCTAATATTTTCTCCTTGAGCCAAATCTGATGAGAGTGAGAATCACACAATACTCATCCCCCTCCCTTCTTTCCCTCGGATATAATAGGTTTCCTTTGCCTCTTTGTGAGATATAGTTTCCCTCTTTTGACCTCCACTTTTCCCTTTTTATTGTACAATCTCCATTCCTTTTATTTATTATAACAATAAAATCAAATTTTGCATGTACTCTCTCTATATATACCTATAACAGAAATACAGTTGTCAAGAGTTGTTTTTGCCTTTTCAAGCTTCTCTTGAGTTTTATATTTGTTGCTCACATTGTTTTGTTTAGCTGTGGTTTTTCATCAAAAATAAATGAAATTCACCTGTATGATTGAATGCCCATTTTCTTTCCTGAAAGAAAATGCTCAGTTTAGATGTTTTTTGTTATTATTATTATTATTATTATTATTATTATTATTATTATTATTATTATTAGCTGCATTCCAAGTTCCTTTGCCTTTTGGAATGTCAGATTCCAGGCCCTTTGATCTTTTAATAGATCTAATATTAAAAGGGAAAACTTGGGGAAAATAGTGAATGTTTTTGATAACTGCTTTATTTCTAAATCTTTGCTAGATATTGAGTAATTTTTATTGTAGCTCTTCAGTATTTGAATTGTGCTTTTTTTCTGGCTGTTTGTAATATTTTTTCCTTGGTCTAATAGTTCTGAAATTTGGCCACAATATTCCTTGGAGTTTTCATTTTAATTTTGGGGTGTCTTTCAAGTGGTGTTCAATGAATTGTTTTAATGGCTATTTTACCTTCTGACTCTATGACATCTGGACAGTTCTCTTTGATGATTTCCTGGAAATTAGTGTATAGGCTCTTTTTTCATCATGATTTGCAGGGAGTCCAATAATTTTTAGATAATCTCTCCTAGATCTATTTTCCAGGTTCATTGTTTACCAAGTAGGGATTTAACATTTTTTTCTATTTTTTAATCATGTTTTGGTTTTGCTTGACTGATTCTTGATTTCTCATCCAGTCATTTGATATTTTATATAGTATATGTAGTCAAAAGCATTTGTTATTAGCTATGAAATAGAGTGAAATAGGTTGTATACACATTACACAAAAATCAATGACTATAATAATCTATTATTTGATAAATTCCTCAATTTCTGCTTTTCTGATAAGTACTCACTATTTCACAAAAAAGTGTTTGGCCAACTGGAAAATAATATGTCAGAAACATTCCATAAATGTGCATCTCACACCCAAATAAGGTAAAAATATGTACATGATTTGGGCATAAAGGGTGATACCACAGGCACATTTGGAGAGCAAGGTATAAATTATTTATCAGATCTTTGGAGAAGGAAGAAATTTATGAGCAAAGAAGAACTAGAGAATATTATGAAAGGCAAAATGGACAACTTTGTTTATACTGAATTAAAAAGTTTTTACTTAAACAAAACCAATAGATCTAATATTAAAAGGGAAAACTTGGGGGGGAATAGTCAATGTTTTTGATAACTGCTTTATTTCTAAAATATATAAAAGAACTGAGTGAAATTTATAAGAAGTCATTCCCCAATTGATAAATAGTTAAAGGATATCAACAAACAATTTTAAGATGAAGAAATTAATGCTATCTATGCTCAGATTTAAAAAAAAACCCTCTAAATCAGTATTGATTAGAGAAATACCAATTAAAACAACTCTGAGATATTACATCACATCCCTCAGATTTATTAAAATTACTACATCACATCCCTCAGATTGGTTAAAATGCCAGGAAAAGACAAGATAAATCTTATAGAAGATGTGAGAAAACTGAGACAATATTGTATTGTTGGTGGAGTTATGAAATGATTCAATCATTCTAAAGAGCAATTTGGAACTATGTTCAAAGTGCTATCAAACTATACATAACTCTATGACTTAGCAGTTCGACGACTGGGTCTTTATCCCAAGGAAATCATAATGGAGGAAACACTATTTATTTTTTTATAGCAGTTCTTTTTGTGGTAGTAAAGAATTGGAAAAATTCATCATTTGGGGAATGGCTGAATAAGCTGAGGTATATGAAGGTAAAGGGATATTACTGTTCTATTAAAAATGAAGAAAAAGATAAATTTAGAAAGGCCAGGAAAGACTTGCATAAACTGATGCTGAGTGAAACAAACAGAATCAGAAATACATTGTTCACAGTAACAATAAGATTGCAAAATGCTCAAATATGAAAAACTTGGTTCTTCTCAATGGTTCAGGGTACCAAGGCAATTCCAAAAAAAAGCTTTTTATGGAAAATGCCATTTGCATCCAAAAGAGAAGTATGGAAATTGAAAGTAAATCAATACATCCCATGCTTACTTTTTTTTTTCCTCTCCTCTGACTTTTCCCCTTTTGTTTTGTTTTTTCTCTCTGAACATGATTCATAAAATAATGTTTATTTAAAACTTTGTAAATATATATGTATATATAAAACTAGAAAAAACAATAAAGAATAAAGGGCTACTACAAATATTTTATGCATATGGTTCATTTTACCTTTTTTATGATTTTTTTGAAGCTCCCTAGTTTCAAATGTCTTTAGTCCTTAGTAATATGCCTAGTCTGTCACTGAACACTCATTATTATAAAATAATTTATAGTTATAGATTATATATGCTACAATGTTTCCACAGAGCAATATTCTGAATCTGCATGCACTGTGGAATGCGAAAGAAGCAAGCATCCTATTGAAATATGCAAATGGTACCCAAGGCTTCCTTACATGTCCTTAAAACAATCTGTTTCCTTTCTAAAAAGCTATCACTTCTCAAAGCAAAGTGCTCTATAAAATTCTATTAGGTGACTGATTGTCTATAAAGTATGTGCATGGTGTCCTGTGGGAACTCTTACCCTAAGCAAAATTTTAGTAGCAATGTCAGCTATTAAAATGCAATTAAATCTTTCTAGAAGGTAAAGAGATAACAATGCAAATACATATACCTACCTGGGAATGTCCCATGGAGTTATAACTTAAAACAGGACCTGATGTAGGCAAAATTGCTGTAAGGTGATTTTTTTTTTTTTTTTGTTATCTATGTGTCCTTTTGCTTCAGCTACCTTTTATCTACATAAGGCCTCCTAAATTCCTATAATATCATGAATTTCCTCCAACTTTCTCCATTAAATATTAACCTATTTTATATACTATAATAATGAATACTTGCATTTCTATATCACTTTATATTTACAAAGCACTCATTTATTAAAAAAATAAACTTCTGAGAAACAAGTACTCTCAGCGTTAGGATATCCAGTTTATTACATGTGATAAAAAAGACTATTATAGTTCTCATACAGCTCTGTATCTGAAGTAGGACTGAAATAAACTTTTTACCCTTTTTAAAAATTTTTTTTAATTTATAATTATAGTTTTGACAGTATATATGCATAAGTAATTTTTATAACATTATCCCTTGTATTCATTTTTCCAAATTTTCCCCTACCTCCCTCTACTCACTCCCCTAGATGACAGACAATCCCATACATTTTACATGTGTTACAGTATAACCTAGATACAAGGTATGTGTGTGAATCCAATTTTCTTGTTGCTCATTAAGTATTAGATTCCGACGGTGTAAGTAACCTGGGTAGATAGACAGTAGTGCTAACAATTTACATTCACTTCCCAGTGTTCCTTCTCTGGGTGTAGTTGTTTCTGTCTATCATTGATCAACTGGAAGTGAGTTGGATCTTCTTTATATTGAAGATATTCACTTCCATCAGAATATATCTTCATACAGTATTGTTGTTGAAGTACATAGTGATCTTCTGGTTCTGATCATTTCACTTAGCATCAGTTCATGTAAGTCTCTCCAAACCTTTCTGAATTCATCCTGCTGGTCATTTCTTACAGAGCAATAATATTCCATAACCTTCATGTGCCATAATTTACCCAACCATTCTCCAATAGATGGACTTCCATTCATCTTCCAGTTTCTAGCCACTAAAAAAAGGGCTGCCACAAACATTTTGGCATATACAGGTCCCATTCTCTCCTTAATATTTCTTTGGGATATAAGCCCAATAGCAGCACTGCTGGATCAAAGGTTATGCACAGTTTGATAACTTTTTGGGCATAGTTCCAAATTGCTCTCCAGAATGGCTGGATTCCTTCGCAACTTCACCAACAATGTATTAGTGTCCGAGTTTTCCCACATCCCCTCCAACATTCATCATTATTTGTTCCTGTCATCTTAGCCAATCTGACAAGTGTGTAATCTTATCTCACAGTTGCTTAATTTGCATTTTTCTGATCAATAATGATTTGGAACACTCTTTCATATGAGTGGATATAATTTCAATATCATCATCTGAGAATTGTCTGTTCATATCGTTTGACCATTTAACAATTGGAGAATGGTTTGATTTCTTATAAATTAGGGTCAATTCTCTATATATTTTGAAAATGAGACCTTTATCAGAACCTTTCCCTGTAAAAATATTTTCCCAATTTGTTACTTCCCTTCTATTCTTGTTTGCATTAATATTGTTTGAAAAGAAACATTTTAGTTTGATGTAATCAAAATCGTCTATTTTGTGAACAATAATGATCTCTAGTTCTCCTCTGGTCATAAATTCCTTCCTGCTCCACAGGTCTTCAAGGTAGACTATTCTCTGTTCCTTTAATCTATTTATGATCTCATTCTTTATGCATAAATCATGGACCCATTTTGATCTTATCTTGGTATATGGTGTTAAGTGTGGATCCATATCTAATTTCTGCCATACTAATTTCCAGTTTTCCCAACAATTTTTTTCAAATAATGAATTTTTATCCCATATGTTGGTATCTTTGGGTTTGTCAAAGACTAGATTGCTATAGATGTACCCTTTTTTGTCCTTTGTTTCTAATCTGTTCCACTGATAGACTTGTCTATTTCTTTGCCAATGCCAATTGGTTTTGGTGACTGCTGCTATATAATATAGCTTTAGATCAGATACACTTAGACCATCTTCCTCTGACTTTTTTTTTCATTAGTTCCCTTGCAATTCTCGACCTTTTATTCTTCAATATGAATTTTGTCATTATTTTTTCTAGGTCATTGAAATAGTTTCTTGGGAGTCTGATTGGTATAGCACAAAATGAATAGATTAGTTTGGGGAGCATTGTCATCTTTATTGTATTCGCTCGGCCTATCCAAGAACACTGAATGTCTTTGCAATTATTTAAATCTGACTTTATTTTTGTGGCAAGTGTTTTGTAATTTTGCTCATATAATTCCTGACTTTTCTTTGGTAGATGGATTCGCACATATTTTATAATCTCAACATTTGTTTGGAATGGAATTTCTCTTTGTATCTCTTGCTCTTGAATTTTGTTGGTGATGTATAAAAATGCTAAGGATTTCTGTGGATTTATTTTGTATCCAGCAACTTTGCTAAAATTGTGAATTATTTCTAATAACTTTTTTATTAGAATTTTTGGGGACCTCTAAGTATACCATCATATCATCTGCAAAGAGTGACAGTTTGATTTCCCCATTACTTACTGTTATTCATTTAATCTCTTTCTTGACTCTTATTGCCGAGGCTAGCATTTCTAATACAATATTGAATAGTAATGGTGATAGGGGGCAACCTTGTTTCACTCCTGATCTTACTGGGAAAAGTTCCAGTTAATCTCTATTACATGTTATACTTACTGACAGTCCTAAATATATGCTCCTGATTATTCTAAGGAAAAGTCCAATCATTCCTATACTGTCAAGCATTTTTAGTAGGAATGGATATTGGATTTTATCAAATGCTTTTTCTGCATCTATTGAGATGACCATATGGTTTTTATTAATTTGATTATTAATATGGTCAATTATACTAATAGTTTTCCTAATATTAAACCAGCCCTGCATTCCTGGTATAAATCCTACTTGATCATAGTGTATTATCCTGGGGATGATTTTCTGAAGTCTTTTTGTCAATGTTTTATTTAAGATTTTAGCATCAATATTCATTAAGGAAATTGGTCTATAGTTTTCTTTCTCAGTTTTCAGTCTACCTGGTTCAGAAATCAGTACCATGTCTGTGTCATAAAAGGAGTTTGTTGGGACTCCTTAATCCCCTATTTTTTGAAATAGTTTACATAACATTGGGGCTAATTGTTCTTTAAATGTTTGGTAGAATTCACATGTAAATCCATTTGGGCCTGGGGATTTTTTTCCTGGGGAGTTGATTAATAGCCTGTTCTATTTGTTTTTCTGAAATGGTACTATTTAAGCAATTTATCTCCTCCTCTGTAAATCTAGGAAGCCTATATTTTGGGAGGTAGTCATCCATTTCACTTAAGTAATCAATTGTATTGGGATAAAGTTGGGCAAAGTAACTCCTTATTATTTCTCTAATTTCCTCTTCATTGGTAGAAAGATCCCCCTTTTCATTTGTAAGACTAACAATTTGATTTTTCCTCTTTCCTTTTTCTGATCAGATTTACCAAAGGTTTATCTATTTTACTGGCTTTTTCATAAAACCACCTCTTGGTTTTATTTATTAATTCAATAGTTTTTTACTTTCAATATTATTGATTTCTCCTTTTAATTTTTGTATTTCAAGTTTAATTTTTGGTTGGGGTTTTTAATTTGGTCTTTTTCTAGCTTTTAAATTTGCAGGACCAATTCATTAATCTTCTCTTTCTCTATTTTTTTCAAATAAGCCTCTAAAGATGTAAAATTTCCCCTTATTACCGCTTTAGCTGCATCCCACAGATTTTGGTATGATGTCTCATCATTGTCATTATCTTGGGTGAAATTATTAATTGTTTCTTTAATTTGCTGTTTCACCTAGCCATTCTTTATGATTATATTATTCAGTTTCCATTTACTTTTTGGTCTATTTACCCCTAACTTCTTATTGAATATAATTTTTATTGCACTGTGATCTGAGAAGAAGGCATTTACAATTTCTGCCTTCCTGCATTTAATTTTGATATCTTTATATCCTAATATATGGTCAATTTTTTTATAAGTTCCATGAACTGCTGAGAAGGAATTATATTCCTTTTTATCACCATTCAGTTTTCTCCAAAGTTCTATCATACCTAGTTTTTTCTAATGTTCTATTTACCTTTTTAATTTCTTTCTTATTTGTTTTGTGGTTTGATTTATCTAGTATTCAGAGTACAAGGTTGAGATCTCCCACTATTATAGTTTTGCTATCTATTTCTTCTTGCAACTCTCTTAACTTTTCCTTTAGGAAGTTAGATGCTATACCACTTGGTTCATATATGTTTAGTATTCATATGGCTTCACTGTTTATGATACTTTTTTAGCAGAATATAGTTTCCTTCCTTATCTCTTTTAATTAGATCAATTTCTGCTTTTGCTTGATCTGAGATAAGGATGGCAACCCCTGCTTATTTGGCTTTACCTGAAGCATAATCAATTCTGCTCCAACCTTTTACCTTTACTCTGTATGTATCTCCCTGCTTTAAGTGTGTTTCCTGAAAACAACATATTGTAAGGTTCTCACTTTTGATCCAGTCTACTATCCATTTCTGTTTGATGGGAGAGGTCATCCCATTCACATTTACAGTTAAAATTACTGATTCTGTATTTACTGCCATCATATTATCCCCAGATTATGCTTTTCCCCCTTTATTTCCCCTGAACCCCTTCCTCAATATTTAATTTATAGAGCCCACTTGTGATGCGCAGCCCTCCCTTTTTAGTATCCCTCCCCCCTCCTTTTAAGTCCCTTCCCTTTTCTTGTTCCCTTCCCTTATTCCCCTTTTTCTTTTCCCTTTTCCCTTTTCCCCTTTTAATGAGGTGAGAGAGAATTCTCTGAAAAACATATATGTCAATTATTTACTCTTTGAGCTTATTCTGAAGGGAGTAAGATTCACACAATATTTATCCCCCTCTCTAAATTCCCTCAGATGTGGTAGATTTTCTATGCCTGTTCCTGGGATGTATTTTCCCTCTTTTTATCTCTCTTTTCCCTTTTTCTGATACTATTCCATTCCCTTAACTACTTCCTTTTTTATGTTATATCTGTAAAATCAAATTATTTGTGTGGACTTTCTGTATATCCACAACAGAGATACAGTTCTCCAGAGTTCTTTTTACCTTTTTCTGCTTCTCTAGAGTTTTGTGGATCAAATTTTTTGTTGAAGTCTGGTTTTTTTCTTAGAAACCAATGGAATTCCTCTGTTTCCTTAAACACCCCTCTTCTGCCATGGAAGAAAATACTAACCTTAGATGGGTAGTTTATTATTGGTTGTAATATTTGATCTTTTGCATTTCAGAATATCTGGTTCCCAGCCCTTCGATCTTTTAATGTGGAGGCAGCCATATCTTGAGTGACTCTTATTGTGGCACCTCAATATTTGAATTGTTTTTTCTAGCTGCTTGCAATATTTTTCCTTTGTTTGGTAATTCTGCAGCTTAGCCACAATGTTCCATGGAGTTCTTTTTTTAGGGTCTTTTCCAGAAGGTGTTCAATGAATTCTTTCAATGACTATTTTCCCTTCTGTTTCTATTATCTCTAGACACTCTTTGATGTTTTCCTGTAAAATAGAATCTAGGCTCCTTTTTCGGTCATAGTTTTCAGGAAGTCCAATTATCCTCAGATTATCTCTCCTAGATCTATTTCCCAGGTCTATAGATTTTTCCAGTAAGTATTTGATGTTATTCTCCAGCTTTTCTTTTCTTTCTTTTTTTTTTTTTTTTTTTTTTTTGGTTCGTTTTGTTTGACTGATTCTTGGGTTCTCAATGAATCATTCATTTCTATTTGTTCTGTCCTGATTTTTAATGAATTATTTTCTTCATTCACCTTTTTTAGTTCTTTTTGTATATGCCCAATTGATTTTTTAAATGAATTATTTTGCTCTAATAATTTTTTTCCATTTCCCTAATTTTTAAGTGAGTTATTTTCTTTTTCCAATTCAGAAATCCTACTTTCTTGAGACTTTTTTTTATCTTTTCCAATTCATAAATCCTACTTTCCTGTGATTTTTTAACCTTTTCTAATTCACAGATTTTGTTTCCCTGAATCTCCTGTGAATTCTTTATTTTTTCCAACTCAAATTTCTGAACATTGTTATTCTCTATCATAGCTTTTCTTTCCTTTCCCCATTTTTCTTTAACCTCTCTTAACTTTTTAATAGTCTCTTCTAGGAGAGAGTTATGTGATGGGGGGCAGGTATTGTTCCCCTTTAGGCTGTTATCTGCTGATTCTATGCTTTTGACTTTCTCAAGGCTGGATAACTGCTCTTTCTCTGTGTAGAAGGTTTCAATAATTCTCTTCAGCTTCTTACTCATTGTTAAAAATCTGTTGGGATCTGCCCTTGGGTTAAGAAGTTTATTTATTCATTTATTTACCAGCTTCCTCCCAGACCTGATGGATGCAGCAGGTCCTGTGCCTAAGCTAAGAGAGAGCTCTGGGAGAGAATTCCCCTCCCCCCTCCCCGGAAATGCCTCAGAGGTAGTTAGCACTGCTGCAGCTTTGCAGAGTGCCAAGGGACAGACCCCACTCTGTGGCCTAGAGACTGCCCTGAGGTTTAAGGCTGTCCAGTGAAGTCACAAACCCCAGCCAATGCGTCCCGTGGGGCATGGATATCAGCAGCTGATGTGAAAATCCCCTGCACTGAAACTCGAAGTGTCTGCCTGGAAACTGAAGTCCCTATTTCAAAGGTTCCACTTCTCTGGGTATTCTTCAGTTGCTAGAATTCCACTGCCTCAGGCTGAGCCCGGCACTATGTGGATTATATGTTGCCTCAATCTGTGTCCCAGCTGTTCAGGCTCTTAACTACCCCAAGGAGAAGGTGGCTTCACATCAGTGCCAACATCTATTAGGGCACTTCCAGATTGCGGTGGATTAAGAATATGGCTTTATATTTTAAACTGGCTTGATTTCTCTTCTGAACTGCTGTTTTATAAGCAGAGAAGAGCTAACAGCCTGTGTCTGATTTCTCTATCTCAGTGGCTTCTCTGATCCCAGAGTTCTCCCCAGCCCAATCGGCACAGTGTGTTCTTACCTAACCTTGTCTGTGCTGGCCTTTTTTTTTTTTTTTTTTTTTTTACTCCCTTTTGGAACTGACCTTTTCTGTTGAAATTCCAGATTCTCTTCAGCTGGTAAGTTGTGCTTCTTATCCTTGTGGTTTTTATCAGTCCAGCATTATTTTTGAAGCTGATTTAACTAATTGTTAATGAGGGAGGAAGGGAGTTTACAAATTCACATGTATCTTCTCTACCATCTTGGCTTCACCCTTGAAATCAAAATTTTATCCCACTAATATACTTCTGTCTCACTTCCTGAAAGAAAACATTGATAAAAGTATCTATTCCCACCCATATAAGTATTTAATTTAGTTCATCATCATTTGCCTATTATGTGTACTATGCTTTATACTGCATATGCCAAAAAGAAAATAATCTCTCACCCCCAGCAGATTATATTCTAAGAGATAAAAACAAAGTATATAGGTACAGAAACTCAAAATGGCTTGAAATTAGAGGAGAGTACTAAAAATTGGAGAAATAAGGAAAAGCCTTGAGTAGGAATAATCACTTGAGCCAATATCTGAAAAGACATAGGGATTTCAAAGGAAAGAAGTAAAGAGAGCATAGTAAATAATGGGAGAAGTTATTTGGAAACCTGGAGATTAGAAGTAGAATGTTGTTTAAAGAGAGTGCAATATAGATAATTGATTAGAAGTTAGAATGCATGAGAAGGAAAATCTGTTCCTTCTATGTTCAATCTATCTGGAAAAGTAGGTTAAAAAAATGTAAAGGGTTTTAAATGACCAACTTTTTTTTTTCACATTTTATGTATTTTATTCTAGATATTCCTAAGGAGACACTGACACTCTTATACTTTATTCAATTATTTACTATAACAATTAATATTGCTGCTGCTGCTGCTGTTGCTATTACTGTTACACTATTATTAATAATAGTAGCATTAATAGAATGTCATCTATATGCCTGGAACTGTGCTAAGGGCTTTATAAATATTACTTTATTTATTCCTTACAATAACCTTGGAAAGTAGTTATTATGCCAATTTTACTGATGAAAAATTAAGGAAAATAGAAGTCAGTGATTCTAGATCACACAATGAGCTAAGTATATAAGAACAAATTTAAATTCAGATCTTCCTGACTTCAACTTTTACTTATTCTATGAGCTACAATAATGATAACTCATATATCTAGATCACTTTATACTTAGAAATTATTTACAAAAAACATGAGAATCAGGTTCTCTCAGGGAAACGGAAAGAAGTAAAATAAGTATTTATGTGGTGTTATCTATATAGCAGCCACCTAACTAAGCATTTAATAAATATTTTCTCATTTGATGCATATGGTAAACTTATATATTAAATACTGCTATTATTTCATTTTCCAGTTGAGCAGAGGCAAAAAATATTAAATTATTTTCCTAGTGTCACACAAATAGAAAATGTTTTAATTCAGGTCTCTTAGACTGGAGGTCCAGCATTTTATCAACTGAGCACCCTAACTGTATCTCATCCACCAATGTCATTTCCTCCTATTAATCTATTAATTACCAATGAATTAATACATTATCCAGAACATATTTTTATTATATTTATGGAGTGTTCAATGAGTTATCCTAAAATTAGAAGTAGAATTGTAGGTATTATAAACAACATGGTAATAAGGGAGATGTTTTCTAGCAGAAGGAGTCATCTATTATCACTTACCATAATATAAAGCAGTTTTTAGTTGGTTCTAAGTATATAGTTTGAAAAGTTCCTTTGGACACTTAGAAGCACTCCAAATTCTTTCTCAAATGCTAGTGTTATA
This sequence comes from Sminthopsis crassicaudata, assembly GCF_048593235.1. NCBI lineage: Eukaryota > Metazoa > Chordata > Mammalia > Dasyuromorphia > Dasyuridae > Sminthopsis > Sminthopsis crassicaudata. Next base: position 538,538,594 of record NC_133617.1, read on the forward strand.
AAAGTAATGTGTATTTCTAATGTTTGCTCTGGGAATTGACTCATAAAAATCTGACACATAAATGTTCCCTTTAACAAGGACATTTGGATAAAGTAGCAATTTAGCACTTTCCTTTTAATTTCTCTCTCTCCAGTTAATAATAGAGTTACTTTCAGATACATAGATAAAGAGAGAGGATTGATAGAACATTGGAGTTGTTACTATGAGTCAAGTACTATGTTAGAATGAAATAAAATGCAAGAAAGAAAAATAATATTTTTCCTCAAGAAATTTACATGCTAAAAGGAAAAGACACACAATCTTAAAGGGGTGTTTAGAAAGGGGAGTTTAGAAAGGGTAGGATATAAAATAAGCAGATCAACATATAGAACTGGTCAAAAAGTGGCCTGGAAGTATATGTCCTATCAAAATAAGGCATATATTCATCTATCCAAATGCAAGGAAAGTAGAAATGGAATCAAAGGTTTTGAGTAAGGGGATAGCTAGAATATAATAGCATAACAAATATATGGTTAGTTTCAACTTTTTTTTTTCTTTTCCTTCAGTGAGAGTTAAGTTTTACCCAGGAATGTGTACTTCTTATTTTTAATAATATTAAAGCATTAAATGAACTCCAGGAGAAAAAAAAATAGCTCATGTGAATGATAAAGCTATAGCTACAATGTAGTTTCCATCAGTAAGATTACCCTTATGAATGAACAAAGTATACATTATTTAATGAGATTTGAGAGTTTCGAGAAAGGTCCTTTTGCTACCATCTCCCACCAACATGTTTCTTATTTGCTATCCAATGTGTAATATCGCATTATTAGAAATTTGATTTATTTGAGTGTTATGGATTTACTTGAGGGGGTGTTTCAGGATCTTTTATACAAGTAAGGAGGAGGTAAATCCAAGGTGGTGTGATAGAAGGAGAATTCAAGCTAAAGACTCCTAATATTCCCACAAAAAACTTCAAAATAATTCATGAAAATGAATTCTGAAATATCATAGACAACAAAAGGCTAGGGTTAGATATGTTTCTATTTTTATAAAGCTTGAAAGGTCATAAAAAGAGTTCCTTCACATTAGTGTGGGGACTGGCTCAAAATAAAGTGTAGCCACAACACTAGCAATAGAACTGGGGGCAGCTGAGGGAGAATGATAGTAGCAGAAACAGTTTTGGGAGTTTTCATTTATTAGAGATGAGAGAATCAGACAACTTATCAGAAAGAGGTTCTAAGAACTCCATGATACTACTGATGAAAGGATGGGGCAACACTTAGCCAGTCCATTGCCCATCAGGAAGTTCTTGGCTGCACTTCCAAAGTTTCATGGACATAAGGATCTTTATCTTATTTTAAGAGCAGAGAAGAATCTAGCATTTGTGGTGACAAGGAAGCAAAGCCCTTGTAAGTACTACAGTACAGACAAGAAAGCAGTAACCAAAATTATCCTTGGAATACAATAGAATTACCTATGAAAATGGCAGAGTAAAACTCCTTAAATTTTGGAACACTCACATATCCCTGTCCCTTCATGAGTAGTAATTGATTTTAATATAAAGTTCAAATGCAAGACATAAGCTGGAATAATGAATTAACAATACTAGAAAAATTGATTATAAAAATTACATTGGTAAAAGAGAAGCTCAAGGTACAATTTCAGAAAGCAACAATTATAAAGTCATCTACAACGAAATGCTCAAAGAAAAATATAGATTAAAGAAAAGTCTAACAAGAATAGCTGGAAGAGCTAAAGAAAGCAGTTAAAAAGAGTAAATATATAAAAAATAAGAGTGGTAAAAGGAAAACCAAGTAAAGAAATGAGAACCAGAAAGACATGAGAGAGACAGAGAGATAGATAGAAAAGGAGAGAGAGAGACAGAGACAGAGAGAGAGAGAGAAAGAGAAAGAAAGAGAGAGAAGAAAAATAATTATTAGATTGAAAAATGAGGCATAAAACCTCACTGAAGAAAATAACTTCCTAAAAATTAGATGTGAACAAGTGGGAGCTATTGAGTCCAAGAAACATTAAAAACAATAAAACAAATAAAAAGGAATGGAAAAAATAAAGGAAAATGTGAAATCTCTTTTTGGAGAAATAATTTAAGAACAAAAATTAATTATTTGAAATCAATAATCAAAAAATATTTAATCATAATGTTTCAAGACATTTTGAAGTAGAATTGTTCTGATCTCTCAGAAACAGTTAAAAGTAGAAATTGAAAATATCCACTAACCACCTAAAAATGAACCTAAAATGAAAACTCCCAGAAATATTAAGGCAAAATTCCAGAGCTCTTTCATCAAAGAGAAAATACTAGAGTAATTCAACAGAAATTATTTAAATATCATGGAGTAAGAGTTAGAACACAGCAGATACTAAGTTAAAAGAGCTGAGGGCTTGACAAATGATCTAGGATTATATTGAAAAATAACCTACTAGGAAAAAGTGTAGTGGAAAAGTGGATATTTAATGAATAGATGATTTTCAAGCTTTTTTAATGGGTATACCAAGGCTGAATAAAACACAAGACTCTAATGAAGAATAAAAAAGTAAATGAGAGAAATCATAAGGTATTTAATAAGGTTAAGCTGTTTAAATTATTTTTTGGGAAAATAATGTGTGTAATTTCCAAGACTTTTACCTTTATTATGAAATTAGTTCATTGGAAAAATTGAGGTAATTCTAAAAGAACATATTTCTGTCTTCTCTTGCCTAATTCACACCTCCCAGATATCATCTGCCAATGTCTCCCACTTAATAAATGTACCATTAACTGTGAGTGTGCCACAGTGTTCTGTTCTCATAACTCTTCTTCCTGCTCTTACGTTTGATCTTATCAGATCCCATGGTTTCAATTGTCATAGCTCTCAAATAATTTGTATATTAACCTCTTTGCTGGCATCTAGTGCTTTTAAAATTTTAATTTATTGAATAAAACAAACATTTCATAACATAGCATAATAAAAACGTGATTGCACATGAAACTGTAAATCTTATTTACAATTTGTGATAGAAAGCACATGGTATCTGTGAGCAAGTTACAATATATAACTATAACTAATTACAAATAACAGGAGTAAAAGATTTCCACAGTGAATTGTTTGAAAAAAAAGAAGTGAGCACATACCAAGAAATCAAGATGACTTTTAATGCCCCAGTGTCTAAAGAAAGCGAGGAAGGCCTTCAGCATGGTGGGAGGACTCATCTGTGGCCCACTAATAAAAGGAAATAGATAAATCACACATTGGACAATCAAGGGGAGATTTGCATTATTTGAAGGGATTCTTGGATCATTAAGAACCCAAATTAATCTGAATCCAGTTTTGTTCATTTAAAACTACAAAGATCAATTAGATATATGTATAATCCATAAGAAATTATATTTTCAGGCATAATTAATGTAAAAAGCAGCCACATGAAAATTTATTGATTTTCTATGTGAAATTAATCTAGCAAATACACATCCTCTAAATTTTTCAGGACCAAATTTCAAATTCTGATAGTTGTTTCAATAACAACTCTTTTTAAGGCTATTTATTGCATGGTGAATTTCATTATTACTCTGATTTCCATAATGACAGAATATTTGAATAATGAATGGAAGTCTTGAGTACAGTGGCTATGCAAGCATGATTAGCTGTGAAAGTGGATCTATAATTGTGGTTTATAAATATCCATCTATATTTTTAAAATCTTCCTAATAAGTACAGCAGTCACCATGTAATTTATTTTCAAAATTCCTATTGGAAAAATTTTTAGAAAAATAAAGCACATTAAACATAAACTCAAAATCTTTCTAATAAGTTCTCAGAGACCATAATAAAAATGCAACCTGAAAAGAGAAATAATCACTATTGAAAATATTACTGATGTTGGAAGAGGCAGGGAGGCAGGTAAGTTATTATCTTTCCAAGGTGACTCTCTAACATGATAAGTTGTATTTCACTTCCAAGGACTTCTAGGAGTTAAAGCATATTATATAAACTTATATATACACATCTGTTTCTTTGCATGTGTGTATCACTATAAGTATATCTATGCACATGTTCAGGAAGGGATCTATTTTATTGTTCTTCTAAATACTCCTTTTATGTTCAATTCCCCCAACAAAAATGTTTCCAAAACTCAAGTTTACTTTTTTTTTGTAAAATTTTAATTTACCTCTTGTGTTTTTAAATAACTTTCATTTCAGAATATATTGGCTCCTTTCCCTGTATGTAGCATGCAAACTAGATAGAGTGATAGATAAATAGATACATAGTTAAATGTCACTAAGTTTTTCAAAGAAAGAGGGAGATTCATTTTCTTAACTTTTCTCTTAGGCTATTTTTCATTATGATTAATCACTTTTTGTTTCATTTTTGTCATTATTACTATTTTCCCATTTTCATTTTCAGTTTTATTCATTGTGGTTTTTATTCTATTTATTGTAGTAAGTTTTATTTTCAATACACATTGCTTTGCAATTCTTGCTAAGAAAGAAAGAATCAGAGCAAAAGGGAAAAAAAAACATGATTGATTAAAAAACAGATAAAGTGAACACATCATCTGTTGATATACATAAAGTTTCCTTTGATCTTTTTTTTATATGTACATGGCATTTTCTATCTAAAATCTATGAACATTGCTTTAGATTACTGAATTGCTGAGAACCAAGACTTTCATAGTTGACCATCACACATTCTTGCTTTTATTGTATACAATGTATTCCTGATTCTGCTTTCATTTAGCATCAGTTCATGCAAATATTTCCAGACTTTTTTATAATCAGTTTGTTCATCATTTTTATATAACAATAATATGCATATACCATAGCTTGTTCAGCCATTCCTCAATTGATGGGCATCATTTCTATTATAAAAATAGCTACTACAAACATTTTCACACATGTGGGACCTTTTCCTTTCTTATACACTGTTGGGTCAAAAGGCTATGCATAGTTTTATAGCCCTTTGGACATAGTACCTACCAACAATGTATTAGTTTCTCAGTTTTCCCATATCATCTCAAATGTTTATCATTATCTTTTTCCTGTCATCTTGGCTAATCTGAGATATGTGAAGTGGTATCTCAGAGTTCTTTTAATTTGCATTCCTCTAATCAATAGTGATTTAAAGCACTTTTTCCTATAACTTATAAATGACTTTAATTTTGTGATCTGAAAACTGTCTTTTCATATCCTTTGGCCATGTATCAATTGGGGAATAACTTGTGGGATTATAAATTTGAAAAAGTTCTTTATATATTTTAGAAATTAAACATTTATCAGAAATACTGGCTGTAAAGATTTATTTCTAGCTTTGTATTTCTCTTTCTGTTGGTTTTGTTTGTATAAAAGCTTTTAAATTTAATATAATCAAAGTTGTCCATTTTGCCTTTCATAATGTTCTTTAGTTCTTATTTAGTCATAAATTCCTTTCTTCTCCAAAGATCTTACAGATAAATTATCCCTTGTTCTTGTTCTCCTAACTTGTTTATGGCATCATTTTTATGCCCAAATAATGTATCCATTTTGTCCTTATATTGGTATGAGGTGTGAAAGGTAAGTCTATGCCAATTTTATGATATATTATTTTCCATTTTCCCAGCAATTTTTGTCAAATAGTGAATTCTTATTACAGAAGCTGAAGTTTGGGATTTATCAAATACTAGATTGATATAGGTCTTGATTAATGGGTCATGTGTATATAATCTATACCAATGATCTCTGTTTCTTGGACAGTATCAAATGATTTTGGTGAGTGCTGATTTATATTTTTTGGTTTGGTAACTATAAGCTTCCATTGTTTGTATTTTTTTTCCATTAATTCCCTTGATAGTCTTGATTTTTTTGTTCTTTCAGATGAATTTGTTATTTTTTATTATTTTTTTCTAATTCTATATAATATTTTGGCAGTTTGATTGGTATGAATAAATAGACAATTTTAGGCAGAATTGCCATTTTATAAAATTGTCATTTTATTATATTAGCTCAACCTAGCCATGAATAATTGATACTTTTCCATTGGTCTAAATCTGATTTTATTTGCATGAGAAGTGTTTTGAAATTGTGTTCATATGATTTTATTTTGTCTACAATAATTTTAATGGATTTTCTCTTTCTATCTCTTGGTAATGGACTTTGTCAATAATATAGAAATGCTAATGTTTTGTGTGAATCGGTTTTATATTCTGCATCATTGCTAAAGTTGTGAATTATTTTGAGTAGGTTTTTGGATGATTTTATAGGATTTTTTAAGTATATCAACATCATCTGCAAAGAGGGATAGTTTTATTTTTTCATTGTCTATTATAATTCCTTCGATTTCTTTTTTTTTTTCTTTCTTATAGATAAAGCTATGATTTCTAGTGAAATGTTGAATAAAAGTAGTGATAATGGGCATCCTTCTTTCACCAATATTATTGAAAAAGGTCTTAGTTGTTGATTTGCTGTGATTAAGACTCTCTTAGCAGCTTTCCCAGAGTCTATCTAATCTGGGCTGAACAACTTTTTCACCCCACTAAGACTGATGGTTCTTGGGTCTATCTTGAGATGGAGAGTGGTTTCATTCTATTAGAATGTTCACAGGCTTCCTTTAATGTGGTTTTCAAGGGAAACTGGGAAAGCTCAAGCATTTTTCTGATTTTACTCTGTTATTTTGGCTCTACCCCTGGAACTATTACTACAATTTTTTTTTCCTATTGTATTTTTCCCTGATTCTGCTTAACTCAGTTTGCGATTGTTCATGAATCTTTACAAGTTTCTCATTCCTTTTTTTTTTTTTAATTAAAAAGCAGTTACATTATTATATTATATTTTCATATGATAATTTGTTTGGCACTTGCTAATTGATTAGACAATAATAATAATAACAAAAATGTTCATGTATTTCTATTCCAGACACTGTCATCAGCATGGACTTAGGCAAATAATTTAATAGCCCTGGATTCCATGTTTGTTTGTTTTTTTCTCTTTTTATTTTTTCAGTAAAATCATACAGAATGGATAAATGTAGTAATCTTTGGACATCACTTAATTCTAAGTTTATTATATCATCATCTGTGATAGAGATTAAGCTATTTTTCCCCTTGAGGTATCATTGTCTCCTACTCAGCATTTCTAATGGCTAGAATAGAAAATTTCAATTTTCTTTTGGAATTCCAGACTAAAGACTTTAGAACTTCACTGCTTTTCTCTCTCTTAGTATTTCTAGATCTTAACAAGGAAAATTTTTGTTACACATAACACTGCTTTTTTTTAAATAACCACTTGATTAAATTTTGCACAATAGACATATATAACTGAATTTATCTGTATATGTATATATGTAGGTGTAAATACTATATATATGTATGTATATCTTCATCTACTTTGTATATGCATGCATATGTACATAAATATAAATTTAAGGCAAACTGCTATGAGTAAATTATAAATTTTAGTGAATCTTGAAGAATAAGAAATTTTTCACCTCTTATCTACTCAGAACACAAGCATGTGTATATATATACTCAAATGATTTCTTTAGATGTTTTTTTGTTTAAAGTAAAATTTTACCCATATAGATATCTTACTAAAAATAGACATTAAGAAAGGAGATATGGATTAAACTTTATCATGGCTTGATGAAATTTTCTTTCATTTCTCAAAAAAATATCTTGAGTAAATTTATTAGGTTTTCTTTAAATTTGATGAATTTTTCCTAAAGCAGAGATAAAAGCCAAAAGGTACCTTGGCTTATGAATGAATGATCCAAAATTAGTTATAATCACCTTTGAGGCAGGTGTACTATTTTTCTTTCCCTTCTTGTTCCTAAAATAACTGTAACCCTGCTTCTTAAAATGTAGCATTGTTATACAAGGCAGACAAAATAGACCTTTTCCCTATGCTGAGGATTTGAATAAAATCATTATTCAAAATAACAATCATTACCTACTATTAAGGACCATATGCTGTGCATGGAGCTCCTGTTGATGTCAACAGGAGTTCCAAAGAGGATGTGGGCAGCATATGGGCCTGACATTTTCTTAATTAAAAACAATGATTTTGTTACATTGGTGCATGTTATGAAGCAGGATACCTATAGAATTCCAGAAAGCTGCTGAGTTTTAACTATTTTAGGAGACAGAGTGTCTTCAAGTTGGGAATTTGGATTCAACTAAAAAGTTTTAACTGTGATATTTCCCATTTTATCTCATCAAATTAGCATAAAAGTGTTTCCATTTTAAAGCTGAGGTAGCTATGATCAGATTAAATGTATTTGTCATTTCAGTGAATGTCATATGGTACTCTGACAAACTAAATAATAAAGATTATGATTAGGGTCAGAGGTATTAAAAAAGATTATTTTGATTTTTTTCTTTCTTCTAAAAAATTACACATAATCCCTCTATCATCACTGGAAAGCAAACATGTTGTCATCTTTGAGTCTTATTCCCTAATGATCTGATATATGTGGCTAATAGAGAAAAAAAATAGAGCAACACTTGAAATATTAGATGAAATAATACTATCTAAAGCTAAGAAACTTGGATTCTTGTTGTATGTACATAGTACTAACCATATGATTAATTTTAATCAGTTATGCAATTCTTATTAATAATGAGAAAATTATGTTCATATGGACACTTCTTTGTCTGAACCATAGAATTATATTTTAACATTTGTAGTTTCTGAGTCTGTCAAATACTATCTATCATCTACAAATACATATTACATATAAAATGTATATAAATATTTCTCAATAATAATAATAATGTTACTTTAAATGGATATCAATAAATATCTCTCATAATTATGCATTCCCTTTTCCTGGATTTTTTAGTGATTTTCAGAAACGATAATATTCCTCTAATAAAGAAAAAATATAAATGAAACTATATTGCTTTTAAATTTTTTAAAAAATTTATTATTTTTAAATTTAGCAAAATTTAAGCTAAAAATAACTAAGTTTTTGTTTCCATTTCTTTCTGACTCTATGTCTGTTTCATTTTCTTTCTCTGTCTCTCTCACTCTTTCTCTCTCCAAGTACGGCTAAGGGTTAGATGGTCTCTACATCATCCTGATGCTAAAGGCAGCGCATTTGTTATGCATTATATCACATTGCCCCTTTTTGTCATATATGTGATAATTATATATTTAAAAATTCATTCGCATTAATTCATATTTTTACAGCACACACCCATGTTTTTGTATACATTTTTTCTCTCTCAGAAAACCCAGAAAGGAAGAGAGCATGTTATTCAATCTAGGACTATGTTGACAAGTACAACTTTCAGGAAAAGGGACATGATAGTCCCTCTGTACTGTGCCTTGATCATTTAGAGTAGAGTTTTCAAACATCCTGTCTACAAGTCACATTCCTTCAAATATTCCCAAGTAAGTCCACAATAAAATTAAAATGTGGTGGGGACATACTTAACAAAATGAATAAAAATATCAAAAAGCATAACAATTAAAAAAAAAAAAAAAACTAACTCAATTTGCAACCCTTCAGGAATGTTTTTGTAACATAGTCTAACTTTGCCCTAAAGGTCTCTAAAGGTCAGAATAGCTTATATTATTCCCTTCCAAGCATTTTCTAGTATCCTTAAGGGGATGTTACTGTTTGTATCTAGCCTTTCAAAAAATAGCTCCAGTCACCACCCATGGTGTTCTCATAAGCTTGAGAAGGGGCATGATCTCCTGTATCACAGTTCGATGTATCCAGTAGTAGTCAAATTAGTTTTCACAGAGAAATATTTAATTTCCAAAGGTTAATTACAAATCTTCCCTCACAATACATGGAAGATATAATTTTCCTGCTTATCCCATACCATCTCATTGTCTGGGAAGGCAAAAGGGAAGGAGACTTGCTTCATAGTTTAACTCAGCTCTTATAGAACACAATCCCAAATTCTATTTCCAAAATACTCTTCATGATAAGAGTTTCAGCTACTCCGGATTCTCAGGCCTTCTATGTCAAATTGGCTAACTACACCACCCTTTCTACAATCCTGGCTCAAAGGTCACAGTCATAGCTCAAACTATTTGGTCTCATGGGGCTTATCTCTGGCATCTGAAATTAAGGAAGATAACAGAACAGAAACAAACATTTCTAGGCCCTTTTTATCAGAGATAATATAAAAGAAGCTTTGGAAGGAAAGATTCTTCCCTCTCATATGTACATTTCATTTTGTCTATGCTGTGGGTGAACTAATCTTCACCTTTGAACAAAAACAAAACAGCAGAAAGTGTGTGGGGGGGAAGCAAGGCAAAAAAGTGGTCAGTACAGTCTCATTAGTTTCAATGACACAGCATCAATCAAAAGAAAGTATTTTCACACACATGGCAGGGAATGAAGAGAACTACCTATTAGGCAAGCTAAATATGTTCAAAGTCCCCTTAAGAGTGACTGTATGTTAGACAAACTAAGAATGCATAAACATTCCCAGTTGCACCTATATATAGATTAGTCATTTCATATCTATTTGAATTTGATACCCCTGATTTGAAGTGTAGTTTTTTCCTACAGTCTTGGGAGTATAGAAAGCATCAAAGGAAGACAATCATAATGATAAAGGCTTTGAATGTCTGACATTTAAGTTCAGTTAAAGGAAAGGACAATGTTGAGCTTGTAGTACAGAAAACATTTAGAGTTGGATAGAGGAAAGGGTCATATCTCTCTTCAAATATTTGGGTAGGTTCATATTAAAAAGGATTAGATTTACTCTGTCTATAAAGGGTACATTGACTACAATTATTACCTTTTTGCAAAAACAGCAAATTATTTTATGTCAGGAAGAAAGAGAAATCTTTCTTACAATTTTGTTACTGCTGATTTTTTTTGTGACCTAAATTGATGTTTTGTTTGCAAAGATGTTGGGATGGCTAGCCACTTCCTTCTCCAGCTCAGTTTATAGATTTGGAAATTGAGGCAAATAGGGTTAAGTGACTTGTTCAGGGTCACATAGCTAGAAAGATTAAGAGCAGATTTGAACTCTGAAAGATAAGTCTTCCTACACCTAGTTCTGACACACTGCACCATCTAGCTGCCCTTTAATTCCAACAATTAGTGTTGTTCAAAAGTTGAATATACTGCTTCAAAATTATTATCGTTGTCCTCCAGACACACACACACACACACACACACACACACACACACACACACACATTTAGTGATTTTCAGTAGAAATACTATGTCTACTAGGTATTAGTTGTAATTCCTTTTCAGTATGTATTTTTTTTTATTAAATGTCTGAGAGTAATTCTAACTCTTGCTGTGATAGATGAGGCAACTAAATCTCAGATTGTTTAAAGGAAAGATAGTTCTCATATTTAACATAAAGCTTGAATTTATGTTACTTGAATTCTAGTCCATTGTTTTTGATCCTACACATTTCTGTGTTCTGTGAATAACATATTGCCAAAATAATTTGACATTGTTTCTTTATTTCATGGGTTTATTAATTATAACTATTATTGCAAGTCCTATGATTAATACCGGTCAATCAATAAATTTAAGCTGCTACTATGTGTTAGGCAAAATACAGTGTCTGCTCTCAAGGAGCTCACAAATCTGGATAAAAAGACAAAAAACAAACATTTATGTACAAGCAGTACATGTATGTGTGTGCATACATACATATACACAAACATATATATGTATACATGCATACACATATATACATATATAAATAAATTGAGGATACTTTTGAAAGAATGTATTGATAATAAAGAGAACTGGGAGAGACATTTTTTTTAAAAAAATAAGGCTTTAGCTAGACTTGAAGACCAGGCAATCTTTGAGATGGTGATGAGAAGGAATAAGGTACTGGGAATGGGGGTCAACCAGTGAAAACACTGAGTTGAGAGATGGAGTGTTTTGTCAAGCAATCATAAAATAGCCAGTATTATTAAATAATAGAATATATCAGTGTATTCTGAGCACGGTTTAAGAATGGGGAAAAGGGAGAAAAGTTAAGAAGCACTTTGAATGGAAAACATAGGATTGTATATTTGATTTTATACAAGATAGAAAGCCACTGTAGTTTTCTTAGTAGAGAGTAAATTAATCTGGATTTTAGAAAAATCTCTTTGCCAAATGAATGGCATAAAATTGTGACAGGAAGAACAACCATCAGGCCATTGCAATAATCCACATGTAAAATTTAAGGCCCTTCATAAAGGTGGTATCAATTTTCAAAAGGAAAAAATGGGTGAATATAAGAGACATTATGTCTCAAAACACAATTGTGTTCTATTTATAATGTCTAAATTAATGCTGTTACAAATTACTCTTTCTAGTTGACAATAATTCTCAAATATAGAGCTTTCCTACAAAAGCAGAAATCCTCTAAGTTGTCTTTTACTATTCGCTTTTAGAAATCACTTAGCTCTCTGATGTCCATGATAAATACATTATTAAAAGTAATGAGTCTTAGACAAAGTTTCATAGAGGATTTTATGGAAAATAAATTGGCTTAAAATGCTTTGTACCCTCTAACAATTCACATTAAAAACAGTGTTTACAATTTCATTAAAGGTTCACTTAGTTTCAAAAACTATATGAAATTTCAACCAAAAAAGGGAAAATACCACAACACAGAGCAAAGGGAATTGTCTATCCTCTTTAGTGTCACATTTAATTTATTGCAACTAGTATTTACCTTTCATTCTGTAAGGAAACTACAAATGTTACACATTTCTCATGATACAGAAAAAGACATCTCTAGAGAATGCATAAGTTAATGTGTAAACTTTTTTAGACCTTGTGAATGGAACAGAATTGGGCAGGCTTGTGTTTCTTCCACATAATGGGTTTCAGCAGTTCAGCCAGATTGTCACCTTATCCTAAAACAGACTCAAGTCTGGGATCGGTAGTTGGAATTCAACTTGGTAAAGCAAATAAGAAATATTTTTACTGTGTCTTTTTACTCTTTTCTTTATAACTATCTCATTAAGGTAAGGTTCTCAAGTTCCTTCATAACATTGGCAAAGCTAATCTGGCCTAAAGTTTTATTCGCTAAATGTGCCTAAATGTGAGGAGAAATTAGGATAGGGAATTATCATAGATTAAAAGGAACTGAAAATTAAAATAAAAAACTTAGCAATTATACACTGTAATGCTCAAAGCTAGAAATTTCATTTTCCCAGAGCATCTAGATAATTAAGCTGGAATCCCCCTCTGCTATTTGCTACCATCTTTTGTACATAAATCAAATTGATCAAATATTTGACCCTTTCTTTGTTTGAAGACTTCCTAGGAGGGAATTTTCATCTTCATCATACTATTTTCTCCGAAATGTTGTTTATATCAAGAAGGTCAAAAGAGCAGAAAAACATTCTTCTCTCAGCACAGCTAAGATTTACATTCATATCTGATTGACCTTCATTTCTCAGTGGGCTTTATCATTGTCTATATATTAAAAAAAAAATAATTCAAGTAGACTTCCTGTACTCCTTACCCTAGTAACAATTTAGTATGTGGGGAGGAAATGCTTATAAATGTTTTTCAACTGGCTAACATCCAATCCTCAAGTAAGGTCTTCTGGGGGCAACCATATATAGAAGTCTCTGAAATCTCACCAGAACACTATTACCTTTGCCTTAGGATATTCAGGACTAGAAATAGCACTGCTTGCAAATCAGTTCCTATTGTGACTGCTGAGAAACTGGATGTCAGCATTCTCTATGGTAACTGGGGTTGTTTTGTTCTGGGGGGGAAGTGCTTTAGTTTTAAGGATCTGGAATGAATCCCCAGCATTCTCCAGTATAATGTGTACAATATACAAACACTTTTTTTTCACATTGAATTCACATATGAAATCTATGCTGTCCATGCTGGGAAAATTTTACCTGATGAAGTCTGTTTTTAACAACTGTATAACAAACAATTAATTTGTAAAACATATGAATGAAATTGAAATGTTTACTTTAGGAATTGAATAGCATTTCAGCAAATGTGCATTCATTTTCCAATTATTTATTAATTTGGAATGTTTTTTTTCTTTTGTTTTTCATTCAGAAATAATTTTCCAATGCATTGCCACCACCATCCACTACACATATAGTACTCTTCCTTATCAGACAGAAAAAAGTTAAGCAAAACCTATTGATACATCGTCAAAATGTAATGATGATTACTACAAAACAGTAATATTCTGTTAACTTTTATTAAAGGAAGGAAAACAATTCTCATCTATCCTTTGGAGTCCATATTAGTGTTTACACTGAATCAGAATTGTTACCTTTTAGCATTTCTTTCATTTTTATTACCAGTCGTGCATATTTTTCTTGTTCTGTTTTCTATTTTCCCATATCCTTTGAGAATTTCATTCTTATTCTGATACTTTGTTCCATTTATATAATAATGGGTGTGGGTATTTATGTGTAATAAGGCAGGAAATAATTCATGCTGTGCAAATCTTAGCTGTTTTTTTCAGTATACCCTTTAGGGAGTTCATTTATCAAATACCTCAAGAGTGTTCTAGGTTTGGTATGCTGCCAGTTCATGACCTTTCATTATAGTAGTACCTAGCTGAGTCAGCAGGTTCCCTCTGGGGTGAAGGATCTTATACCTCACCCAGAGTTCCCCCATTGTTTGTGATCCTTGACATCTCTCCCTTTCTTTTTTCTTAACTGAAGCATGTATACATCAGTGGTTACATGCATCACCATGGGAAGAATCACACAAGCAAGTAGTAATATAACAAAACAATGTGAATAAACAAGATACTATAAAAGACTTCCATGAGTCCCAAAAGGAAGGAGTAGAAAGTCACTATCAATTCACAACCACACATACACCTCCTTCAACAGCCAAGAGATAGTCCAAAACCAATCTATTGTCCATTACTTCATGTGTCAGGGAATCTAATGATTACTGCAGGTTTTGAAGTCCTGCATCAGTTTCATTAACAATTGTTTTTATGGTCATGGTGATGTTCATGAGTCATTTGCCATCCACATAAAGTTAATTGCCATGCTCTTTCAATGGTAGACATAGTCAGAGACGGAACCCCTAGATGTTTCTTGGATCTTCTCCTTTTCTGTCTCTCTTTAATGGACAAGGTGAATACAGCTTGTTGGCACTCATCTTATTCCTTCTCCATCTGTAGAGATACAAGCAAACCCTGTCCCCCAAGCAGTTAATCTATCTGGTCCCTTTCATTCACCACTTTCTAGATCTCTTCACATCACCTGGTGATTATCTAGAGATAATGGAGCTGCTCGTACTAGACACTGTCCTTCCAGAAGGTTATGTAACCTCTCTGCTGTAGCCAGTGCATCTCCATAAAAAATCCAAAAGTTAATAGTATAAAGAGCTAAGTTCAGAAGTTCTCTAGGGTTACCTGTGGCTGCACCTCTATTTTGTTTTTGGAGGAATGTCTTGATGTCTCTGTTCCTCCTCTCTAGAACTTCCTCTCCTTAAGGATTGAAGAGTATGCCAGTGGTTTGTAAAATTTGATACTGTACACAAAAGTGTGCAAAGTGTTTGGAAGTATATATATATATATATATATATATATATATATATATATATATATATATATATATATATATATGTATATATGTATATGTATATATGTATATATGTATATATATGTATATATGTATATATATATGTATATATGTATACATATATATACATATATATATATACACACACATATACATATATATATATATATATATATATATATATATACACATATACATATATATGTATATGTGTGTGTGTATATATATGTCCATTTTCTGTTTTTATTGCTTGTAGCACATCCATAATTGCAAATGCTTATATAAGGAATTCAGTGATCACTCTGGCCATCTTTTTTTGCTGCTGGTATTGCAAAGGTAAATCCTAAAAAGTTGTCTACTACTACATGGGTAAAAGACAGATGATGAAAAGATTTATAATGGGTCACATCCATTTGTCAAATTTCATTGGGTCTCAAAGCATTTTTCCCCTGAAGGAGTGTAGGAACATGGAAAAGAAGGCAAGTTATGCAGGCTTTTACTATGTTCCTGGCTTCCTCTTTTGTTATCCCATATTGTAAATATTAAGCTAGAGCAGCTGATGATATTTAGAATGAGATTCTGAAATAGAGGAGTGTTAGTTAATAGCATGAGAAGGCGATCTGCCTTTAAGTATCCATTAAAAATTGGACATGGAAGTCCACTATGAAAGTGGACATGTAAAATATAAATCTTACCTGGATACTTTCTCACTTGCTCTTGAAATTCCTTAAAGAGCTGCTATATATTAGAAGCCACAAATTTTATTTGGTCTGTGGCAATTGTCTGTACCACACCTCCTGAATAGGCTGAATCAAATACTATATTTACATCTCCTGGATAATAAATAAGAGCTAGAATGATTGCATACAATTCAGTCTTCTGAGTGGACTGAAAAGGAGTTCTGACTACTCTTTTCATAGTTACGTTACGGTAGTATAGAGTGCAAATATTATGTTTGGATGCATCTGTAAAGATAGTTGGTCCTTTAAGAGGAACTTTAGAAACCTTTTCTTCAAGAATCCATCGCCAATTATGTAATAGTCTGATTATATTTAATGGAGACCCATGTGTAAAATTTGGAGGCATGGCTAATAAAATTGCCACTCTGGGATGGTTTTCATGAGAACTACATGAGGGGTACCTACATGAAATTAGGTGTAATTGAGGTCTAGTGTCAGGTACGGGAGACAGGGAGTCAAATAGAGCTCCCCTGCAACCCCTTTAGATTCAGCGCAAGGATACAGAGTTAAATGAGGTCTAATAGCAGCACAAGAGTCCTCTGTAAAGGAATTTACAGACCTGAAACCTAGATTGATAAAAAAGGTTTATTCTGGTGTTTGGAAATAAAGTTAAGTTAGCAAAGTTGAGGGTAGAGATAAAAGGGCACTGGAACCACAGTTCCAGTGGGCAGAAACCCTGACATGGCCAGCATAAGGATGCCATGTTTGGGACCTCTACAATGAGTGGACTCCAGTTTGGCCCTTTTTATAATAGGGGGACTTTGGATAATCTGAAGAGGCTTGTGGGTGGATTTCCAGGTTGGCTTCTGTCTTAATTTCCAGCCAGAGTTAGAATTTGAATAGAATTCAATGGGTTTTTAGATAAGGAGGAAACTGTTTGTACTTGGGATGGGGTCCCTTTCCTGAGGCAGGGTCCAAGGAGATTTTAAGAATTTTGGGGTTACCTCATCATTTCCCCCCTCAAGCAGTTAAAACTTAAATTCACTTAAGAAAAAAAAAAAAGACATGGGGCACTGTCCCTTATTGAGGCAGGGTTGAAGATTTTCTCTAAGGATCTTCAGAGTAGCGGGGTCTTCTCTTCATTTCCCCCCCCCCTTAAGCAGTCACCTCCAGATGCATGTGGTAAAAGGGGCAATGATTTCTCTTAACTGCTTCAAGCTGACAAGGGTCGTAGAGATTTGGGGGTTCATGCCAGGAGGTGAGGCATGAGATGTGGGGAATGGCAGCAGGGCATCTAAGGGGTGTCCTGGTCAGTTGTCCCTAGTCAGTTGTCCCAAGTTCTCCAGGCTAAGGGGCAGCTGAGAATCCAAAGTTTGAAGCCTAGAGAAAACAGATCTTGGTTGCAGATTAAAAGTGGGGTGTCATCCAGGTGGAGATGGTGACATTCAGGAACGGGGAAATGCATCAGGTCCCCTCTGTGGGCTGCTTGTAAAATGCTGATGGCCCATCTAACTATAAAAGGGGAATAGGAGAAAATGCTGAGAACAAAAGATTATAGTACATAGTCAAAGAAAGCTAATTTCTCCAGGGATCTGGATTAAAGGGTGGGGACTCAGAAGTCAGGGGATGCAGCAGACCTGGGTATCTAATAAGCTACTGCTCTTTTTGTGAGGCAGGGTTTGGGGATGGGCATATCCCCGCTTGTGAGATAAGAATGCAATTTAAGCTCTTGGAAACTGTACTGCTTTTCTTTAAAATAATAGGGGGTTGGTTCCTCAATCTTACCAGAAAAATAAGCAAAGATACTGAACTTTCCCTCCTAGTTTCCCCACTCTTCATGGAGAGGGGTAGAAGGAGTCAGAGGGGGTGCACAGTATCAGTGCACTCAGTTTACCAGCCCCTGAGGTGTTTGGACTGTTCTGGGATAAAAGGGAAACAGGGCCAAATCCCAAATCCCTACAAGGGAGCAGGATGTCAGGAGGCCAGTTCAACCCCATGGTGCTCTTTGTGGTGGTGAAAAGGCAGTTCCTCCTGCTAGAATTCAGGACAGAGGCTGGAGTCTTCCTCTGAAAGTTTGCTACAGGCCTAAGTCTGGGAGAGATTTGTAAAAGAAAAGTACAGTTAAATGGAAGCATAGTGTTTTCTCTTTGCTTTGAAAGAGGCTAGCCTTGCTGGGTGTGTTTCACTAGCCACCTTTTGTGTCTGAGGGCTAAAGTGTTAAAATGCAAAGGAAGCTCCTTTCAAGGTGGGTGGAGGGAGATCAGCTAATTTATTCAGTATTCAGATTGTGAGGTGGATGACTTTTTGGGGTTTTTTGGTTTTGTTTTTTTTTAAGGCAAGTACATCTCTGCATTAAGAGATGGTAACAGACTCCAAGCAACCCAATTCTATAACTTTTCGTTCTTTTTGGGCACCCCCCAAAAGAGAGATAACAAAAAAATCTTTAATTTTTGTCAATTTGCAGAAGTATTTTCATGACGTCTCAATGGAAATACCCAGAAAGTATGGGATTTTTTTAAAAACAAAAACAAAGTCTCTGGAATAGTAAGACTGAAATAGATTGGGGCAGGAGCAGTCAGCTGGAGTGAGTCTCTGGAGAGATGTGACATAATCAGGAGGAGAGGCCTCAGACATGGGAAATGCATTTTGATAAGACATTTATTAATTTATGCTTTGGTATAAAAGGTGTCTATCTTGTCAGGTCTTATCCCAGATAATTGTATTGCATGCTTAATGGACTTTAATAAAATTCTAGCCACAAATACTGGGTAAGGAGTAAGGCTTTGGTTTGGTTATGCTAGGAGGTTCACCCAATCTATCATACTGTCTCCCAGATAAAGGACTGCTGTGGGTGCCTCTTGTGTAGCAAAAACCTTCTATTTCCAAGGGTTTTTGAGTGACTCTTTCAACCACATTGGATAAAGCCAGTTCAACTTCTCTCGAAGCCTATTGATCTTCTTTTGTAAGCTGAAGTGGGGAGTTTAAAGCACTCCCTCCACTTAAAATGTCATATAATGGTTGCAATTAATAGGTAGTCAAGCCTAACACTGGACACATTTATTGGCTATCTCCTATTAATTTCTGGAAATCATTTAAGGTGTTTAGATTCTCTGTTCTATCAGATACAATGATAGTAGTTGATAAAAAGTTAATTTTAACACTGAATGCATCCATTGGATATTTCCTATCAATTTCTAAAAATCATTTAAGGGGTTCAAATTCTTTGTTCTTTTTTTTTTATTTTTTAAAATTAATTTTATAATTGTAACATTTTTGACACTACATATACAAAGGTAATTTTCTTTTTACATTATTCCTTGTACTCCCTTCTGTTCCAAATTTTCCCCTTCCATTCTACCCCTTCCCCAAGATGGCAGGCATTCCCATACATAATAAATATCTTTTAGTATATCCTGCGTACAATATATATGTGCAGAACTGAATTTTCTTGTTGTTGTTGTTGCAAAGGAAGAATTATGTTCAGAAAGTAAAAATAATCTGGGAAGAAAAACAAAGCAAACAAAAAAAAAAAAATTGCTCACAGTTTACACTCATTTCCCAGTATTCCTTTTCTGGGTGTAGCTGATTCTGCCCATCATTGATCAATTGGAATTGGATTAGCTCTTCCCTATGTTGAAGATATCAACTTCCATCAAAATACATCCTCATACAGTATCATTGTTGAAGTATATAATGATCTCCTAGTTCTGCTTGTTTCACTCAGCATCAGTTGATGTAAGTCTCTCCAAGCCTCTCTGTATTCCTCCTGTTGGTCAGTTCTGACAGAATGATAATATTCCATAATATTGATATACCATAATTTACCCAACCATTCTCCAATTGATGGAAATATATTCATTTTCCAGTTTCTAGCCACTACAAAAAGGGCTGTCACAAACATTTTGGCACATACAGGTCCCTTTCCCTTCTTTAGCATTTCCTTGGGATATAAGCCCAGTAGTAGCACTGCTGGATCAAAGGGTATGCACATTTTGATAACTTTTTGGGCATAATTCCAGATTGCTCTCCAGAATGGTTGGATTTTTCACAACTCCACCAATAATGCATCAGTGTCCCAGTTTTTCCACATCCCGTACAATATTCATAATTATTTGTTCCTGTCACCTTAGCCAATCTGATAGATGTGTAGTGGTATCTCAGAGTTGTCTTAACTTGCATTTCTTTGATCAATAGTGATTTTGAACTCTCTTTCATATGAGGGGAAATAGTTTTAATTTCATCATCTGAAAATTGACTGTTCATATCCTTTGGCCATTTTTCAATTGGAGAATGGCTTGATTTCCTATAAATTAAAGTCAATTCTCTGTATATTTTGGAGATAAGGCCTTTATCAGAAACTTTACCTGTAAAAATGTTTTCCCAATTTGTTACTTCCCTTCTAATCTTGTTTGCATTAGTTTTTTTGTGGAAAAACTTTTTAATTTGATGTATTCAAAATTTTCTATTTTGAGATCAATAAGCCCTGCATTCCTGGTATAAATCCCACTTGGTCATAGTGTATTATCCTGGGGATGATTTTCTGTAGTCTTTTTGCTAATATTTTATTTAAGATTTTACATCAATATTCATCAGGAAGATTGGTCTATAATTTTCTTTCTCAGTTTTCAGCCTACCTGGTTTAGGCATCAGTACCCTCTCTGTGTCATAAAAGGAATTTGTTGGGACTCCTTCAATCCCTATTTTTTCAAATAGTTTATATAACATTGGGGCTAATTGTTCTTTAAATGTTTGGTAGAATTCACATGTAAATCCATCTGGTCCTAAGAATTTTTTCTTAGGGAGTTGTTTAATAGCTTGTTCTATTACATTTTCTGAAATGGGACTACTTAGACTACTTACTTTTTCCTCTGTTAATCTAGGCAAGCTATATTTTTGAAGGTATTCTTCCATTTCATTTCAGTTATCGAATTTATTGGCATAAAGTTGAGCAAAGTAGCTCCTAACTATTGTTCTAATTGCCTCTTCATTAGTGGTGAGTTCACCCTTTTCATTTTCAAGACTAACAATTTGCTTTTTCTCTTTCCTTTTTTAATCAGATTTACTAAGGGTTTGTCTATTTTGTTGGTTTTTTCATAGAACCAACTCTTAGTTTTATTAATTAATTCAATAGTTTTTTTTTTTTTTTTTTTTTTTTTTTTTTTTTTTTTTTTTTTTTTACTTTCAATTTTATTAACCTCACCTTTTATTTTTAGAATTTCAAGTTTCATGTTTTTCTGGGGTTTTTTAATGTGTTCCTTTTCTAGCATTTTTAGTTTAAGCCCAATTTGTTGACCCTCTCTTTCTTTATTTTATGCAAGTAGGTCTCTAGAGATATAAAACTTCCCCTTATCACTGCTTTGGCTGTATCCCACATATTTTGGTATGATATCTCATTATTGTCATTTTCTTGGGTGAAGTTAATTATGTCTATGATTTGCTGTTTTACGCAATCATTCCTTAGTATAAGATAATTTAGTTTCCAATTATATTTTGGTCTATTTTCCCCTGGCTTTTCATTAAATGTAATTTCAATTGCATTGTGGTCTCAAAAGGATGCATTTACTATTTCTGCCTTACTGCATTTGATTTTGAGGTTTTTATATCCTAGTATATGATCTATTTTTGCATAGGTTCCATGAAATGCTGAGAAGAAAGTGAACTCCTTTCTGTCTCCATTTAGCTTTCACCAAAGATCTATCATATCAAACTTTTCTAGTATTCTATTTACCTCTTTGACTTCTTTCTTATTTATTTTGTGGTTTGATTTATCTAGTTCTGAGAGGTCGAGGTTGAGATCTCCCACTATTATAGTTTTGCTGTCTATTTCTTTTTGTAGCTCCCTTAATTTCTCTTTTAAGGATTTAGATGCTGCACCACTTGGTGTGTATATGTTTAATATTGATACTGCTTCATTATCTATGATACCCTTTATCAGGATATAAAGCCCTTCCTTATCTCTTTTAATTAGATCAATTTTTGCTTTTTTTTCATCTGAGATGAGGACAGCTACCCCTCCTTTTTTGGCTTCACCTGAAGCATAGTAGATTCTGTTCCACCCTTTTACTTTTAGTTTGAATGTATCACCTTTTTCAGGTGTGTTTCCTGTAAATAACATATAGTAGGATTCTGGCTTTTAATCCAGTCTGCGAACTGCTTTCTCTTTATGAAGGAGTTCACCCCATTCACATTTATGGTAAGAATGACTAATTCTATATTGCTTGCCATCCTGTTTAACCCCTGCTTATGCTTTTCTCCTTTACTTCCCTCTTACCCTCCTCCCCAGTATTAAACTTGTGAGCACCACTTGCTTTCACAGCCCTCCCTTTTTAGTATCCCTCCTCCACCTTAAAGTTCCTCTTCCTATTTTACCCCTTTTCCTCACGATTTCTGTATTACCTTCCCCTTAGCTTGCTCCTTCCCTCTCACTTTTCTTTTTCTTTTTTTTTAATTAATAATTTTTTATTATATATATATATATATACATATATATATGTGTACATATATATATATGTACACATATATATATATATATATATATATATATATATATATATATATATATATATATATATATATATATATATATAATATTATCCCTTGTATTCATTTTTTCAAATTATCTCTCCTTCCCTCTATTCCCTCCCCCAGATGACAGGCAATCCCATACATTTTACATGTGTTACAATATAGTCTAGATACAATACATGTGTGTGAATATCATTTTCTTGTTGCACAATAAACATTAGATTCCGAAGGTACATGCAACCTGGGCAGACAGATATTAATGCTAACAATTTACATTCACTTCCCAGTGTTTCTTCTCTGGGTGTAGCTACCTCTGTCCATCATTGATCAACTGGAAGTGAGTTGGATCTTCTTTATGTTGAAGATTTCCACTTCCATCAGAATACATCCTCATACAGTATTGTTGTTGAAGTGTATAGTGATCTTCTGGTTCTGCTCATTTCACTCAGCATCAGTTGATTTAAGTCTCTCCAGGCCTCTCTGTATTCCTCCTGCTGGTCATTTCTTACAGAACAATAATATTCCATAACCTTCATATACCATAATTTACCCAACCATTCTCCAACTGATGGACATCCATTCATCTTCCAGTTTCTAGCTACAACAAAAAGAGCTGCCACAAACATTTTGGCACTTACAGGTACCTTTCCGTTCTTTAGTATTTCTTTGGGATATAAGCCCAGTAGTAGTATGGCTGGGTCAAAGGGTATGCCCACTTTGATAACTTTTTGGGCATAATTCCAGATTACTCTCCAGAATGGCTGGATTCTTTCGCAACTCCACCAGCAATGTATTAGTGTCCCAGTTTCCCCACATCCCCTCCAACATTCATCATTATTTGTTCCTGTCATCTTAGCCAATCTGACAGGTGTGTAGTGGTATCTCAGAGTGGTCTTAATTTGCATTTCTCTGATCAGTAGTGATTTGGAACACTCTTTCATGTGAGTGGATATAGTTTAAATTTCATCATCTGAGAATTGTCTGTTCATATCCTTTGACCATTTATCAATTGGAGAATGGTTCGGTTTCTTATAAATTAGGGTCAGTTCTCTATATATTTTGGAAATGAGACCTTTTTCAGAACCTTTGTTTTTAAAAATATTTTCCCAATTTGTTACTTCCCTTCTAATCTTGTTTGCATTAGTATTATTTGTACAGAAACTTTTTAGTTTGATGTAATCAAAATCTTCTATTTTGTGATCAATAATGATCTCTAGTTCTTCTCTGGTCATAAATTCCTTCCTCCTCCACAAGTCTGAGAGGTAGATAATCCTCTGTTCCTCTAATCTATTTATTATCTCCCTCTTTATGCCTAAATCATGGAGCCATTTTGATCTTATCTTGGTATATGGTGTTAAGTGTGGATCCATATCTAATTTCTGCCATACTAATTTCCAGTTTGCCCAACAGTTTTTTCCGAATAATGAATTTTTATCCCTAATGTTGGTATCTTTGGGTTTGTCAAAGATTAGGTTGCTATAGATATACCCTTTTTTGTCCTTTGTATCTAATCTATTCCACGGATCTACCGGTCTATTTCTTAGCCAATACCAAATGGTTTTGGTGACTGCTGCTATATAATATAGCTTTAGATCAGGTACACTTAGACCACCTACCTCTGAGTTTTTTTTCATTAGTTCCCTTGCAATTCTCAACCTTTTATTCTTCCATATGAATTTTGTTGTTATTTTTTCTAGGTCATTGAAATAGTTTCTTGGGAGTCTGATTGGTATAGCACTAAATAAATAGATTAGTTTGGGGAGTATTGTCATCTTTATTATATTCGCTCGGCCTATCCAAGAGCACTGAATGTCTTTCCAATTATTTAAATCTGATTTTATTTTTGTGGCAAGTGTTTTGTAATTTTTCTCATATAATTCCTGACTTTTCTTTGGTAGATGGATTCCCAAATACTTTATACTCTCAACATTTGTTTGGAATGGAATTTCTCTTTGTATCTCTTGCTGTTGCATTTGTTAGTGATATTTAAAAATGCCGAGGATTTATGTGGATTTATTTTGTATCCTGCCACTTTGGTGAAATTTTGAATTATTTCTAGTAGCTTTTTAGCAGAGTCTTTGGGGTTCTCTAAGTATACCATCATGTCATCTGCAAAAAGTGATAGTTTGATTTCCTCATTTCCTACTCTAATTCCTTGAATCACTTTCTCGGCTCTTATTGCCGAGGCTAGCATTTCTAGTACTATATTGCATAGTAATGGTGATAGTGGGCAAACTTGTTTCACTCCTGATCTTACTGGGAAAGGTTGCAGTTTATTTTTATTGCATATTATGCTTACTGAAGGTCTTAAATATATGCTCCTGATTATTCTAAGGAATAGTCCATTTATTCCTATACTCTCAAGAGGTTTTAGTAGGAATGGATGTTGGATTTTGTCAAATGCTTTTTCTGCATCTATTGAGATGATCATATGGTTCTTATTAATTTGATTGTTAATATGGTCAATTATATTAATAGTTTTCCTAATATTAAACCAGCCCTGCATTCCTGGAATAAATCCTACTTGATCATAGTGTATTATCCTGGGGATGATTTTCTGAAGTCTTTTTGCTAATATCTTATTTAAGATTTTAGCATCAATATTCATTAAGGAGATTGGTCTATAATTTTCTTTCTCAGTTTTCTATCTACCTGGTTTAGGTATCAGTACCATGTCTGTGTCATAAAAGGAGTTTGGTAGGACTCCTTCATCCCTCATTTTTTCAAATAGTTTATATAACATTGAGGCTAATTGTTCTTTAAATGTTTGGTAGAATTCACATGTGAATCCATCTGGCCCTGGGAATTTTTTCCTGGGGAGTTGATTAATAGCTTGTTCTATTTTTTTTTCTGAAATGGGACTACTTAAGCAATTTATCTCCTCCTCTGTTAATCTAGGGAGCCTATATTTTTGGAGGAAGTCATCCATTTCATTTAAGTTATCAAATTTATTGGCATAAAGTTGGGCAAAGTAACTCCTTATTATTTCTCTAATTTCCTCTTCATTGCAGGAAAGATCCCCCTTTTCATTTGTAAGACTATCAATTTGATTTTCCTCTTTCTTTTTTCTGATCAAATTTACCAAAGGTTTATCTATTTCATTGGCTTTTTCATGAAACTAACTCTTGGTTTTATTTATTAATTCAATAGTTTTTTTTTACTTTCAATATTATTGATTTCTCCTTTTAATTTTTGTATTTCAAGTTTAATTTTTGGTTGGGGGTTTATAATTTGGTCTTTTTCTAGCCTTTTAAGTTGTAAGCCCAATTCGTTAATCTTCTCTTTCTCTATTTTCTTCAAATAAGCCTCTAAAGACATAAAAATTCCCCTTATTACTGCTTTAGCTGCATCCCACAGATTTTGGTATGATGTCTCATCATTGTCATTATCTTGGGTAAAATTATTAATTGTTTCTATAATTTGCTCTTTCACCCAGTCATTTTTTAAGATGAGATTATTCAGTTTCCAATTACGTTTTGGTCTATTTAACCCTAACTTTTTACTGAATGTAGCTTTTATTGCAATGTGATCTGCGAAGAAGGCATTTATTATTTCTGCCTTCCTACATTTAATTTGGAGATCTTTATGTCCTAATATATGGTCTATTTTTGTATAGGATCCCTGAACTGCTGAGAAGAAAGTATATTCCTTTCTATTGCCATTCAGTTTTCTCCAAAGGTCTATCATACCTAGTTTTTCTAATGTTCTATTTACTTTTTTAATTTCTTTCTTGTTTTTTTTGTGGTTTGATTTGTCTAAATCTGAGAGTGCAAGGTTGAGATCTCCCACTATTATAGTTTTACTGTCTATTTCTTCTTGCAATTCTCTTAACTTTTCCTTGAGAAATTTAGATGCTATACCACTTGGTACATATATGTTTAGTATTGATATGGCTTCATTATTTATGCTACCTTTCAGCAGGATATAGTTTCCTTCCTTATCTTTTTTAACTAGATCTACTTCTGCTTTTGCTTGATCTGAGATAAGGATAGCTACCCCTGCTTTTTAGGCTTTACCTGAAGCATAATAGGCTCTGTTTCAACCTTTTACCTTTACTCTGTATGTATCTCCCTGCTTTAAGTGTGTTTCCTGTAGGCAACATATTGTAGGGTTCTGATTTTTGATCCAATCTGCTATCCGTCTCCGTTTGATGGGATCCTTCATCCCATTTACATTTACAGTTACAATTACTAATTCTGTATTTCCTGCCATCATATTATCCCCAGATTATGCTTTTTCCCTTGACCCCCCTGATCCCCCTCCCCGATATTTAATTTACAGACCCCCCTTTTGACGCGCAACCCTCCCTTTTTTTTTTAGTATCCCTCCCCACTGCCTCCAAGTCCCTTCACTTATACTCCTTTTCCTTTTCCCTTTTCCTCTCCCCCCTTTTAATGAGGTGAGAGAAAATTCTCTGAAAAACAAAAATGTTAATTATTTACTCTTTGAGCCTCTCCTAATGAGAGTAAGATTCACACAATGATTCTCCCCCTCACTAAGTTCCCTCAGATATGGTGTATTTTCTATGCCTCTTCCTGGGATGTAGTTTCCCTCTTTTTATCACTCCTTCCCCTTTTTCTGAAACGACCTCCTTCCTTTTATTACACCCCCCTTTTTTTCTTTTATATCAGTAAAATCAAATTATCCAGGAGTACTTATTATATACCCACAACAGAGTTACAGTTCTCAAGGGTTCTGTGTACCTTTTTCTGTTTCTCTTCAGTCTTGTGGATGTAGATCAAATTTCTTATTTAAGTCTGGTTTTTTTCTTAGAAACATATAGAATTCCTCTATTTCATTGAATGACCATCTTCTTCCATGGAAAAAAGATGCCAAACTTAGCTGGGTAGTTCATTCTTGGTTGCAGTCCTTGATCTTTTGCCATATGGAATATCAGGTTCCAGGCCCTTCTATCTTTTAATGTGGAGGCAGCCAGATCTTGAGTGACCCTTATTGTGGCAGTTGGTATTTAAATTGTTTTTTTCTAGCTGCTTGCAGGATTTTCTCCTTTGTGTGGTAATTCTACAGCTTAGCCACAATATTCCGTGGTGTTCTTTTTTTAGGGTCTATTTCAGAAGGAGTTCGATGAATTCTTTCCACATCTACTTTCCTTTCTGTTTCTATTATCTCTGGAAAGTTCTCTTTGATAATTTCCTGTAAAATAGAATCTAGGCTCTTTTTTTGTTCATAGTTTTCTGGAAGTCCAATGATCTGCAGATTATCTTTCCTAGATCTATTTTCCAGGTCTATAGATTTTCCCAGTAAGTATTTGATGTTGTTCTCTAGCTTTTTTTTTTTTTTTTTTGTTTTGTTTTGTTTGACTGATTCTTGGGTTCTCTGTGAATCATTCATTTCTATTTGTTCCATCCTGACTTTTAAGGACTTATTTTCTTCTTTCACAGTTTTTACTTCTTTTTGTAAATGCCCAATTGAGTTTTTAAATGAATTATTTTGCTCTATTGAATTTTTTTCCATTTCCCTAATTTTTTTTTTGAGAATTATTTTCTTTTTCCAATTCAGAAATTCTATTTTCTTGAGACTTTTTTATCTTTTCCAATTCAGAAATCCTACTTTCCTGTGTTTTTTTAACCTTTTCTAATTCACTAATTTTGTTTCCCTGCATCTCCTGTGAATTCTTTATTTTTTCCAACTCCAATTTCAGGACGTTGTTATTCTCTATCATCGCTTCCCTTTCCTTTCCCCATTTTTCTTCAAACTCCCTTAATTTTTTAATAGTCTCTTCAAGGAGAGAGTTATGTGATGGGGGGCAGGAATCATTCCCCTTTAGGTTGTTATCTGCTGTCTCTCTGCTGTTAACTTCCTTGGGGTTGGATACCCGCTCTTTCTCTGTGTAGAAGGAATCTATGGTTTTTCTGGCTTTTTTGTTAATATTTTAAAAAACTTTTGGGGTCTGTCCCTGGGGTAGGAACTTATTTATTTACTTCTTTACCAGGTTCCTCCCAGACTGGATGGATGCAGCCGTTCTAGAGCCTGAGCTAAGATAGAGCTCTGGGAGAGAGTTCCCCACCCCCTCCTGGAAGTGCCTCAGATCTGATTAGCACTGCTGTGCCCCTAGGGCGCTGTGTTTTAGTGGCTTCCCTGAGGTTGAGATTGAACAGCAAATACAGCACAAAGCCTAGCCTATGTGTCCCGGTGGGGTGTGGATGTCTGCAGCAGGTGATGTGAAAAGCCCCTGTGCTCAAACTGGAAGTGTTTGCCAGAAACCACGGTCCCTAGTTCAAAGGTTCCGCTTCTCTGGGACTTCCTGGAGCTGAGTTCCACTCCCTCCAGCTAAACTAGGCAGTGTGTGTAGCCTTGGGCCGTATCCAGACACTTGTCAATCTCTTAACTATTCTCAGGAGGTAGCTGAGGCCACGCACCATTGTGCCGAGATCTGCCAGGGTCCCAGGGAAAATCTAATCTAACTGAATTTTTAAAAGTAGTTTAGATTTCTCTTATGAACTGCTAAACTATAAGCAGAGAAGTGCTAATAGCCTGTGCCAGATTCTTCTATCTCAGTGGCTTCTCTGATCCCAGAGCCCTTCCCAGCTCTATCGGCGCAGTATGCTAACACCCAGCCGTCTGTGGTGGCCTTTCTTCTTCCTCCCCTGGGAACTGACCTTTTCTGTTGAAACTCCAGATTCTCTTCAGCTGGTAAGTCGTGCTTCCAGTCCTTGTGGTATCTATCAGTCCAGGTCTTTTTCTGAGGCTTAATTTATCTAATTGGTTGTGAGGGAGTGAGGACGTTCACAGAGTCGTGTGTTTCTTCTCCGCCATCTTGGCTCCGCCCCCCCCTCTCACTTTTCAATGAAGTGGAAGAAGTTTCACCATGAATCACATATGTCTATTGATACACACTATGTTCATCTCCCTCCATTTTTTCTCTCAGATATAATACGCTACCTTTGCCTCTTCATGAGATGTAGTACTACCACTTTACCCTTTTTTATGATAAAATTTCCTTTCCACCTCCTGTTTCTAGGACAAATTATACATGTGTTCTTTACATATCTTCATGGCAGAAATATAGTCCTCAAGATTTCATTTTATCTTTTTAGAAATCTCTTGAGTTCTGTATTTGAAGATCAAACAAAATGTGTAGGTCTGTTTTTTTCTTTTTTTTTTTTTTTTTTTTTTTTTTTTTTTTTTTTTTTTATCAAGAATAGATGGAATTCATTTATTTCGTTAAATGTCCATCTTCTTCCCTGGAAAATGATGCTCATTTTTGCTGGGTAAGTCATTCTTGGCTGCATACCAAGTTACTTAGCCTTTCGGAATATCATATTCCAGGCCCTTCGTTCTTTTAATGTGGTTGATGCTAGATCCTGGGTTATCCTTATTGTGGCTCCTCCATATCTGAATTGCTTTTTTCTAGCAGCTTCCATATGTTTTCCTTCTTCTGATGGTTCTTGAACTTGGCCACTATATTTCTTGGTGTTTTGATTTTAGGATCCCTTTCAGTGAGTGATTAATGAATTTTTTCAATGTCTATTTTACCCTCTGTTTCCAAACCGTCTGGGCAGTTCTGTTTGATAATTTCCTGGAAAATAGTGTCCAGGTCTGTTGTCTTTCCAATAAGGTACTTGACATTCATTTCAATTGTTTCATTTTTCTGGTTTTGCTTGACTACTTCTTGGTTTCTCCTTGAGTCATTCATTTCTACTTGTTCGAGTCTAATTTTCAATGATGTATTTTCTACACTCCCTTTTTTATATCTTTTTGTAATTGTCCAATTTAGTTTTTAAGTGAGTTTTTTTCTTCTATGGAATTTTTTTCCATTTCATCCATTTTATTTTTTAGAGAGCTGTTTTCTTTTTCCAGCTCACTAATTTTATTTCTCAATGATTTGTTTTCATTATCCACTCTGTCTTTAAATGTGTGGAATAACTTCTCCAGACCTTCTTGCCAAGCTTCTCCTTCCTTGTCCCATTTCTTTTCTAGCTCTCTTGTGAGAGCCTTTTTGATTTCCTCTATGAGATTCTTTTGTATTGGGAGCAGCTCATATCCCCCTTAGGATATTCGTCTGGATACAATCTGCTTCTAGTGTCCTCATTATTTGAAATCTGCTCTCTCCATATAGAAGCTATCAATGGTTAGAGCCTTTTTGAAATTTTTGTTCATTTTGTTAGAGCTGGAATAAAAAAAAAAAATAAATAAATTGACAAGAGAAACAATTGGTCTGTTTCTGGGGGATGGGCCTGATGGTATTAACGATCTTCCTCTACAGACTGAGGGAGACAGCAGCGAGACACTAACAGGACAGCAATGGCTGTGCTATGGTGTGCTCTGAGCTCTAGCTCTGAGTACATGCCGAGTCACTCTTGGTGGGGGTGGGGGGTGACAAGGTTTTGAGAGAAGCTAGCTTTCTGGGGTTTTATTCTTCACCTCCGGTGATTACAACTTCTCTCTGCTTCTCCTGGCTTGCTGCCAAGATGGAACATCCACACTGTGGTAAAAGTCTTTTTGCAGAAACAGAAGAGATCACACCCCCGCCCCCTCCCCTCCAGTCTGAGCTGTGTGAGCTGCCTGTCTCTCTCTCTCTCTCTCTCTCTCTCTCTCTCTCTCTCTCTCTCTCTCTCTCTCTCTCTCTCTTTCTCTCGCTCTTTCTGGCTGCCTGCCCCCTCAGTCTGTGACCAGTCTGTTTGACCCTCCCCCAAACAAACACAGACCTTCTCTGGCAAATTTCAATGATGTCTTCTGTTGGTGATTATTTGTGGGTTCCTTTCTGGTCAAGCAGTAACTCTGAGGCTTGTCATGAAGTAAGTCTTGAGAGAAAAACGCAGTGCACAAGCAGCTGTCTGCCTCCATGCTGCCATCTTGGCCAGAAGTCCAACTTCTTTGTTCTTAAACAAAGTTTTTGTAATGTAAGAATCTTAGAATATACTTCATATCCTAACTATTGAAAAGGAGTATGCCTTGAATTTTTTTCTGTGGCTACATTCAATTGGTATTTCCTTAGCATTTCTATGATTTTTTTGCAGCCATGTTTCTAACATTTGCGCCTCAAATGCATATCCCAAAATATCATCCATGTAATGTATTAAAAACTTTTTCTCCTTGGAGAAGAGTAGTACCATATACATTTGACACATGGTAAAGCTAATTTTTATTCCTTGTGGCAATATTGTCCATTCAAATCTTTTATAAGGCTCACCTAAATTTATGCTGGGTACTAAAAAGGCAAATCTTTTTCATATCTTCCTTCTATAAAGGGATAGAATAGATACAATATTTAACTTCTATAACCCAAAGAGGCAATTCTCTAGGCAAATGAGTAGGAGATGGAAATTCAGGCTTAAGAGTTCCCATAGTTTCCATCTGTTCATTTACTTTTATCAAATTAGTAAACATCCTGCATTTTCTAAACAGGAGAGAATTTCAAGGACTTAGAGAAGGTTGTAAGTGCCCTTGGTCAAGTTGCTCCTGTGCCATATCTAATAAGGCCTAATTTTTTTTCCACTGCTTAAGGGCCACTGATCCACTCACACTGGTGTATCAATTTTCTATTGGATGAGGATAGGTGTAAAGGCTTGCAAGCCTTCCACAGCAGCCCAGCCTAAAGAGCCAAAGTGCCAAATAATAATCCTAATTGCAGTAAAATGTCTCTTCTCTTTTGCCTTACCTCAGCACATAGGAGGAAAAACTATGCTTGAGGGCTGATGGTGTCACCACCCCTCCTTCTCCTGCTCCTCCTCATGAAGGCTGAGTTGAGGGAAGAGGATCAGGAAGCAGAGGATACCCTGAGTGCATGCTCAGCCTTAGGGGGAAGTGAAAGTGGGCTGAGAAACAGAAAAACACCACACCCATCAAACTTCTCAAGGCAGTCCTTATCTCCTTTCCAGCCCACCTTCCCATAATGCTCATATCTCCTAGAGCACTAACTAAATAAACTTTATAATACAACAAAATACTAAAAAAAAATGTTGTTAGGTCCATCCCATCAGCTGTACCCTCCCTGCTACAGGCAACAGTCCTCTGCATGTTTTTCTCCTGATACTTCTTTGTTTGACACCCCATGCCAAAAGCTTCTTTTTTCTTTTTCTTATATTTCAGATTTACAATGTATCCTATTGTATTCAGTTAGTTGTGATCTCAATACCTTCCATATCTTTGGCTCCAGACTCTATTCCTTAGAGAGCCAAGGAGACATGTACTCCATAGCATCTGAGAATTCAGTGATCTCCATCTGAGTTACCAGCAAATCTTGCTTCTCTGCTAAGCTAACTGTGCATGCTTCATACTTTCCTCAGAAGGGAGGCTCTGTTGTTAGCACTTGCCTCATTTTGGCTGAAAGCCATAAGTGACTAGATTAGCCCTTATTCATCTTCTTGCTTACCTGTATTTATCCTAATGTCACAGGGACTCCTCAACCAAACTCGTTGATCATGTCAGTTGGGCTGCTTTGTGCCCTGCTTTGCAAGGCCCCATTTTGAATGCAAAATATTGTGTCCAAACTAGCTCTCTGGATGATCTTGGCTAGCCCTTGGTCATAGTGATAAGGTGGGATTCATGTGGATGGTCAAACACAGAGTCTGTTTATTCCAAATCCTCTCAGCCTTATATAGCAGTAACATCCTTATATAAAAAAGCAACACTGTACATGTGCTAACTATATACTGTGCAGGCAGGACAACCTGCTATTGTATGTAGATGACTCTGTACTACTTGGTATCACTCTGCTTTAATATCAACATAGGTTGTCACAACCTCCTGACTTCTCAAGAAGGCTGAGAGCCGTTAGGGAGATGGGGAGCTGAAACCAGACATCGTTAGCAGGTTATCTTTGGGCTTAAGGGTCTTAGACCTTACTCAGAGGTTTCCCCACTATCTTTGGTACTCTACATTTTATAATATTTTTCATGCATTTAATTTTCTATTCACTCATTTTTTAGCTTCCTCTTCTATATATTCATTTATGTCATATCCACTAACTGTTGGTGCTTTCAAAGCATTTTATCAGTCATGATTCATTTTTTTCCTTTATGATCTCTCACTTGAGGATGGAGCCAAGCTGGCAAAGAGCAGACATGACTTTCTGTGGACTTCCTCTGCCCTTTTCTCAAAGAATATTAAGCCTCTAAGCTGGTTTTGGAGTCAAAGAATCCACAAATATTTGGAATACAGAACATTTCCAGAAGAAGATACCTTGTTAAAACTTCACAAAATGTCTGTTTCAATCAGGCAGGTGGACATTCTGCCAAACCCAAACCACAGCACAGGGAGACTAGGGAAAGGAGCTGGGATGTGGAATCAGCATGTTGTAACTTTCACACACCTGAGAATATTCTATAAGCATCTTAGGTTACTCTGTCCTTGTTGCAAGCATGTGGTTTATCAGATTTGCTACACAAACCAAACTGTAAACCACTGAACCCTAGGAGAACACCCGACCAAGCCACCATTACCTACAACTGGAAATCAAGCAGCAAAACTTACCCGGGGCAAATTAAAACAGCTGTCACTCCTTTGCTTTGAAGAGACCTAAAGCCTTTAAAATTAATAAAAAAATTTAACGAAAAAAAATTCTCACCACAGGCAGCATTTATGGAGAGAAGAACAGACCTCAAATCCTGATGTTCCTAAAGGCAAAGCAACTCCAGAAGAAGCCCTAAATGGAGACATGAATTAATTCTCATTTCACAAAAATTTTCTTGAAAGATTGCACAAGGGAAAGGGAGTTAGAAGAAAAATGGGGAGATGAAATGAGAGAAGTAATTGAAAAAGCATATAATGCCCTACAAAAGAGATATGAAAAAGACACCAATACAAATTTGTGAAATGGAAAAAGAATGCAATAAAAAAATCAATTGGCCAATTACAAAAAGAGGTAAAAAAGGTAACTGAAGAAAACAATACACTATAAATTAGAATTTATCAAATGGAAGTGAATGGTTCAATAAATTTCAAGAATCAGTCAACAAAAAACAATAAATGAAAAAATAAAAGAAAATATGAAATATCTCCTAGGAAAAACAACTGACCTGGAAAATAGATCTAGGAGAGACAATCTAAGGAATATTGGATTTCCTGAAAGCCATGATGAATAAAAGAACCTAGACATTGTACGACAGGAAATGATAAAAGAAAACTAACCTTACTATTTTAGAATCACACACTAAAATACCCATTGAAAGAATTCACCAATCACATTCTGAAAGAGATCTGAAAATTAAATCACCAAGATATATCATGACTGAATTTCAGAACAATCACACTAAAAAAAAAATATTGCAAGCAGACAGAAAGAAACAATTTAAAAACCAAAAAGATACAATTAGGATTATCCAGGGCCTACCAACTAACTTCTTAAAGGTTCAAAGGCCC